>NW_004524586.1:3010866-3034184 GCF_000260255.1 Octodon degus | reverse complement strand
AGAGAGAGAGAGAGAGAGAGAGAGAGAGAGAGAGAGAGAGAGAGAGAGAGAGAGAAACACTAGGGGAAACAGAGAGAGACACCAAGTAGAACACATGAAATATGAATAAAAGACAGCTGTGGCGATCCTCACTTGCGTTCAGTACAACCGTGTTTTATCCCACCTGGGTCCAGAAGAGACTGCAGCCACGGCTTGAGGGCAGCTCCCCAGCCTCTTTCCACGGTGGTGGCTTCAGGGGCTGCTGTGGTTCTGTGTCCCTGTGCCTCTGAGGCGGAGCCAGAATTGGCTCTGTGGGCTGCAGTACAAGATGACCAATTCGCAATCCTAGCAAAATCAATCTATTAGAAACTAATGAGGCACAAATAGTTCATGCACTCTGAGGCTTAGCTGCCAAATGAGATAAACAGGGCTCAATCAGCAGGGAAAATCAATGATGCAAACGTGCATTTCAATCTAGTATCCTTCCCCCAGGGATGCCCACGACATCACATTCAATTGTTCTGATGCTTCTGTGGCGATTCTGCCTAAGCTTCTGTAGGCCAGGCCCCGAGAACCCCCTCACCCAGGGCTCCACCATCCCAGGGGCTGGCAAATGGCAAGACTGGGCAGCTGGATTTGAGAGCCCGGGCAACCAGTATGAGCAAGGGAGGACTTCCTGTTGCACAAGCAAACTGTCCTGTTTCTGAATCACCCTGTACCAGGTGACGTCATGAGCAAATTACACGACTGACCTTTCCAAAAGAGAACAAGTTACAATCTTTATTCATGCGTATAAAGCACACAGTATAGGATGACGGCTTTCAATTCTTAGCGTTTTTTTGTGGCACTAAACTTATTTTACCTTAAAATGCTAGCAAGATATAACCATTGTAAAAAAGTTAGAAGCTATGGATAAGCAAGAAGAAAAAAGTGTAAATCATTTCCCTTAAATTTTATTCATACTTGCCACACTTCTCCCCATGTAGACTTATTTGAAAAATACAACTGTGTAATAATGCTGTTCTGTAACCTACTTTTAAAAAGTTGTAGTATTTTGGAGCCGCCTACTCCCAGCAGGATTAAGTCTCCACCACGGATGCCCTGCGTACTTGGAGACCCTTTTAGTCCTTGGGAGGCCTGACCGCAACACATCGCTTGGCTCAGGAAAGCGGGGAAAGGGTCACAGGATCCAAGTTCGACAGGTCTGGCCAGTCAGCCTGCGTGCAGGCAACCACTGGAAATAAGCAACCACCCAGGTTCTCCCCAGGGCTCATCAGGTGGCCAGAAGACTGAGGACGTGTGCTGAAACACAGGAAGGCTCGGGGTGAGGTCACCCCAGGATCCTAAGCACCTAGCGTAGTGCCTGCGTGAGGACTGCGTTAAGTTTTGCTGGCCCCAGTGTCAGGAATATGAAAATTAAGTAAGTGTTGCTGACTAAAGAAACGATAGTCCTCCTTTTTCCTACTCGTCCTTTTAGCTTCAGATATTGTCTCCACTAGAAAGCCTTCCCTAAACAATGACTCTACTTCGCTCCTCTACCCCAGGTTGGATAAAAGGTTTTTACTGGGACCCACACAGCTCAACAACAAAAAGACAAATAGTCCAGCTCCAAAAGACAAAATATTTCAGCTGACATTTCTCCAAAGAAGCTAAATAAGTGGCCAATAAGGACGTAAAGTGATGCTCAGTGTCATTTGTCACTATGGAACTACATAATAAAACCACAATGAGGTACTACTCCAGACCCATTAATGTGGCTGTTGTAAAAGTGATGGACAGCAATGAGCATTTGTGAGGACATGAGAAACTACAACCCTCAGCCACTGCTGGAGCGAATGTCAAGTTGTGCAGCTGCTTTGGAAAACAACCTGGCAGTTCCTTAAAAAGTTCAACGCAGTTATTGTCTGATCCAGCAATTCTGCTTCTAGGTATATACTCAAGGGAACTGAAAACACATGCTTGTACGAAAGCCTGTACATAAAGATTCATAGCAGCATTGTTCTGAATAGCCAAATAGTGGAAATAACCAAATACCTATCAGCTAATGAATGGATAAACAAATTATAGTGTAATGTATTGCATATTATTGGGCCATTAAAAATAACAAAATTCTTACACATGCTATAGGGGCAAACCTTGAAAACATCATGTTAAATGAATGAAGCTAGACACAAGAGGTCATATATTATAAGACTGCATTATTTGAAACGGGCAGAACAATAAAATCTATACTGCTAGAAAGTGTACTGGCGATGTTGCCATGGACTGGAAGGAATGGATTAGCAAGTGATTGCTAATAGCATTTGTATTTATTTATTTATGTATTATGTACTTAGTACAGGGTCTTACTATGCAGCTCAGACTCAGCGTAGCATTTCTTTTGCAATAATGAAGATGTTGGGCCAGGGATATAGCTCAGTGGTTTAAGTGCCTGCCTGGCAAGTGCAAGGTCCTGAGTTCGATCCCTGGTACAAAAAAAAAAAAAAAGAAGATGCTCCTAAACCATTATGAACACACTAAATATCATTAGCTTATTGTCTAGTGCATTTCCCACATGACCTTCTCTGTGTCCTTGTTGGTCTTTCCCACCAGCCTAGCATTGTGTGTGTAGGGCTCTATCTTTATTTTGTGCTTCTCCGTTTCTGCTGAGAGACTCCGGGGCAGACTAGGCACATGTTACCAGCTAAGTGATGACCTTTAGAGTTCTCTGCCTGGACCCCAGGACTGCTCGTCTGGCTCTGCTTCCTGCCTTTCAGGCCTTTTGGACATTAGAAGCCCTGGAGCAAACCAAAGTGTGGCCCCATCCACCCAGCATCCACAGGGCAGGCTGTGGTTTGAATTTGTTGATGGAACCACAGTATTTAACTTACTGAACCTTGTCCAGGGCTCACACGGAGTCCAAGGTGCCAGCGATGCTGTGGGGTCCTTACTTTCTTGTGTGATTGGAGGATTTGCCATTAATAATCCTCTTTCTCTAGGAATGACACCCTGGGCTACATAGAGTAATAAAAACCTGGCTCTAGCTTGGCTTCTGGTTCTGCTCTACTCAAGATCAAACGAAGAAGTCTTTGGTCTTTTTAGCCTAAGGGAGGAGAAAGCTATCTCTGTCTGGTTGCCTGTTGTATGAGTCTGGTTGTCCTCACTCCCTTGGCCAGGATTTTCTCAGATTATTTTCTCCTTAGAGACAGAGCCAGGCGAGCATTTCTTAGATTGCCAATTTAAAGAAGGCTCCAGACAGGTGACTTTTTGAGAACAAGTAACTGTCCCAGAACTACCTCCTCTCACAGATAGTATGTGTGTTACTTGATGAATCCTTGGCTCACACAGGTGGCAAGCCAGCCGCAGAATCCCTAAATAATGCCCAAGTGATTGGAGAGAGCAGCTACGGCCGTCCAAGGCACTGCACCGAGGTCGCTAAAGATCTACAGGCTGCCGCGTGAGGACAGGGCAAGAAATGCAGTGGCAGGGCAGACCTGCCAGGGAGCGCCGAGGCTGAGCCTGCCAGGTACCGCGGCCACCCTCTTCCGACCTTCTCCCTCAGCGCAAGGCATCCCTCATACCTGTACCTCCAGGTAATTCCCATCTTGAGGCACTCCTGTGACTCAATTTGGTGCTCTGAAATGACTTCCTGCAGTGAACTCTTCTAGCCACAAGCTCTCAATCGCTTCTAGAGTGTCAGTCTTTTAACACCATTGTTGTCGATTTTTTAACCTTGTTATGGTTATTAGTTTTTTGAGGTAGTTGCCTCATTTCTGAAGTCACTGGACTTCTCTCTCCTTCCATTCAAGATGAGCTCTCCTCCTGCCTCTTCCTGAGTACCCCTCCTTAATTCTCTTCCCTGGCTCTTTCCCAAAAAACCCCAGAAAGCCTCTCTTTGAGTTGTCAGCGGTGTCCACTAGCCCTAAAATGGTTTCCTTTTTTATGGTACTGGGGATTGAACTCAGGACCTTGTGCTTACCAGGCAGGCACTTAAGCTGCTGAGCCATCTCCCCAGCCCCTAAAATGGTTTCCTCAAAGTGAGTAAACACTTTCCTCACTAAATTATTTTAGAGCAGTACATCTTTTGACGTTAACTCAGCATTTTCTAATCAATAAATCCCTTGTCCCAGTCAAAAACATACAGATCTCCCAGCAGTTGCCTTCAGACTGTGATCTCCTCACCCAGAGGCAGATTATTCTGGACAAGATGGCTGACAGAAAAACATTCTGTACTTGTAATACTCCCCCAAGTCTTCTTCTTCTTCTTTTTTTTTTTTTCCCAAGTCTTCTTAGGTCTACATGTAAATGTGTTTTTCCCCAAAATTTTAATTTATTTATTTGTTGTTTTTTTAGACAAGTTCTTGTTGTATAGTTTAGGCTGTCCCTAAGCTAACCACATAGCCCAGGTTGGCCTTGAACTTGTGGCAATCCTCCTGCTTCAGCCTTGGGAGTGCTGAGATTACAGGCTGTGTTTATTTTAACTAATAAAATAAAATAATCCCCAAACCAAACTGTGCACATCTGGTTAGACACAGTGCAATCTGCGTTTACCTAAGGGGCGACACAGGATAGGTAGCAGCAGGTGCTTCTGGACTGATTACCGAGGCCTTGTAACTAGAGTCTTGGGATTGCTGGCTCCTTCTCATCCCAGAACAGCGATCCCTACTGTCTCCCACCTGGTCAGAGCGTCTGACCCAGCTCTCCCATCTCACCAAACTTTCCCAAAGCATGGTCCCTCAGTACCGACTTTCAAGAAGATGAAATTCTTGAATCTGATACCTCTGGCCTTAAGTCCATTGTGGGCTTTAGGCTCCAGTGTGTAGATTTGCATTCTTTTCCCTGTACCCAGTAAAAAGAAGCATGGGAATCAATTCTTTAAGGCAATTTTGGTCTTTTTGGTACATACTTCAATTTCTTTAAGATACTGTAAAATGAATTAGGCACAAATCATCAACGTTGTTTTCAGTGATGCAGCAGCTAAGCCCTTAGGCCCATCCAGTTCTCTCCTAGTACTGTCAGGCATAGTCTCCCTGAAAATGCCTATGGTCACCTTCAAGTTATTGGAGAAATAAAGTCACCAAAACTCTCATGTTTTAAGAAAGTATTTCCCTTGATGCTGCCTTTTAGTAATAATACAAATACCCACTTATTTAGGGTTTCTGTGTGGTAGGCAGTGTGTCAGCACTTTACTTGAATGATCTAATCTATAGCTTGAAAGTAAGCCTCAGGAGAGGTGTTTCTTTCATGTCACAGGTGAAGAGAACTTGTCTGAGAGCTTCACACTGCGTGCCAGAGCAGGATTCTGCCTGGGCTCTGCCTGGAGTCTGCAGCCTTCCTTCCCAATCCCGTCCCAGTGCCATCTCTGGACTGGCTCATCCATTTTCCCATAAACAGCCTGAGTGGCTCTGAAGATGGAGCAAAAGCACCGGCCAAATAGCTCAGGGATTAAAGAGTGCTTAGGCAGAGCGCAGTGGCCGGGGTTCAATCCCCAGCATGCCATGCCATCTCTGCCCCCAGGGTGTGCTGAGACAGCGATTGAGATGGTGTGGTGGCACGAGCCTGTAATCCCAGCACTTGGGGGGCCATAAACAGGAGGATCACTACGAGTCCGATCTACGTAGTGAGACTCTGTACAAAAGAAAGAAAGAATGAATGAAGATGGAGCAAAGGCAGACAACTCTCCCTCTATCCCCTCTCAGGTCCTCCCTTCGTGGCCTGCTCAAGTGGCGCTTCCTACAGCATGTCAACGATCCTGGTTTGTGCGTACAACTCTCTTGCTTCATATTTTTATTTCTCTCCCACTGCAGACAGACTGCTAGGAATAATCTGATGCACATGAAGAGAAAATGAGGAGTTACTATGAGATGAAACTTAAGCACATTTCCACTAGCGTGTGAAGCACAGTACTACGCACTGTTGTGATGAGCAGACAGGGGCCGCGGCCTCACGCAACTTACAATCTGGAATGAGAGGGAATGAGGAATGAAATCCCACAGAAGTAGTTGAGTTCAAGGCAGTATGGTGAGCTCCACAGGAAAGGAAGCAGGGAAACACGTGCAGCTGAGAAGCAGGGGCTCCCCCATGTCCCCGGGGAACCAGGAGTGAGACTGCTGGCATAAGGGAATCGGATATGGACAGTAGAGAGCCCCAAGCTCCACTCAAGGCTATCACCGAGATCCCTAAGGCTGCAGTGTTCCCTGCCCCACACAGACCACAAACTTGGCATGGCCCAGTTGAAAATGAAAATTTAGGGCCCCTTATCCAACAGTGATGAATTCTAAGAGTGGGAAAGCAAAGCAGTAAGCCAAGTATGGGCGCCTCCCTCTCAACCCAGACTGAGAAGGCTCTGCCTTACAGACCTCACTGGGCCTCTGCTTCCTCAGGGGCTGCCTTTGGGAAGGAGGGACACAGGTGTCTTTCTCACCACCATGTGCCCAGCAGCTAGGACCGTGCCTGGGACCCAGGTGATTCAGCAGATGGCTGGAGATACGAACGAACTGGTACAACTATAGCTGACCGTTTGTTGAGTTGCTTTGGCATTCAAGTGTCATTAGGCCATGATATTTGAGCTGGACCTCAAAGGAGAGTAGAATTTTTCTTTCTATTTTTCCTTTCCCTTCCTTTCTGTCTTTCCAATACTTTCCGTTTCTTTCATACACTGCCACAGTCACGCTTTGCATAATTTACAGCTAGAAATGCAACAGGGTCACAGACTGGGATCAGCAGAGGCACGACTTAAAGACTTTTTCCTCACTTAAGTTTCTTTGAGCTAATTTCCCACTTACAGAGAGGGCTTTGACTACAGATCATATCTCCCTGAAAAGAGTCTGCTTTTTCATTTTTAAACTGTTTTATTTCCATTGAACAATTTGATAGATGTTTGAGAAGAAGCTCAGAAAAATAAAAGTGAACAAAAATAACTGCTTATAATTCCATAAGAAAAATTACAAGAGGATGATATGAAACCAGTTTTCAACCTACTTTTCCATTCGACGATATATTCTGAGCATCTTCATTTGTCAGTAAATGTTAATAGCCAGGCATGGGGCCGGCGAGATTGCTCAGTGGTCTAAAGTGCCTGCTGAAAGGAATGCTGCAGGACTGTCCTGCCTCAAGGTTGTACATAGTTAGATTTCTGGACTTATATAGTTATATAATTCTTTATGCTTATTTTAAAAATATATTTTAATTTTTTAAATGTTTTTTTCATCGTATTCTGTAGGGACCTAAAGTTCAACATATCGATGCTTGATGAAAAATACCTCTTCCATGGTATGCCTCAGATGTTTGATATTCAGACAGATAGTGAGGTTCAGCTCAACAGCCTAGGTTGTATGGTAATAACAATAAGCTTGTCTTCTGGATGGTTAACAACTTAAGTTTGCAGACCAAAAATTAGAGAAAAAGGAGGGCCACAAGGAAAGCCAACATTTTGGCTCTAGCCTTCCAAGGTCAATTAAGACTCAGGACATATGAGAACTTGTACTGTAACGTCATGTACCTCGGTAGTGTCCCAAATTTTCTGATCAAGGAGATTATGGGGCCAAAGAGGAAAGTGATCAATGATGTAGAGTGTGCCTAAGGAGAGTCACATGGAGAAAAAACATTCTCTCAGGCTTTCACAGAGAGCATATTGGCCAAGCAATGGCCGTGACTCATCCACATGGCTGACACTGACAAAGGATCTAAAATCTGAGGTACAGGATCTCAGGATAAATCCTGAGGGTACTTGACTGACCTTATCAGATCCAAACGCTACAACTCTTGTTGCATAGGTCTTGCTTTATCTTGGTCTTAACCATCCAGCAGAAAAGTATAAAAACGAAGTATAAGAAGTAAGCCATGGTGTTATGTTGAGCTATAGGGGACTCAGGTCAACAACTTCTGACATTGCCAGTGAAGTGGAAGACCCAATACTATTATGGACTACTGGACTCTTTTAGAATATTTTGCTGAGTTAACACACCTCTAATATTCAAATGATGGAACTAAACAAAAAAGGGGATACAGATGAATGTCCATTTTGTATCTGTGTATTCAAAATGGTTAGGATAGATATATAGTTACATTCTCTTAATGAATAGAGGGATTTGTTCTAATGGTGTTTGTAAATAGGATATCATGTCTGCATCTTGTACAGCAAATAACCACTAGAAAGAGAGTATGCAATGTGTTAATTATTGAAACTGTCCTACCAATTTGATTTGAAACTGTCTCATTGCTATTTGTTTCTCAATAAAAGTATGGAAAAAAAAATGCCTGCTGGGGCAAGCTTAGGCAAGTGCAGGGACTGTAGTCTGATCCCCGGCACCATATGCCATGCCAGCCCTGCCCCTAGGGCGAGCTGAGCCAGCCACAGACACACAGAAAAGAATAAAAAACCCCAAAAAACCCAAAAGTCAGACAAGATGGTTCACGTCAGCTACTTAGAGCCTGGGAAGGGAGGATCACTTGATCTCAGTGAGGCCAGCCTGGGCAACGTAGCCCGACCCTGCCCCTTCCCCCAAAAGTATCAAATATAACTCTTCATTTTTTTATGACTATATGCTATTCTGTCAAATGGTTGTACTGTTATCTTAACTAACTCATTCAAATCAAACATTTGGATTATTTTTATTATTATTTTTGCTGTTCTAAGTGGTGTTGTCCTGAATTTACTGCTTAGGCAACTGGTTTAGTTTCTCAGAGCTTTGTATTCCATGTCTGTGGATAACCTCACACTAATGATGGTACTCGTGGCCTGGGGCTTGGTGAGACATGGACAGTGAATAGTGGCCATTTTACTATTTTATAGCCCAGAAAGAGTTGTTTTGCCCAGATGGAGATGTGATTAATATTAGAGCGTGAGAATTGTTCTTCACAAAGCAGTGGGATGAGGCAAAGGCTGCGGCATTCCTGGGCTTTGTAGTGGATTGTCATCTCCTGACCTACTGAGTACACAGCGAGAAGCCTTCTACATCCAACCTGGGACCTCATGGTTGCCAGGCAGCGATGGGCCCCTGAGCTACATCCGGGACTCTACTTTTCTTTTTTTAAATACAGCTGAGCAGGTGTTCCTGGACGTTAAGAACCACCATGGATGGGTACCAAGGCCTGTCCTTAACCCACCACACGCAATCTATTAGCTGGAAACGTGCTCTGGCTGAGGATTCCTGCCCAGTGGAGCTGGAGAGACTCAGTTGCGCTTAAATGCAGGGGTGTCTGTCCCTCCTTGGGGGACATGCTAGGGACCTGGGGGTCGGTGTGGAGGAAGCAAGTTCCACACTAGCCACTCCGGGCTCTGTGACCTTGGACAGGCGGCTGCCCTTTCTGGTTCCCAGTTTCCTTTTCTGTAATTGCGATGGGAAGTGGAGAAGGTCAAGCGTGGTATGCACAGCGATCACCTCGGAACACACTAAAGCAGACCCTTCTACGCTATCCACTGCCCAGAGGGTCTTTTATGTTCTCCCCCTCACTAAAATGGAACCTGAAGGGGAGGGGCCTTGAAAAGAGCCCCAGCAGGTGCCTGCGGTGCTCGGAGTGTCAGTGCAGCTGGACTCGGAGCCTGAGTGTCCAGCCTGGTCACACTGCTTGCTGGGCGAAGTTGGGGGAGCCACTGAAACATTTCGGTTTTTGCATTTTAAAAACAGGAATTGGTAATAGTGCTTTTCTTATAAGGCTATGAGGGTCAACTGTGGAGGTGTCTAGGAAGCTCTAAGCACCCTGCCTGGTCCAGAGTGGAATCATGATAGCAAACACGTATGTAGCAGGAGCCCAGCGCTAATCTCAACACGTTACCGACATTAACTTTATTAATCTTTACTACATCCTACGAAATCGGTACGTTGTACCGCCTTCTAGATGAACAAACTGGGCACAGAGATTAAGCAATTTCTGTGTAATCAAGACACGTCAGCCGTTACCTCATGCCTACAGTTCCTTCCAGCGTCCCACGGGCGACCTCTAGGAAAGACCGGGAGGGGAGGCTGGCCTGCGCGGCCCGCCCTGGAAGGAAAGGTTACTCGCGGGGAGCGCGCGCGATCAGGGGAGCTCCCCGGGCCAGCGCCCGGCTTGCGGGGCCGCGGGCGGGGCGGTGGGCGCTTCCTCGTCTCCGATTGGTGCGCACGCTCCTTCCTGTCACGGTCGGCCCCGCCCCGCCCCCTGGGCGCCGCCAGAGTGGACAGTTCCAGAGGTATGCTAATGAGGGGCGGGGCGTCGCAGCTCATTGGCCAGCCGCGCAGTGTCGGTGAAGTCAGCGCCGAGTCTCAGAAAAACAGAGCGGGGCCGACTGCGGCGTGCAGTGCTGGCGGGCTGGAGGCGCGCAGCCGGCCTGCCCGGCGACCGGCGAGGTAAGCCCGCCCTCGCCGCCCTCCCGCCGGCCGCGCTCGCCGCTCCGCCGCGCGCCGGGACGTGCGCCGCCGACCCCCGCGGGCGGCGCCTTTGTTCCGCGCTTGGAGGAGGTGCTTTTAAAGGGCCAGCTGTTGGAGGGACTTGGGGACCCCCTCCCCCAGAGCATCGCCCAGCGGTCACGGGGACGCCGTGGTCCCCCGCGGCCGAGCCTGCGTCCTGCCCGCCCGCTGGATCCCTAGTGCTTGAAGCAAAGTTCGCTAGCATGCGGGGGGACCTGGAGGCTTGCAGGTTTCTTTCTTTCCTTTGGGTTTCGTGGTGGGTGGGGAGCGCGATGCGGGCCTGTGCCGGGGAGCGTGGCCGCCCGGCCGCTCGGCCGGCCGCGCTGTCGCTGGCTGGAGGAGACGTGCGAGCCCGGGTGGGTTTGTGCTGTAAAATGAGACTGCCGGGCCTCTCCGCCGCAGCCAGGGGAAGGAGGCAGCGAGCGGCAGGATGGAGGCGTTTCAGGTGTGAGCGTTCCTCTGGCCCCCGGTCCCAGCGGTGGGCGGCTGCGGGGGCGCCAGATGACGCGTCGGGGCGGGTGTCGGGGACACCGTGCCTGCCCACCTCGCCGTGCCCCTTCGTCTCGCCTAGTGGCTGACAGCGTCCTGCTAGGCAGCTCATCACCGGGAGGGACAGAAAGCGATTCCTTTCTCCGAATTCCCGGGCATCTCTGGCGCCCGCCTTGCTGCTTTCCGGTGGCTTTCTTGATAAGCGGTAGCGACATTCAAGATAGAAGGGGAGAGGCTTGAAGCCCTTATGTGCCTTTCCTGGGAGACTGTGCTGTCGAATTCTGCATCCACCGCCACCCCTAAGATGGCTTTGGAATTCACCAGTGCGTGCTTCCTTCGGGCAACCAGAATTTATTAAGCTATTCCATTGCTAGAACATAAAGGCAGAAGGAATCCCATTGAGGGTGGCTCGTATTACCTACTTTCCGGGTTTTCTCCAGCATGTTCATGCTGAGTCTTTGGATTTTTGTTTTAAACAGGTCGCTGGGATGCTGTCGTTGTCACAGGGCTGACCTGCTGAAATTGCTAGAATTGACTGCACTGTCAGTCGGAGGGAGGTTCATTCAGATACGCACGGAACCGATTTGGCCTGTCAGGCCCCTGGCTCCATCCCTGCGCCACCTCTTTGTGCCTTCCTTTCCTCCCCTGGGTGAAGGCCAAGGATGGCTTGCCTGTCTCTACTCTCCTTGGTAGTGATTGGAAGGGGCTGGTGAATTAAAGGTAGGGTGGGTAGCGAGGGAGAGAGCCAGCAGTGTCAGTGACAGAGAACACATGGTGAACCTTTGAAGGCCGGTAGCTTCTTCAGCCTTTGGAGACTTGGATGAGGTAGATGGCTATCTAGAGTGAGGGTGTGTGTGTGTTGGCTGTGGGGGGAGGGGTGCATGAGGCCAAGGATACTGCCAGCAATTTTCTGCCCCACCCTTCTGATGCTGCTTTAAATAGCTGCTAGCAAGCCAAGCCCTGAGGTGTCCCTCTCAGCCCAAGGGCTGCAAAGAGGGACAGGGAGGGGGTAGGGTAGGGGGTCTTTGGCACCTCTGCCCTGGACCTTGTTGGACTAGATAGTTAGGAAAGAGTTTCCCAGGTGCTGCAAAAAGCACATTTGCCCGTGGAAGGAACCCTGACTACTGGCTCTGGTGATTCCTGCAGGGAATTAGCAACTGAACGGGGTGCTCGCTGTTCTGTGGGTGAAGAGGCTGGAGCGCCTCACCAGCTTCATACAATGCCAACCCCCACTGGCCCTTTCTTCCTCTTACCTGTTTGTATTTGTTGTAGTTGAAGAGTTTCTGTAAACTTTTAAGAGATTGGGAGTATTTGGGAGTGGAGTGCAGTCATGGGAAAGGATGAGAAAGTACTCCTTCCTGGCAGAACAAAGGACTGTTCAGCTTCCCTCTTTCTGTCTCCAAAATAGAGTTCAGGACTGATAACAGTGTGAGTTTCTTTGCCAAGGATGAAAGGGCAGGGCCCAGGACAGAAGGATGAAAGGGCAGGGCCCAGGACAGAAGGATGAAAGGGCAGGGCCCAGGACAGAAAACTTTTATTGGACAGCGTTGGTAATCACCTGGTCATCCCACCTCGGCTCTTGGATGCTTCCTTGACCGTGGAATTAGGTTAGTTGTGGAGGGCACTCACTAGTAGTTTAGGATTTAACCTGCTCTGTGAAATTGGGACAGATGGCCTCACAAAGGTTTGGTGGCAAAGTTCCGGAGTAGCTGCAGGACAGTTGTCTTTGTTCTGGGCTCCAGCCTTCCACCTCTGGGGGTAGTGGCTGCCTTCTTGGGCCTGAGTCCTTGGTGATGAACTGGAGGGCTTTAGAAAATAAAATGTCCTCAGGTTTCCTGTAGCGCCTCTCTTCTTGGATTCACAGATAGAATTTGTTGCGGCATTTTTATTTTCTTTCTGTTTGCTAACTTGGTGTTGAATTCCCAGTATGGAGCAGAGGCATGAAAGAAGGATTCTAGGACTCAGGCTCCTGTTGGTTTCAAATTCATCTTTTCCTTGAGTGGCGTGATTTGTGAACTTTTTTTTTTTGGTGGTACCAGAGATCAAACTCAGGACCTTGTGAATTTTTACTGTCTAAATAATTCAGAGTACAGTGGTCTAGAATGAGAGGTGTAGAATCAGGGTGAGTGGTGGGGGAGATCAGGGTAGGATGACAGATTGCTGAGGAAAGGGAATCTCTAGAACTGTTCTCTCAGTGTATGTGTAAGACATCATTTTATCTGAGATTATAGAGGTGAGCGTTGAGATATTGAGAACATGGGAGTGGGAGGAGACCTCTGCGACTGACCATTCCACCTCACTCACTAAGGAAGTTGAAGGATTGGGGAGCGTGGCCATTTGCCTGAGGTTATAGGGCTGGAAAAGTGCAAAGACGGAAGGAGCCCAGGGTGAGAGTCTGGGTCATGTGTTCTAGACATGTCCATTAAGGTCCTCCCTCCTCTTCTGAGGAAGGAGAAACAGTAAAGAGGAACTAGGAGCAGAAGAAGTGGGAGACTGGGGAAGCGGAGGAGAGAAGATAGGAGGTTGGGGACAAGTCCTGTGAGGCAGGGGAAGCCCGGAGCCAACCTGAGAGGGGAGAGGGAGCTGTATGAGCTGGGAAAGGGCAGCGCGTTTCGGTGCCTTTGGAGTGAAGTGAGGAGTGGCTTGGCTTGGACAAGGGTGTGTGCGTGGTAGGGGCCGGATGGGTGCGGGGATGGGTGCGGGGATGGGTGCGGAGCCCAGCGTGGGCTGAGCCTGCGGAATCCCCGGATGTCTCCCTTGACCCTCAGACTGCAGAGTGCAGCGAGGGGTGTGTAGTTAGGTGCAAATGAGACCTTGGGTTTTACTGAGGCTTGTAGAACTGGAACACACGAGGAGTCAGGTGCGCTGGTTGTGATCTCACCAAATGCCGAGATGGGGCTCAGTTCTGCTGAAGTCCCAGTTTTTTGAAAGTGTAAATCAGAAAGTTATATATGGATTTTCTTTTTCTTTCTTTCTTTCTTTTTTTTTTTTTTTTAAATAAATCAGCATTTTTGCCTCTGACTTTCATTGTACATTTGGACAACTGTATGTTTTACCAGAGAGCGTTACATGTGTTCCCATTTCAGGGCGGAATCTTGCAGATGACTGACTGAACAAATTGTAAATCATCCGGGCACCTGGGCTAAGCCTCAGAATGTTCAGTGAACGTTTAAGGAGCTGTGAACAGTGGTTCACCGAGTATTAACCACTCAAAGGCAAGCACAAGAGGTGATAATACTTTGAAGTCTGTGGCCCAAGCCAGCAGGCCGGCAGCTGTGCAATTCCCCTCAGCCGGCTCTGCGGGCCCTGGGTCGCGTCTGTGGGTCGTTCGTGGCTTCCATTTCTTTGTATGGCTACGCATTTTGTGTGGCTGTGAGGTTTCCTTGCCACCCATTCGTCTTCCCAAGCCCATTCCCACCTCTGCCTTTGTATTTTTCTCTTTGCTTCCCTTCCTCACCCTTCCTTTTTTCTCAATAATACAGCTTTGTAGTGTGTTTTAATGTATTCTTGTGTCATTAAAATCTCATGTTCTTTGCTCTTAATTTAAAGGCAGTTGAAAAAAAAAACCAAAAAAAAAAAAAAAATAAATAAAGGCAGTTGAGGCTAGACTTTTTCGAATGTGTACATGTACACATAAAGCCCACAAAAATCCAATTAAAACACTTTTTACTTCTGTGTGGTTTCCATTGATCCCACTGCCCCTTTTCTGTGGTCAGTAGTGACTCTTCATAGAAAAAAAAATTTCGGGTCTCTGTCATGTGGTTATTGTTTTCAAAACAAAAATAGCTCTTAACAATAGAAAAAGGTTCCACCCTTACATTATGAACCACCAGGGACACTCTCTCTCAAGAGATGTGCCCCATTTCTTAACTTCCTTTCATGGAAGGAGTGTTTTCAGTCTGTTCTCTAACAGGGCCTGCACTGTGAACGTATGGGCGAGGATGGTGAAGTGAGGCTCGTGTCAGTGATTCTGGCAATGCTCAGAGCGGAGGAGGCCGGCAGGCTTTCACAGCCAAGAGAGGACAAGCAGGGAGGGTTTAGCATGATGAGTTTTCTCTTTTTCTCCAGGCTGAGCTAACCCAACTGGCTGCTGCAGGACCCAGATACATTTAGCAAAGAATGAGATGCTTGTCAGCTGCCTGTTGGGTACAACCCAACGGGTGTCTTGTCTCCACTCTGCAAGGATGGGCAGCCTCCAACAGGTTGCTGGTATCAAATTCCTGATTCTTGGATGTATGTGTGCCAGGTATTTTCATAACTCTTCTGACTCTCATTACTTACAGAGAAGATTTAGTCTTGATGATGAGTGGTCAGTAATTAGTTTTGTATCTAAAATGGGTTTCATAATAAGAAGGGACCTTGAAGTCTCCAATTTTTATGTTAAAAATCCACAGGAGTTTTATATTCAACTCTATAATATGTCTTTGCTAGTTTCAGTATAAAAGTATTTAACTAGCCTCACCGTTGAATACAGTTGATGGTCCAGGAAGGTGCTGTGCTTGTGGTGGGCTCTCCCGAGGTGTGCAGGACCATCCGTACTGTACCCGGGGAAGCCGTGAGGAGGGCGTGCATCCCATCTGCTGGGCTTGAGAGCTGCCTCCCCAGGCTTCTCTGCTGGGTCCCTCGTGTCCCAGGAGGCCAGGCTGTCCCCATACTGACCGTTCCATCCGTGGAGACCTTTCTCTCCCTTCTTGGCTGGCTCCTACTTCTTTCAAGCTTCCCTTACATCTCAAAGAGGCGCGTCTTTTTTTTTTTTTTTTTGTGGAACCAAGGATTGAACTCCTGTCTTTGCGCTTGCCAGGGAAACTCTTGTTTTGCTGAGCCATCTCCTGGCCCCAAAGTAAAGACGCATTTTTTTAGTTTTTTATTTTTTTATTTGGCAGGCTCAGGATGCCTGCAGGGCAGGTCTGGTTTGGCTTGAGGATCAGGGGATCTAACCACAGCATCCTGAGCCTGGCTGCTTTGTTTCAGCAGGCACTTGAACACCTGAGCTAATGGGCAGGCCCCCAAGAGGCGTCTTTATGGTTTTAAAAGTCAACACTATGAGAAAAACACAAAGACTTACAAAGAAGTGTTTGTCATCCCTCCTCCTTTGATTGCTTTGAGTCAGTCACTGAATATGATTTTCTGATGCTACAGGATCAGAGTAGCACAAATTTAGTGGCCTCAACAACCTAGATCTGTATAACAGTGCTGTAGGGGAAGAGTCCAGAAAGTGTCTCACTGGGCTAAAGTTCAGGTGGAAACAAGGCTGAGCTCCTCCTGGAGCGTCTGCGTCCTTCCTTACTCCAGTGCCTAGAGGCTGCTTGCGTTCTCACCAGGGGTCCTTTTCTTTCATCTGCAAAGCTGCAAAGCCGGTGATGGTGCTGAGTTCTCTCACTGCCTCCCTTTGACCTTCCACGGTCATGGTTTATCTGGTTCCCTTCTCTCTCTAAGGCCCCTTGGGCTCACCTGGGACCTCAGATAATTGACCTGCTTTAAAGTCAGTTGATGAGCAACATCCATTCTCCTTTGCTGTTAACCTATCACGTTCCTTGCTTTGGGGGTTAGGCTGTGGGATCTTGGAAGGGGCTGTTATTCTGCCCACGGTTGCTTCTAACCTTGTAGCTCTCTCTCCCGGTCTGCCCATCCCATTTACAAGTTACCTGCCCTCCCTCCCATACGTTCTTTCCTTCTCCGTCTTTTTTATGGTTCTATCGCAGCTTGTGGTTACACTGATATAAGATGCTTATTTTGACTATATCAATAATGATTATGGCTGAGGCATTTAGTGTGCTATGATGATATTTCTTTTCTTGGATAGGTTTTTTTTTTTTTAATAATAATGCCTCATATTATTTATTTATTTATTATTATTTTTATTTTTTTGCAGAACCGGGGATTGAACTCAGGCCCTTGCGCTTGCCAGGCAAACGCTTACTCTACTGAGCCATCTCCCTGGGCACCCCCCCCCCTTTTCCCTTGGGTAGTTTTGAGAGTTAGTAATAGCCTTACTTTTTCAAACTTGTTTTCTTTTTTTCAAACTTGTTTTCTATATTCATACTATTACTTCTTTGAGTCTTTGACAGTATGATAAAAACGTTTCTGCTCCACAACATGTACTTGCTTTATTTTGTCACGTCCTTCTCCTTGGAGATGACCCTCCTTGAGACGCCTGCCCTTCTTGCCAGGTCTTGCCCATTGACCTCTAAGTCTGTGGCGTGATGCTGGCCAGAAACTCCTCTATGCTGGGATCTTCTCCTTGTCTCTGTATTCCTCCAAGAGTTTCTGAGAAAGGGTCCGTGCAGTTGATCCCTTAAAATTTGAACACGTTATCGTCTTATTCTTTGATCATACTTGATTGATGGTTTGACTCTAGATTTTTGGGTTGTAAATCATTTTCCTTTAAAGTTTTTTTTTTTTTTTTTTTTTTCTGGAACTGGGAATTGAACTCAGGCCCTTGCTCTTGCCAGGGAAGCGCTTATTCCACTGAGCCATCTCCCCGGCCCCTCCTTTAAAGTTTTGAAGATACTGTTCTATTGTTCTTGTGCCAATGTCCAAAATTTGGATATTCTGAGTTTTTGATCATTTCTGTTTTAGCTCTGTATGTTTTTAGGCTCTTTTCTCTTTATAGTTGAAATTTCCAACTTTAAAGTTGTGTTTAGTGTGCCCTTTTAATGAGAGCTCACACCTTCAATTTCGGGCAGTCTTTTCATACAGCGGTATCTCAGTTCATGAACTGAACTCTTCCCGTGATCTGGTTGCAGAATTTGTTCTGCAGTTCTGGTTTCCCTTTTCTCTGTTTTCTGTGTTTTGTCTTTAGAAGTTCTATTCACTACTGGGCTTCATGGATTGAGTTTATAATTTTAAAATCTTGTATTTCCTGTTTACCATTTTATCATTGCTTTTCTGTTTTAAGAGGTATCTTCACTTTGCCTTCAATTTTTTTTTAAACTTTTTTGTCCTTATGCTTTTACATGCACATATACACGTATGTTTTATTGTCTAAAAGTTCTCTGATTTTCTGAATGTTAGATTTTTCTTCTTTTTCTTCTTTTCTGGTGCTGGAGATTGAACCCAGAGTCTCACATGAGGCAAGCACGTTACCATTGAGTCAACCTTGAGCCCCCTTTTGTTTTAAAAATAGCATCCTTTTGTTTCCTGGCTATAACAGCTACCTCTACTTTAGGTGTTGGTTTTGTTGGTTGGTTAGTTTATACCATTCCCTGCATTTTATTTTACCCAAGTATCTTGTTTTGCTTGTTGTGCTTACTCTACTTCCTATTAGAGTCATCTTTTCATACATGCTGACCCTTGAGTGTCTGTTTATATTCTAAGGGGGAACATTGAACATCTCTGTGGCATGGAAGAGAGCTTGCTAATTTCGTTAGGGACATTCAGCAGACAGAAGCTTTTGTTTCTTATGGAGAAACCTAGATATTAGTGGCTGTACAGCTTTTCTCTGAGGTTTTCTGAAAACATGGGAGACATCACCAAGCTGAGCAGATTGTAGGCGAGGGGAGGGTCAGCCTGATTGCTCCATGGACCACCTCTCGGAGGGCTGCTCTAAGAGTAGCCCCATCCTGATTCTGCCCTTTCGGTTGTTGGTGCCTCTAGTTCCTGAGCTTTTTCTAGGTTCTGTGCCATGGGCTGGTTACTTGTTTAATGTTTTCTTCCCTAACTTGTACTTAGCAGAACAGGAAAACTAGGAAGCTAAGTCAGCTACTGCATAGCCACTGGCAATTGTGTTTGGTATATGTCTTTCTTCTCGGTTTCCTTCAGTGTCCTGTATAGAGGCTGTTCTTTATACCTTTTATCTCCTGCTCTTTCCAGACTGGACTTTTTATGAAGAATAAGTTGTAGTCATCTTCGTAGTTCCTGTGTCTACCTTAGTCCTTGGCGTGTAGAAGGTGTGCAGTAATGTTGGTTTCTTCCATTACGGAGTGCATTAAGGAAATGAGAAAACTGGACTGGTTCCGCGCGCGCGGTCCCTAGAGCTTGCTCGGGAGTGAGGCCCCCGGTGTGGGGTTCCAGCGGCACACTTCCTGGCTCACTCACAGAGCTGGGAGACTCAGCTATGGTACTGGTAGGGTCAGTGGAGATAACAGCCTGGACATTACAGGGTTGTTTTCCCCTTGGATTACATGCTCTTGTTTGATAGGTCTCACACTGTTACAAATTAAGATGGTGTCTCTCTCAACTATGAAAATAAATTACAAATAGAATCTTGCTTTTGTAGTGTTTAGAAACATTTAAGATAGATGTGGTGGCACACACTTGTAATTCCAGGACTTGGGAGGCTGAGGTAAGATGATTGCTGCGGCCAGCCTGTGCTTCATAGTGTGTGTGAGACCAGCCTGAACTACATAGAAAGATCCTGTCTCAAGAAGCAAGCAACAGTGTACAGTGTATTGACTATCAAAACTGTCCTATTAATCAGCTGTGAAACTGTCTCATTCATATTTATTTCTCAATAAAAAAATAAATATTAAAAAAAAAAAACAAAACAAACATTATCTTCCCACATACCAGGAACTGTTGGACCTTTATTTTACATGGGAAAATTTATTTGGAATAATAAAGCAGAAACTTTTCCTGAAGTTGCAATTAAAAAACAAAACAAAACAAAAAGAAGCAAGCAAGCACGCAAACAACAAAACAGCTCATTTATGTGCTTATTTATAATTTATGTTGGTTTTCACAAACCTGGGAGCATGCATACCAGGACTAGTAATGGAAATTTCAGGGGTCGATTTGGCTTCATGGAAAACCTTTTCACCATCAGACTGATTCCCCAGCAGGCCGTACTGGGCGGCGAGAGCTGTCGAGCTGAGGCCTGCTGTCGCCTGCCAGGGAAGCTAGAGCATCAGTCCCTGTGAGGAGGATGAAGCCGTGGGAGAGTGTCCCAAAAGGACTTAGCTTTGACTCGCTCAACAAATAGTCATTGAGTGCGAGCCTTAGATTAGGGTCTGTGCTGAGCTCTAGAAGCACAGCAGTGAACAAAGAAGGTGGCCCTGGCTCCCTGCGTTCCACAGCCAGGAGCCGAACTGTCCGAGATGGTAGCCGCGGTCTGCACAGGGCTATTTAATTGGAGTATATCTGGGTATTTTCCCCTCATCGCTGAGACAAAATACCTGCCACCCAAATTAAAGAGGGAAAGGTTTATTTAGCTCACAGTTTGTGGAGGTCTCAGTCCATAATCAGCTGCCTCCAATACAGGTAGGCATGGAGACGAGTAGGCATGGCCAAGGGGCAGCACTCCGTGGTGGTGGAAGACAGCAAAGCGACAAGGGCAAAAAGGGAGGCGTGCAAGAGAAGACTGTGTCCCTTAGGTGTAGGGCGGGTGTAGCGCCCACACCCTTAATCCCAGAACTAGACAAGACTCAGTCACCAACTGTAGATTCAGCTGCCGCTGAAAAGCATCCCCCCGATTGCATGAGGTTTGGGGGGCCATCCAGACACAAACCATAACACAGGGCTATAAACATTCAGCGTCTAAGTCATGCAGGCCACAGTTCACTTGCCTGGTGGCCCTTTGTGACTGGTGACTGCCTTACAGTCAGCGCAGGCCTTGACTACTTCCATCTCTTGACGCATTTATTCCGGAACAGTTGGGCTACAGAGCTAAAACTGGACTTCTAGATTAGACCTCTCTGACTAGCCTTGTTTCGCAGTAAAGGCGACTGGGGCACAGAAGAGCTCTCTGTTTAGTTAGGTGACCTAATGGAACTCCACTAGGGACAGATCTCTTCCGCTTGAGTGTGGTTCTTGTCTCCCAGAAGTGAGACAGGGGAGTCAAGTAACCAAGGCTGTAGTCCCTGCTCTGGGGCCACCTGCTCTGTTATTTCTTAGGTCGTCCTGGAGACTGAGAGCGGTTACTTCTCAGTGCCTCAGTAGCCTCATCTGCAAAATGGAGAAGATAATGGTATCTGCCATGCAGGACTTTGGGGCAGAGTTGGTGACCTCATAATGCAAGTCTGAGAACTGTACCTGGCATACAACAGTTGCTCAGTAAATATTGTTCACTGTCTTTGAGAATGTGGTGGGGACAGAAGTTATGGGTAGCGCCAAGGAAGCATTTTCAAACAGGAGACTGTTGAGTAGAAGAAGAATGTTTGCAGGTGAGGCTGTGTTTGCAGAGCTGGCTGGTTATCAGGAGAGGAACAGAATTCAGTGTCTAAGCCAGGACTGCTTCGGTCATGGGAGTGGGTCTAAGTGCTAGCATGTTTGCACAGCCCCGAGTCCCTCTGCTGACCACGAGTGCCCTGAAGAACGAGGACCCTTTGGCTTCCCCTTTCCTCCTAGTTGATTCCTTCCTAGGCTGACCCTTTTCCTTGTCCCCTAAATATTCCTCCTCTCCTCACTGTATCATGGGTGGGGTGGGGTCACAGACATTTATTGTCACTCAGGTGGGGAAGGGATGTGCCAAAGGAGTGCAGGAGAGACAAGGGACAGAATCAGGGTAAATTAGCCCCTAGCGCTGGTCTCTTCTTCAATTTGGATATCCTTGTTTTTTTGTCTTGCTAGCTAATCTGTCTAAAGTAGCACAGAATTCTAGAGGTTCCCATTTTGCTGGATGAAGAGAAAAGATATGACAGCCGCCGAGATGCGAGGGTGACCCTTTGGTGGGTGTCCCCCTGCTTGCTATGGAACATTAGCTTCCGAAGTGCTTCAGCACGCTCAGGCTCATTTTGATTGCTGGGCACGTGTTGGTAAGAGACTCTGCCCTCCTGCAGAGTATTTTCTCCAAGAGATGATCAGGGCTTTTATCTTCCCCATGTCTTGGTTACTTTTCTCTCGCTGCTGGGATAAAGTGCCTGACATCCAAAATTAAGGAAGGAAAGGTTTATTTAACTCATAGTTTGTGGAGGTGTTAGTCCGTTTATGACTGGCTCCAAGGCAGGGTAGCACATGGCAGAAGGCAGCCGTTCATGGTGGCTGAAAACAGCAAGAGCAAAAAGGGAGAAGCAGCGATCACAGCAACAGCAGAGGCAGAGGAAACCCTGTCTCCCTTCTTATGTGGCACCCGGGCTATCTGCCCCGGGATAGGTGTAGCACTCACACCCATAATCCCAGCAGCACTCCCACCAGTAATCCCAGCATTGGATCATGAATTAACCACAGCCTCTAGGAATCTGCACCATGACTGCATGAGACTTTGGGGGACAACTAGACACAAACCATAAAATGCCACCAGGTAGTAAATGGCGATGAAGTAGGAAGGTTTTCTTTGGTGTGACAAGGTGTGTGGGACAGTGCAGGCCATGAGAGCGCTCTAGGTCTGATGGATGTGGCAGCCTGTTTCACCCAAGTTGGGCACATAGGGAGGCAGCAGAGAGCAGGGGAGTGTCTAAGTTTGGGTGTCTTCAAGTGGCCGACCAGCCCTTATCTGTGATAAGACTTCTGGCAATCTGGTTTGGCCTGTGCACCAAAGACCAGGAGCACAGAGCCCTTGGAGCTTCACGTGTGACGGGCCCTGCCAGTCCTCCTGTACGGGCCTTGGCTTTCCAACCTCAGCAAAGTGTTCTGGTGTTTACTTAGCAGTCGGGGCAGGAATGAGTGCTTAATAGATCCAGAGTTGCCCTTCTGCCTGCATGTCGGTGTGAGAGCTCATTACTCATTAATATAATGCCGTATGCGTAGATTATTGCCATCCACCAGAGACTGACCTTTGAGCTTGGCCTTCCTGTATAAGAGATCACCAGGATATACCTGGCGAAATCGAAATGGATTCTCTAATTATTGCCCAGTCTGTTAGGAACCGAATGGCTACGCACACGAGCAGTTTCCTTGTCTGAGATATAAGTAGATGATTTCACTTGCAGGTTGTCTTTTCTACTGAGAGTTTGTCTGCAGTCAGGGAACAGTCAGTGTCGGGTGACTGTCTCCCATGAGTGCAGACTGTGGTCCAGGGGTTGTGGTTTCTTCTAAAGGATGGATGTGGGAAATTGGAACATTTTCCTGGTGTGTTCGCGGTAGGGAGTCTTTCCAAGGTTGCCACAGCACAGGCACTGCGCCCTCCTTGTGCTTGGCCTCGCTTTCTAAACAGCGCCCGCAGTGGACTCCGACAGGAGACCGGCCAGGGATGAAGGAGGTAGGAAGAGCTAGCCCTGGAGCTGGGGACCTGAGTTGCTGTTCTGGTGGCCTGTCCAGTGGGATCTGGGCGGAGAGGGCTAAGCTCAGCATACGGCAAAATGAATAGAGGGCCCAGAGAAAGCAAAATTTTTGGCGGTGTTTGCAGAAAGTCAGGCGCCGGGCTCACAGACGTGGGCCAAGGCAGTGCAGGCGTTTTAGGATGGTTGTGTTTGCTTCACGGAGCTTCTGTGGGGAGCAGCATACAGGAGTGAGCTTGCAGTGTCAGGAAAGGGGGTGAGCCCTCTAAGGCCAGGGAGTGGTTGTGCTTTATTACTGTGGAAGATGCGGCTTTTCATCAAGACAGCTGGTGCAGGAGGCCCTGTAGCCTCCTGGCTATATGCAGTGCATGTTCTTGGTCCTTCCTCCCTT
>NW_004524586.1:2995640-3010471 GCF_000260255.1 Octodon degus | reverse complement strand
TTCTTTCCTTCTTTCCTTCCTTCCTTTCTGTAGCCTCCTGGCTATATGCAGTGAATGTTCTTGGTTTGTTCGTTCATTCTCTCTCTCTTTCTCTCTCTCCTTCCTTCCTTCCTTCCTTCCTTCCTTCCTTCCTTCCTTCCTTCCTTCCTTCTTCTTTCTCTATCTATTTATTTGTAGTATTGAAGAGCAAGCCTAGCAGTGTTCTACCACAGAGCTATACAGTCTCAGCATTTTAAAATTAAAAAAATTTTTGAGACAAGATTTCATGAAGTTGCCATAGGATGACCTAACATTTATGATTTTATATTCTCAACCTCTAGAGTAGTTGGGATGATACGCTTATTCCATCACATCCAATTTATCTTTAATTTTTAAAGTCGTAGGCTATTTTACCAGAGACATCGTGAATAATTTTCCCTTCCTGGGGTCGAAAGAGTTCTAGCAGAGAAGAGAGTTGGTGGCCGAGGTTCGGGATCACTCACTCAGGTGGCTCTCTCAAGACCGGGCATCCTGGCAACCGGCAGTCCCTCGGGTACCCTTGAGAGGTGATGCAGACCTTTGTGGAGGCCCTTCCAGCATGGCGTTTGTTCTGAGTGAGTCCTTAATTTGAACTAGGGTGTTTCTTTTTATTGTAGGCCAGGAAAAGAGAGTGCTGTTAGGAGTTATAAAATATTTAACACTCTTTGAAAAATTAAACTGCCCAGGAGTCATTGATTGGTGGCTATGGCAACGTGCATGGTTTTTGGGGGAGTCTTTTTGGGGCTTCTGGGCCCCTCAGAAAGGACAGGGTGGAGATGTCATCTGGGGAGGGCCCCTGGGGACCTGGGAGCCGTGTGCACCTGTGCCTGCCTTGGTTTGGGTGGGGCAGCAGCAGGCCATCCTTCAGAGGCTTGCCGTGCTGTGTGGTCTGTTGTGGCGAACAGGAGGAAGGGAAAGAAGAGGCCGCTGGCCTTTTCGGGCTTCTCTGTTCTATTGGCCTTGTGACTTGCCCTTGTGCGTCCAGCCTCCGTCGGCCGAGTCAGCGCAGGCTGCTTGGCCCCGAGCTCTTCCTGCTTTCACTTTCCCCTGGGCCCCCAGAGCTCCCCGAAAGCACCAGCACCGGTGCTTGGGCGACTCTGGCGCTGCAGACGGGCGCCTTCTGCGAGGGCCTTCGCGCTCCAGCGGCTCTGGACAGAACGTCCTCACAGCGCTCGTCCCAGCCGCTTTGTTGTGCCTGTTTGTTTGTCCACCCTGCACCGTGCCGGTCCACAGCGAGCAGCCAGGCCGGCTGTGCTCACTGTCGCACCCTGGCAAGCGCCTGGCTCGTCTGCTGAAGAAATTAGTTCGCTTATTAAGCTGTTATGTTTTCATTCTGTACGTGATTCTAGGACTAGAAAGGGAATTAAACAAAAAAACACCCTGCTTTCCTCACAGAGCTCTTGAGATACGCACTGAAGTACGGAAAGAAAACAGTCCCTGTTGAAGTTTTATTTATTCTCTAAAAGGGAGATATGGCTTTCCTATTTTTAGTAGTATGGTTTTATAATTAACTTGAAAGTTAATGTACTCGAAGCTGCTTCACTAACGGGAAGGTGTAATGAAAACATTTGATGACCACCGCCCGGAGAGGTGGGCAGATGGAAGGGTTTGTGTGGCAAAGGGTGACAAGCGCTGTGTTCCCCAGGGTGGCGCAGGGAGTGCAAGAGGGGCTGGCCCCGGGCCAGAGGAAGGTGTTCCCGATGCAGGAGAGGGGGAGGGCAGGGGCCACGGCAGGATGGCCCGAGCTCTGCGCTCTGCCAAGGGCAATCTCGAACAAGGCTGGAGTACAAGCGGCGGAAGTGCTGCGAGGTACCCGCTGCAGACGGGAGGGGACTGAGAACGGGGCGCCAGGTAGTGAGGCCGGTAGGACGGGCGGCCTGGGAGGGAAGACGAGGATTTGTGCACGGGCCTGCGGAGAGACGCAGCGCAGAGAATGTTTGACATTCAGAGGAGGGTGGATATTTAGGTGGAGGGATCAAGCATGTCACGGTTTAAAATTCTAACGTGTCTAGCTTCATTGCAGAAGAAGTAGGGGCGATTCTTCCCAGGGTCTTCTTCAGACGGCTTCATGAAGTTTTTCTTGATCTGCCCCTACCTAGTGGGATTTTTATCTTAACGTAATTTAGACTCATTCCTAGTGTGTGCATGAGGAAGAAAATGCCGCATACATATTTATTGTGTTAGCAGTATAATCATGCACACTCCTTTTTCTTTTCTTTTCTTTTCTTTTCTTTTCTTTTCTTTTCTTTTCTTTTCTTTTCTTTTCTTTTCTTTCTCTCAGTCCCAGGGTTTGAGTAATTATGTAATTAGAATCCACATGCAGTGTGGGTAGATAAGGTGTAATTAAAGAGGAAAGCCTAATTTTGGAAGAATGATAAGAAGTCATTTGATTCAGGCTGGGCCCAAATCCAATCTTGGAAGAACAGTAAGAGGTCATTTGGATGCAGCGAGCCTGCGGCCACCCAGGAGCCCAGACTGGCCAGAGAGGCAGGTAGATCCTGTTGCACTTCGCTGTGAAGGCCTTTCACTGAGCATCCTACTGGTACCAGGTATTATGGGAGGCTCAGTCCTGAATAAGGAACAGAAGCCCTGAATCTCAGAAGGAATGTGGGGTTGGGACATAGGCTTGAGAACAGCTAGGAGGTTCTAAGGCAGCGGGATGAAGACTTTGAGGGGTGAGCTGGAGTCAGGAGGGGTTGGGGAACAATTCACAGGGCAGGTGGTGTTTAATCTGTACCTTGAAAGGTGAGGAAGGTTTAAAGAACAAGGATAAGAAGTTTCTGGGCACATCAGAGGCATTCATTTAGTATTTGTGGACTAAGTGCCAAGCTGAGGTGGGAGGTGGAAGGAACATGGTGGTGTTCGTGGGTTCTTGGTTTGTGGTTTGGTGAAGGGTTACACTCATACAGCTCGGGTACCACAGTGACATGGGAGGCCAGGGGCCCAGGAGGATTAGGCTCCTGGCTGTATAGCAGTGACGGTGTGTAGAGGAGTCAGAGATCACTGTGGCGCACGTAGGTCAGAGGAGGCTTCCTTGTGACGGGCTCTCAGACCGTCTTGAAGGAAGAATAGGAGAAGGGAATGGGAGAAAAAATCTGAAGGAAGGTGTGGTGGGTTGGTTCTAAAATGTCCCCTGAGGTCTTGCGTTCAGAAGAGGGCCTGGTTGGAGGGGGAGGCCCACTGGGGATGTGGCTGGGAAGGGTGCATTCTTGTTTCCCGTTCTTTTCTCTCTGTGTTTCATGGCCCTCATGTGTGAGAAGGCCATGTGTCCTCTGCCATGTGTCCTCTGCCATGTTGTTGTGCCGTGTGGTCTCTGCATTGGAACCAGTTAGCCATGGATGGAGTCCCCTGAATCTGTGAGCCAAGCTAAACTTTTCTTCCTTTATGTTCCTGGTGTTGAGTGTTTTGTCCCAGTGACAGGAAAGTGATAAGATGGAGGGAAGTGATGTAGACAAAGACCTAGGAAGGGGACATAGGGACCATCAGGTGTGAAGGAGCATGGTGGGGCCTGCTTGTCTGTGATTGGTGACGCTGATTGTGGCAGTCAGGTGTGTTAGGCAGAGAGGCTTGGGGGGAGAAAGAGCAGCCTTGGAAGAGGAAGTGGGCCTTGGTAGGTAGGAGGGGCTTCTGAGAAGCTGAGCCCCAGCTGCTGGGCAAGTGGTGATGGGGACCAGGCAGTGGGCCTCGAGGGTGGCTTGACTGGAATCCTCTATCACTGAAGAGTTACTGATCTTGCTTTTGGCAGGATGACAGAAATTAGGCAAACAAAGAGGTAGAGGTGACTACTAGGTCACAGCCTGGGACAATGGCATTATCTAAGACCAACTGGTAGGAAAAAAAGATGTGAGTAGGGTCTTGGTATGTGAAGTACACAAAAAGCCCTCCTAGCTCCAGCCTTCTCTTTAAACCACTGGAGAGACTGTGATCTGACTCCTTCTCTTGAACTTCATTTTCCTGTCAGTGGGAGGGGCTGCCTTCATGGTCCAAGCTCATTGCGGACGTGTAGGGTCGTCACACTCCCATGATTAGGCGAAGAGAAGGGACTAGGCTGCAGATATGTGAGCTTCCCATAAGAAGGTTTGAGAAGAAACCTTTTCTTTATCTTTCTGGTATGGGTAGAATCCTGGGGGTGGGGGGAGTTAGTCTGACCAGGCTGGACTAGGATTTTTATTTGGCGAGGGGTGTGAAAGAAGCTGTCCTGAAGTACTGTACTCATTTCAGGGTGGTTTTATGACTCTTTGGCATAATGGTTGGATAAAATCTGAGCTTATTCTGTTGTTGAGGTAATTGTTCTATTTTGGAGTGGGACAAAGGAAGGGACTAATCTTCCTGAATCCAGAGAAAGGATATTCTTAGGATAGGGAACTAGTAAGCCCCATCCCCTCCCTCAAAGCTAAAATTTGGGAAACTTTCAGCCTTAGAACTTTAAGAAGTCTGTACAGGGAAGGCTTCCTGGCATAGGACGACTTGGGCAGACCTTTTTGTTTTGTTTTTTGTTTTTGAGGCAGGGTCTCACTATATAGTTCAGTGTTCTTGAACTCTGCTTTTAGCCTTCCAGGTGCTGGGATTGTAGGCATGAGCCACCTTTCCCAGCTTATGGGCAGATCCTTGAAGGAAAACTGTACAAGGAAAAGGACAAAAGGGAGGATTTGCTAGGGGAGAGACTGACGTGGAGCTGTAGTACAGAATTTATAGTCAAGATTCTAGGAAGGAAGGCACGCTTAGTGTGTACACCAGCTTT
Source organism: Octodon degus (assembly GCF_000260255.1). Taxonomy (NCBI): domain Eukaryota; kingdom Metazoa; phylum Chordata; class Mammalia; order Rodentia; family Octodontidae; genus Octodon; species Octodon degus. The sequence goes on along the minus strand of NW_004524586.1, from coordinate 3,005,712 downwards.
GCACAGGTGCTTTCCTGACGTCCATTTCATACTTTTTCATCACTTCTGTCTGTTATGATCTGATGTGGCAAATAAGGCCACGTGATTTGGAGGGATGAACTTGTTCGGCCAAGGTCTCCGTGGTGGTAGGGGATTTCATTTTATTCAGATCTGACTCCAGTAGCAATAAATATCCATGTCATTGTATTCTGCTGACTCTCTGGGAAATGTAGAGAACAAAAGAAAATGATTTGTGTGTGTGATGCCTGTTCCTAAGCTAAACCCTTGCCTGAAACGTGGACCAGCTGCCATGCGTGCTGCAGCATTCCTGTACACAGTGCAAAATCTAGAAAGTGCTGATGGAAGCTCTCCGAGCTCTTCAGAATCTACAGCCCTCATTTATAGGTTAGGAAATCGAGTCTCAGAAAGGATGTGCCATGGTTGGGGCAGAAAGGAAATGGGAGCTGGAAGAGTCGGAGGCTGGGCCTCGCGGCTATTTTAAAGCTCCCTGTGGAAAAGTCTGTTAGACCACAATGGAAAGCATTGTCTGAAGAGCTGATCTGAGCAGAGTTGAATCTGAAAGGTTGTGTGTGTGTGTGTGTGTGTGTGTGTGTGTGTTTCCTTCACTTTAACCTCAGATGCCTTTGAACCAGCAGGAGGGATTCTTTAAACCCAAAGGTTAAGACCAAGGGCTTTTAGCAGGTGCGCAGGGCCTAGTAGGGATGGGGAATATCAGAAGGCACAGAAATGGAAGACTGCTCGCTAGCCGTGGCCAAAAGGACTTTTCCAAGCTTGTAAATAATCATTAACATTATCGAGCACGCTTCACACCAGGCAGTCTTTGTGTCATTTTCTGTAACGGCATGACTATCCCCACGAGGTAGGTGCTGCTTTACTGTGCCTATTTTGAAGATGAAGAAATGCATCAAAGAGACCATGGCCTACCTAAGTTACAGAGTGAGTAAGACGCAGAGCCAGGACTCTAACCTCAGTGTGTCAGTTATTTTTTCCATTACTGTAATAAAAATGCTTGAGACAATCAACTTCTGGGGTGGAAAGGTTTATTTTGGCTCCACAGTGTCAGCAGCCCACGGTTTCTTGGCCCCGTTGCCTTTTGGTCAACAGTGAGCAAGTGCATAATGGGAGAAGGACATGGTGAAGGAAATGGCTCACTTCATAGCTGCCAAGAAGCAGAAATGAGAACAGATAAGAAGTGGTTGCGGTCTTAATATCCTCCTCATGGGCGTACCCCCAGTCACCTCCATTGGCTCCACCACCTGGCAGTAGCATCTGTAGGCTGGGGAGAAAGTCTTCACATAAGAACCTTTGGGGGACATTCAAGATATTAAAAAATTAACACAGGTTTTGTATAATTCAAATCCTTTAACCTCTGAGCTATTTTGTTGGACTGTGTTCCAGGCATCTGACCATGTGGGGATGCCTGGAATAGCACATTTACAAAGGTTATCATTTGGCAGTGTTTTCCAGTGAGGGAAAATTTCACCACTAGGGAACATTTGGCAATGTTTAGTGGTATTTTTGTTTGTCACAATTGAAAAGATACTGTCGGAATCCAGTGTACAGAAGCCAAGCATGCTCCTGAGCAGTTTACAGTACATAAGACAGCCCCCCACTACAGCGAGTTACCCCACGCAAAATGTTGAGTGCCAGTGTTAGTATCTGGTTGGAGATCTGGTTGTGTTTCTGCCATGCAGAGCACAGGGTGCCTTGAAGAACTTGGAGTTGTTTCTGGAGCTCCAGGGCCTTCTGTTGTACCTTTCATGGGTCTTTGCAATTTGAGTTCCTCCCTGACTGAGCCATGAGGTCCTGGGGGGCATGTAGGTGGTCGTAGTGGGTTGAAGGCGTGAAGGTCGGGGTGGGCCAGGGCTACACATGAGCTACAAGAAGGGAGAGGTAGTAGGGTCTGGTCCATGCTGGCGAGAAGTAATTGAAGACTTTACTGTGTTCATGCTAACTGCGCTTGTTGTCCACGTGATTGAATTAGCGCTGTGACTGGCCATCGTCAGAAATGAGACCCTCAGGTGCAAGTGTGCAGCTTGCCGCGTTTGTCTGTTCCCAGTCACATTATGGGTGTGGGTGCTGTCTGCCCCAGTAGAACTGCTTCATCTGCTTTTGGAAGAGCCGCACACAGGGCCAGGGGAGCCCAGGTTGCTTGGTGTTTGCTTAGGCTTCTCTGAGCTGCTTTCTCCGAGCACCACCGTGGCCCAGTAGACTAATTTGAGCAGGCCTGCTCCTGAGCTGCTGCTCCTGAGTGGAGTGTGAGCTGCCCGGTCTTCCTCTTCTAGGTTAGACCTGGGAGAGGTGCTCCTGAGTCCCATCTCGAGGGCATTCGCTCTGTGGTCCTCGTGTTGAGCTAGCCCTCCCTTGCCAGGTTTCTGCTCAGTCCCATGTACGCAGGGGCCAGGTAGGGGCCTGAAGCCTGCTAGCCACTCTACTCCCGCCCCCAGGCCTCCCTAGAAAGCTTGTTGAGCAGTTCAGCTGAAGTCACACCTCTCTCCTCTAGCTCCCTCCTATCCTGGGGCTGCTGTGCCGGTCACCCTCTGATCTCGCCAGTGGCTCAGATGCTGACTAGCCGTGTGGCCTTGGAGCAGTCACTGAACGTCAAGAGAAGCAGCGTGGCCTTGATCAGGGGACTTCAGTTCCCTTTGTGCATCACAGCCAGCTAGGAGCCATAATCAGGGTACCTGGGGGTGTTTCTCTAAGGCCTGTAGAATTGGGGTTCTCCTTTGCCTCAGAAAAGGTTGTTGGAAAACTCTAGACTAAATAAGAAAGGTTTTTTAACATTCTCCTCCCTCCCTTTTTCCTTCCCTCCCTCCCTTCTTTCACCCCCCCCCCACAGTACTGTGGATCGAAACCAGAGACTTGCCCTGCATCCCCTGTATTTTTCTGTATTTTTATTCAGTATCTTACTTAGTTGCCCAGGCTGGCCTTGAACTTGCCAGCCTACTGACTCAGCCTCCCTCTGTGATGGGGTCATGGCCGTGTGCAAACATTCCCGGCCGTGTTAATGATTTTACTCAGTAATTGTTGAATGTCTGCTCTATCCAAGGTTGCAGGAAAGGGTGCAGACTCTTGAGTTTTGCCCTCAGGGACTTCACAGCCTTGTGGGATAGTGAGCGTGTCTACTCTCCAGCTGTTATGGTTTGTGTCTAGATGTCCCCTCAAGCCTCAGAGCATCATGGGGTGGGCTTCTAGGCTTTGTGATGAATTAATTCATGATCCACTGCTGGGATTATGGGTGTGGGTGCTATCTGCTAGCCTGGATGCTGTATATGGAAAGCAGAGAGGCTTGCTCCCTGCGGTTGCCCCTCCCTTTCTGCTCTTGCTGTTTTCCGCCACCATCAACAGCTGCCCTCTGCTCTGTGTCACTCTGCCTTGGAGCCAACTGAGTATGGACGGAAACCTGCACAAACTGTGAGCTAAATAAACCTTTCCGTCCTTAATTGTGGGTGTTGGGTACTTTGTCCCAGCAACGCGAGGAAGTTCCTGAGACACCAGTGCATGGTTCTTTGTGCGTCCTTAGGGCCAGTGGTCCCGTGGCAGGCACGGGTACAGACACACGGAAGCTTCTGGAGAAGTAGACAATTCCTTCTTGCTCATCGTGTGCCTTGGCTGTATTAACTAGTCAGTATTTGGTGGATGAATACAGTAATGAGTGCTTTGTGTTTTGAAGGAAAGATAGGATCTAGACCTAGACAGATGATGAGGAGGGCATTAGGGCTTCCTTTCTCATTCCCCGGCCATCATGGTGGCTGCTCCTGGTGGAGGTCCATCTGCACCTAAGGCAGGAAGATGGTGGCCACAAAGAAGATGAAAAAATCTCTGGAGTCCATCAGCACTAGGCTCCAACTTGTTGTGAAAAGGAAAGTATGTGCTGGGGTACGAGCAGATGCGAAGATGATCAGACAGGGCAAAGTGAAATTGGTCATCCTTGCCAACAACTGCCCAGCCTTGAGGAAATCTGAAATAGAGCACTAGGCCATGTTGGCCAAAACTGGTGTCCACCACTACAGCGGCAATAATATGGAACTGGGCACAGCATGTGGAAAGTACCACAGAGTGTGCACACTGGCAATCACTGATCCAGGTGATTCTGGTATCGTTAGAGGCATGCCAGAGCAGACTGGTGAAAAATAAACCAGGCAGAATTTTTCATTAATAAAACTTGCCAGATCTTGGAAAAAAAAAAAGGCATTAGGGACTGATGGTGGAGGCCAGGGAGAAGATGGCAGGAGTAAAGCATGCAATGATAATAAAGCCCGGGCTTGGGGGGGCCCAGTGCAGCCCGTGGTGGTCGCACTGCATGGCATGGACAGGTGGGAAAGACCCAAAGGGCAGCGTGGGGCCGGGTGGTGGAGACTCTTGAATTTAGGTCTGTTGAAGGGATTGAATTTACCCTTTAGAGGAGGAGCTCATGTTCCAGTTTCTGGGGTGGCTTTGCCAGTTGGCTCAGGGATTCTTAGCAGTGCTTCTGTCTGATTGGGCACTAAATCCTGTGGTCCCGAACCCCGCAGGGTGTTGTGGGATTTGTGAAAGCTTCTCAGTGGAGCGTGGTCAGGCTGGCCTGAGGAAGCCCAGAGCCCAAGGGCCGGGTGAAGCCTAGAGGTTGGAATGAGCCATGCTCCCACTCTGCCTGAGCCTGAGGAGCCTTCGTGCTGCCCGAAGGGAAGGGATGATTACGCAACTGAGGCTGCTGGGACACCACACAGGGCCTCTCCCGGCCGGCCGAAGCACAGGCATCTCAGGCAAGCGCTCGCCTCGCTGGAAGTTATGACTGATAAGAAGGGGGGAAAAAACCCCATAAAAACAAACCTGCATTGTGCATGTTTCCTGGACAATTACAAGTCAGAAGCTTCTGCCCAGCTCCCAAACTGCCTGATGAAACCTGCTGCTATTCGCTTTCCTAAACCCAGCATTGTTCCTTGGAATTTAAAATAGGTTATGAATGTGCTTGATGTCAGGAAAGATAAATTTGTGAGGGGGACTGTAGTCAATACATTTCCTTTTTAAGTAGAAACAATATAAAGGGCTTGATTCAGTCCTGAATCCATCTCTCTTTGTTGCCATGATTGTTTAAAACCTGAACTGCTTTTTGTCTGCCTCACTGTTTATGTTCCGCAGTGTTCCCCCATCTCCGCTGGCCCGGCACCGACTCCCGGCCTTTTTAGGCCATGTACAGCTTTCTGCTGTCAGGGATGTTTTCCTGTGTCCTGCAAAATAGTTATGCGATGAGTGGTGATTTCATCTAATACCTAGGGGTACAGCTTATACTTTCAGGGTGGCCAACCATCAAGCCCCTTAAATGAACTTATTTGTCCAAGAGAGTTAGACATTTAAATTCTTTGGCTTTTTCCTTCTCATTCAAAGATTACTACATTTTTTAAAAAAGATTACTACATTTTTAAGCAGTTAATATACACACATGATTTGAAAATCAGAACACTATGAAAATGTATGCATTGAACCCTTTTATTCCCGTCTCTGCTTTGTCCATTCCCTTGCCAACCTCCATTAGGTGGAGAGAGCTTATATTTCACTTTGACCAGGAGAGTTCAGCTTATATTTTTTGTCCCAGTGAATGATCCCTAAGTAATACCTCCTTTCACTCTCAAAAGTACCACAGTTTAGGTGATTAATTATATATTACTCAACAGATAGATAAGCACTTACATCAGTTTCTTGAATATCCTTATGACATGTCTGTATGCGGAAACTTATATAAAGGGGAGAAGTGATATGCTTGCTTTTTTTCACTTAATAATACACCCTAGAAACTCTATATTGGTACAAGTGGAGTCGCTTCATTCTGCTACACTTTTTTCCCCATTTCCTTAAAAGTCAGTTCAGGGGGCCTGGCCCTAGCTCAGGCCTTTAAGTGGCTGCTTCCACAAAGCTGTCAGCCTCAGGTTGCTGGAGTTCGAACCTCACACCTCTCCTGCTGGCCAAAAGTGCCCTGAAGGCATTCGAGGAACAACAACAACAACAAAAAAAATAAAAAAAATAAAAGTCAGTTCATTAGGGCTGGTGAGATGGCTCAGTGGTCTAAAGCACCTACTTAGAACAAGCTCAGCAAAGCACAGGGACCGCGGTTCAATCCCCCAGAACCACATGCCAGCCAGCCCCGCCCCCTGGTGGGCTGAGCTGGCCACACACACACACACACACACACACACACACACACACATAAATAAATAAATAAATAAAATTAAAAAAAAAAAAAAAGTCAGTTCATTAGCAAACTCATGCAGATGTGTGCCTAAAATGATACTAGGCACTGGGGTTGAAGTGGGCCTTCCCTTCTTCTCTGCTTGTCCAAGTCCTTTACACTCTGGCTCAGATGCTTCAGCCTTTCAGGAAAGTTTTCCTGACAGTTTTCCTACAGTTCCTTGACGTCTGCAGCTGTCGGTCTACTCAGGCGTGGTTCACGTATCCATCCCTCTGTTTATCCGTTTTGTCAACCAGTGTTCGCTGGGTGCAGTGTAGTACCAGGGTCTGTGCTAGACATAGATATAGGGAGGTGAGTGAGGTAACTTGTGCTCTAGGGAGGGAGGGGGTGGGGAGAGAGAGAAAGAAAAAAGAGAGAAGAGAGACAGAGAGACAGAGTCAGACAAACAGACAGATGGGCAGACAGACAGACAGAAATGAACAGAGAAAAGAGCAGTCTAGGCAGTGTGGCTGTTGCAGCCGTAACTGTACCCCAGGGCGCTGAGGCAGTACATAGCAGAGAGAACCTCGTCCCTACCGATCTAGGGCGGGTTGGGAGGCTTTCTGAAGAAGGAACTTGTTTCTGCTTTCTACTATAGTTGCCTTATCTTCATGTTTCGACTGAGATTCTTATGCTGTCATCTCCGTCACTGCAACTCCTGATGTGGGGTTCTGGATGTCATAGCCACTCAAGAATTTGTTGAATAGGGGTTGGGGCTCAAATGAATTAAAGGAACCTACTCTCAAGCATATTGACGTAGAAAAGAATAGGCGAGATGTTCTTTGATGTCCTCGGTTTTTCTGGTTTCTCTAGGCAACCTGTGTCCTGCAAGCCCTCTGAATTAGAGCCTGCTTCTTCCTCTGTTCTCCTTTTACATGAGCCAGATGTTTTTGTTTTTCTCTCGTTAGCATTCCATAGGAGGAAACCCCCACCCCAATGATCCTGAAGGTGCTAAGAGGAAAGAACCCAATGAATGGGGGTCCCAAGCCCCACACCCTCTTGGTCTTTGTTTTCCCCCTCGGAATGAAGGGGGTGGCTGTGACCGGTTGGCTGTCTGACATTCCAAAAACAATGCTTTCTCCAAGCAGCCTGGTAGCTCAGCAGCTCCTCCTTTCATCTTCTAATAACTCTAGCTTCCTTTGCAGTTTCCTGGTGCCACAGGGGTGATGAGTCTAGGATAAGAAATAGCCAGGCCGAGAAAATGGCCTTTTAGTGAAGCTGAAGGGGCCACAGGGAGCCCCGGAATGTGGTGTGCAGGCCTGAGCGCTGCGCTCAGACTGTGGTAGGAGTGGGGTGACCGCCGCAGCTGCGGAGCCCACGAGAGCCAGGTCTTTGGGTTGCCGTGGTGGAAGCTTTTCTGGCCAGACGTCAGCTGGTGGTTACACAGAAGTGCAGAAGCAGCCTTTTGGGGGAGAGGTAAATTTACTTAGCACCTCACTTTGCACTGTCTTTTGACTTGGTCTGTTCTGTCAGCTGAGGATTTCGTGGAAGTAGGAGGGAGGAATGGTGCTTTAACTGCATGCCTGGTAATGTGTTACAGGGCTCCACATTCACTTTATCAAATTAGGGTTTTGTTTTTGTTTTTGTTTGCAGTACTGGTGATAATGTCCAGGGGGTATCTACTACTGAGATATAACCATAATGCTTTTTATTTTAAGACAGGGACTTTCTAAAGTGTCCAGGTGAGAGTAGAACCTATGATCCTCCTGCTTCAGCCTCCCAGAGTGTTGGAATTATAGGTATGAACCACTGCACCCAGCTTTGGTGCTTGTTAAAAATGGCTTTTAGTCCCTAGTGGGACATAAATGTCTATATTTTTACCATGTTCCCTAGGTTGTATATTTTCAGCAGCAAGTAACAAACTCTAAGTCAGAGTGGGCAGCAGTTAGGAAATGCTTATCTCTGAAGTAGGAGCGGTTTCATTTGGGCTGAAGGGTGGCCTGTGCTCCCTAGAGGTGAGTGAGGGGATGATCCCGAATCCAGACACAGGTTGGGCTTTGGAGTTGATTGTGTTATGGCTCTGTTGATGGCGGCAAGACCTTGGAGTCCTCCCAGGGCTGCGCTGTTGGTATGCGCGTCCTTGTAGGCTGGGGGTCAGATGGCTGCAGCATTTCCAAACATCCCAGTTGGACGCACTATCTAGGGAAAGAAGAGTCCAGATTGATTGTGGTGGTGCTTTTCAGGAGTCAGGAAGCTTGGGTAGCTGCTTTCTGCAGTAGCTTAACGGCTGAGTTTATGTAACTCGTCTTCCCTGGGCCAGGGATGGCTGATTAGAAGGGCACTACATTTCTGGAGCCACGTGGGGGAGGCGCATTACCTCAACAAAAAGGAGATTCAGAGCGGAGCTTCAGTCAGAAGGGAAGGAGAGGGACTCAGTCTTGGAAAGCTACCACCAGGGCCTGGTTGTCTCTGTTACACAGCTGAGGAGATGAGGGTCAGTGGGAGTTGGTGGCTTGCTTAGATAACTTACTCGGGGCTGTGGGGGTTGAGAGGAAGTGAGGTGTTTGAGAAGCCATTTAAGCCCTGGAAGAGCAATCATCTTTTGTCTTCCTGAGGGGTCAAAGCAGCCCTTTTATTTCTGATTGGTCTTTCCAGAACTAGGAATATTTCTGACAGGAGGGATTCTAGACTATTTCTTTTGGTAAAAGCCTCCTAGACATAAAAAACATACGCTGTGTTTCACCCACCCTCAAGTTGGCTGTGCCCAATAGCAGTTGAGATAGTGCCAGCATTTATTTTGTGGGGGAGGTTACCCCATCAGCCCTTTATTAGTTGTATGCGCACAACTTCTTAAATCCTGGCAATACACTTTTAAGTTAGGTTTTTATTTTTTATTTGAGATGAGGTCTTGCTAAATTGCCTCAGCTTGCTAAGTAGCTGGGATTACAGGATTTTGCTGCCACACCCAGTTTAAGTTAGGCTTTCTTATTCCTACTTCATGGATGGTGAAACTAGGGCTCAGAATGGAGCCTCGGGACTGAGGTGGGCTGCGCAGCTTGTTGATGCTGGAGCCGGGATTGCGGACGACGTGGCTCCCAGCAGTACTCCCTCTCCACACCACACTGAGGATTATCAGTGTCGGCCAGACTTGTCCTGCCCTCAGAGGGAGGCTCCCAGGGAAGGGGTTTAGTCTCACATCCATTCCAAAGGAGCTGAATGTTTCCTATGGGAGTAATTCTCAGGCTATTAGGAAAAAGTATCCGAGCATAATAAACACAAGAAAGGGTCAGGAAATAGGGTTTGTTACATGGCAGCTAAAATGTGAATAGGAAGGGTTGTTGGTCTTGAAAATGGAAGGCTTTGACTGGGTTTGGGAGCAGTGAGTGAGCAGTGTGGCCGAGTGCTAGAGGGAGCTCCGGCTCTGCTTTCGAGCTGCATGGCCTGGGCGAAGGGTTGGCCTTTCAGAGCAGTTTCCGCACAGGTAATGTGGGGTCCTGGCGGGCAGCATGGGGGACAGAAGGGATCAGAGAGGTCAGTGGTGGAGCTAGCTTTGCCAACTGTGTGGAGCTTTGCCAGAAAAGGTGAGCTGTGTGAGGGCGCGAGCTCCAGACTTGTCGCCTCCCTGCTTGTGAGCTGTTAGTTGCCCAGAAGACAGAGGCATGGCAGAGCCAGCTGAGGGCCAGAGTCTAGCTTTAGTTTTTCCTCATGGTGAAATCCTCTTTGCCTGGAAAGCACTTCTCCAGCGCTGGCCGGTTGGCGCCTCTCCCTCAGCCTGTGCTTTGGGAGGTGTTTTCTCGAGACTGCCATCTCTACAGATGTCTGTGAGGAGATGGTGGCGTGAGGCGGCCAGAGACGGGTGCCCTGTGCGCAGCCCGAAGGGTACAGGCCTTGGCAGTCGTGGCCGGGCCCCGGGAACTCAGTAAGCCC
>NW_004524586.1:2954999-2995077 GCF_000260255.1 Octodon degus | reverse complement strand
ACTGAAGGGGGAGCACAGCTGGGCCTGTGTAGGGGATGGCCACAGGTGAGGGGGCCCTTTTCAGGAGCAGCTGTCACAAATCTGATTGCAGTGGTTCTGGACTTCACATAGGGGCAAAGAAAAGAGCAGGGAGCCCCCTCTGCCTCAGTGAAAGACACCTATGACTTCATAGAGTTCTGAGTCGAAGAAGTGATGACGATTAGTCCCTCCCCTCCATTCTTCCTGCCCACCTACCACTTGTTGCGGCCTTCTGAACACCTGTTGAGCAGCTTACGCACGGCAAGCTGAGCTTGGTGCTGAGGTTTCAGAGATGAAAATCGTCCTTGAGGAGTTGTCTCACAGGTAAGCAAGATGATTAGAAAGCTGTGTGATCAGAGTTAACAGGTGTATACAGGGTCCTCTGGGAGAGGTGAGAGAGAACCTCTAGTGGCGTCTGCTTGGGGGAGGTGACACCTGAGCTGGATATAGGATGAGTGGCAAGTACGTTAGGTGGAGCAGCATCTTGGAAGGCTTTTTGGGCAGAGAGGAATAATAGCATTCATTTTTGCAATAAAAATACGAAAAGTTTGCTGTGTGACAGTGGGTGGCGCCCAGTCCATGGCCTGCATGTGCTCAGAGGTGAGTAGGACGTAGACCATGTGGTCAGAGTGAACAGAGTCCTGTGGCAACACAGAGGCCGTGCTTTTTAGGGGAGGAGCCTGGGAGTCTCCGTGTAATAAGCACTGTAGCTGACAGCTTAAGTTTTGAGACCTTTGAGCTGTACCATTTCGTCTTCTAATTCTCCGTTCTTCAGTCTCCTCAGTCATATATCAGCAGGAAATGGAAACATGTTAGCTTTCTTGATGTTGTCCCTGCAATTATGCCTTTTGCAAGCTGTTCTACAGTTGAAGTATTGCGCGTCTTCACCGTGTGTGGCTGTGGACTGGTCCAGAGGCAGATTTTGCTGTTCATTCAGAGAGAAAGGTCTCATTAGTGTGCACTGGGTGTGATGAAAAATCTGTCCCAGCTGAATCGCTATGGCAGCCATCTCAGCTTTCGTCTCTGGCTTTAGAGTGACTGGCTTCTCTTTCTTTGGGTCAGTCTGTCTTAGTTGTCTGCGTTCTGATAAGGTCATTTGTGTTGTCTAACATGAGAGCCAAGTGTTCCAATTGTTCTTTGACAAAAAATGGAACTCTCTGCCTGCCACCTTTGCGAGGTCCCCAGTAAAGATTCCCAGTGCTTCCTTAGTGGCTGAGCAAGTTCTCACTTTTTGGTATTATGTCTGGAAACAGTTTTTAGTGTACAAATAAGTAAATTAAAGCTTTATATCCCTACCTGAGGGACTTCCTCAGAATCTCAAGCTTTCCCCTCTGAAATCTCCTGACGGCCTCCTCAGGCGTCACAGTAACAGTGATGCTCAGCAGCTGTTGCCTGGGAACCGCTCCCAGCCTCCTCCATTCCCATGTTCCCTCATATGCGAACGAAGTGGTTCTTAGGCTCAGGCTGGGTCAGACATGACTCTGTTCTGGCCCATTCTGAAGCTGAAAACTTTAATACCTAGGAGCGTAGGTCTTAAAAGTCCAACATTTTTCTGGATCTTGGTTCCCTCCTGGTTCTCATATTCTGACAGTATTCTGGGTTGTGGTTTTCCAGGTTGAAATCAACTATAAACACACGACTCTGCACCAGGAAATTCCGATGAGCACCTCAGTGTTACCCAGCGGAAATCCAAAGTTGTACGTGCAGGTGGGCACCCAAAGGCAGGGCCCAGCGTGCTTTCCCCCTGCCCACAGTGGGTGTCCTTCCTTTTTGTATTCACTACAAGGTCTAACTACACAGCTTGGACTCCCAGTAATTCTCCTGTTTTCAGCCTCTCAAGCGCTGGGAATACAGGCGCAAAAACACCACCACGCCCAGTCTCAATTGCCTGACTCAGCATGCCCCCAGGGGCGGGGCTGGGGGGTACACCAGGGATCAAACCCTGGTCTCTGCATCTGCCTAAGCAGGAGCTTTAGGTCCGCTGAGCTATCTGGCTGGCCCTCTGCCAGTCTTTCTCATTGGACAGAAAGCTCTTTACCCATGAAGGCAGTTTATTTTATTTTTGAATGTTTCTAATGTTAAAATTCTTTACTATGAACTAAAATCAACTTGTTTTAGCATTTTCTCCTTTAGGACCTGTGTGTGTGACTATTTTTACCCATAATGATTACTTCTGTCATTCAAACATTTGTATTGAACACTGCTTTATGTTCAAAAGGAATAAGGAAAAACAAGATAAGACAAGCTTCCTGCCTTCTTGGAATTCAGAGTGTGCTGGAGATAATACGTTGGAAAACCTGAGCTTACGGCACAGACATTTTAAAAAAGAAAAGGAATGGAGACTTTTGCCCCATAGATAACTTCTACAAACTTGGAAAAGACTCTTGAGTGTCTGTTTTTACTTGATGTCATAGAGGACATTACCCTGTCAGACTTTCCACAGCAAAGTAGGTTCATTGGCATAAGGCAACTTGTGAAATGTTGATTGCTAATTACTAAGCGTAGTAGTAGTCCTTCTAGAGAATTCTCAAAGCCCGATTTGGGGTCAGCAGCACTAGCTTATACTGGAACTTGTTAGAAATGCAAATTATGCAACGCCACCTCAGAACTGCTGACTCAGAAGCTTAGGGGTGGAGCCCCAAATCAGTTGTACAAGCACTGCAGGTATTTGGGATGCCTGCCCTGGTTACTCGCTGGCCCCTGTTGTGACTTAAAGCCTGGGTGCAACCTTAGCTGCACACTGCATTACCTGAGGGGGCATCGTGGAAACTGCCTGCTGCCCCCTGAAAAGTGAGATCAGAATGCAGGGCTGCCGTGCAGTGTGAGCCACCCACGGGGTATGGGTGTGACCCATCTGAGAAGCTGCTCTGGCCTCAGGGCCTGGCCCTCAGGGAAGGGATTAGGGGGTGAGGGGCTGCAGGTGGTGGGGTTACCTGGTCAGCTCCGTAGTTAGGCTCTGGTCTTCCTGGCTCTGTGGCCTTTGGGAGGAGTGCTCTGGCCTTTGTTTCCTTCCCTGGGTGAGATGCCAGTGCAGTCTCCTGGGGTGCTGTGACTGTCGATGAATGACGTACGTGTGCCCCCAAGGATGGGCCAGGCCTGGGGGATGAGGAAGAAGCCCTGTGCTTGCTGGTGCTGCCCGGGAAGGTTGGAGGAAGTGGTGTCGCCCTGCTCCCGGCCCTCTTCTCCACATTAAGCCTCACTTGTTCTTCTTTTGGGGATATAATTTCCAGACTCTTCTGGAAAATTCTGTTTATTTTGCCCATTATGCTCTACAAAGCAGTGTTTTGTTTTTTTTTTGTGTGTAGGACAGTTTCTTTTTTTTTTTTTTCTTTTTTCTTTTTTAAAATAATTTTATTGAGAAACAAATAGCAATGAGACAGTTTCAAAACTGATTGCTAGCAAAGTTTCAATAATTAATATGTTGCATATTGTTGTCTTAGAGGTTATTCATTGTACAAGATGCAGACATGATATCCTGTCCACAAACACTATTAGAACAAATCTTTCTATTCAATTAAGAGAATGCAGCTGTATATCTATCCTAACTATTTTGAGTATACATATACAAAATGGTCGTTCATTTGTATCCCCCTTTTTTGGTTAGTTTTGTCAGAGAAGGGCATTCCGTTGTCATTTAAATATTGTAGGTGCATGAATTCAGCAAAATATTCCAATATAGTCCAGTAGTCCATAATAGTAGTGGGTTATCTGCAGGATTGGCAATGTCAGAAGTTGTTGACTTGAGCCTTTTACAGCTCAGCATGTTAATATGGCTTTACTTTTTTTTTTTTGTGGAACCGGGGATTGAACTCAGGTCCCTGCGCTTGCCAGGGAAGCACTTATTCCACTGAGCCATCTCCCTGGCAGCTTTACTTTTTATACTTCGTTTTTATACTTTTCAGCTGGACGGTTAAGACCAAGATAAAGCAAGACCTAGATAGGCAGCGTCCTTTTGACAGTGTTCATCCAGAGTATGAACACACCCACTTCCTATCCTTGTAATCGCACTTCTTGGAGCTTATGTCATGTTGTGTCTGCCTGTGTGTGGAGAGATGAGTGTGCATTCGCAGCAGCAGGGCGTGCAGCGGCGCAAGGCTGCACCCGCCCAAGTGTCCGGCAGCGGAGAGGCTGTGTGCCGTGGAGAAGGGCAAGACGGCCCAGAAAGCAGGGAGGCAGCTCTTCGTCCACGAGCACAGCCCTCTGTGTAAGTGAGAAAGCAGAGTGTGGAGCTGCGTATGTGCTGCAACTGGTGGAGCAGAGAAGTGAGCAGGTGCTTATTAGCTTGTGTGGTGAGCAGCTGCTGTGGGCTGGCCAGATAGCTCCGCGGACTAAAGCCCCTTCTTAGGCAGGCGCAGGGACGGGGTTGGATCCCTGGAGCGCTTTGGGGGCCCCACCCCCGGGGCACGCTAAGAAGGCGACTGAGACCGTGCGCTTGGGAGGCTGAAAACAGGAGGATCACTGCGAGTTTGATCTGTGTAGTGAGATCCTGTAGACCCTGCAGTACATACAGAAAATAAATAAATAAATAGGACAGCTGCTCCGGAAGGACCCAGAGGAAGTGGGTCCTGTCGGCTGCCTGTCAGTGGAGTGCTGCTGAGTGGGATACGCGCTTTCCACAATGAATCTTGGGGTCTTTTAACTCACACAGTGAGAATCCATTACAGGTGGTGTTGTGAGCTGAACCCCCCGCCGGACTGTGGCTGGGCCCAGCAGGAGTGTTACTATTTACTCACGGACTAGACACTGTCCTACTTGACACGTCAGTGAAGGTGGCGTCGCTCGCGCTGGCAGCCGCTGGAAAGCCTTTCGGACAGTCCCTCTAGCGTGCTAGTGGTGGACTTGAGGACGTGAAGAACTGCTCGCAGCCTGCCTTGCCCGTCAGTTTTCTTTTCGCCTAGACGCCGATGGTCAAGATCGGTTGAATCTTAACCCTGTCATTTGTAGCACTAGTTCTTCTTCTCTTGTTGTGCCACCCAAGGGTTTCGTAAGTGTCTGTCCTGTGTGTGTCTTTGGCTGTGTCACTGTGAAAGACATCGGCAGGATGCGTCCTCTGTCGTGCTCTGCTGCTCCTTCTCCCTTGTCGTCAGGCCGTGAGTGATGCCGCGCTTGTGTCTCCTTGCCACGTGTTGGCTGTGTGCTCACGGCGTGCCAGGCCGGGCACTGGTGTGGGCACAGCAAGGAGTGAGGTGCCCTTCCTGGAGGTGGATGGCTTTTTCTTGAAATGGATAGACAAAACATAGGTATTGGTAGCTCCTGAAGGGGCTGGGCAGCCGTGCAAAGCCCTCCGCGGTTGCCCACCCTTTACTGAGCACGCATACACCCCTTCAGGGTGCTGGCGAGTGCTGTGGGCGAGGAAAAAGGGCAAAGCGCTTTTACAAGGATGAGACAAGGGTCAATAAGGAAACTTTTCTCCAAGCCAGACTTTCCCAGAACTACTGCTACTGCATTGCTTTAAAGGTTCTCGTCCTCCTCAGCAGGATTAATCCTGCCCTGGGAGCACCACAGCGCTAGAGCTCCAGGGCTGCCGCTGTGCCCGGGAGAGGACCATGAGCTGACCTGGTTTCTGGAGAGGACAAGGCAGCCTGGGACTTTATAATCTGGGGTCCCCAGCACAACTTGCTGTGCAGAGCCTGTAATTTTTTTTCCCCCACTGCACCCACAAGACCTGTGCCTTGTGGGAATTTTATTATGTAGAATGTAAAATGAATTGTCAGTCCAGTAAAAAGAACACTTTTTTTTTTCTTTTGGCAGAGCCTGAACTCAGGCCCTTGTGCTTGCCAGGGAAGCACTTATTCTACTGAGCCGTCTCCCCAGCCCCTAGAACACCTTTTTAAAATAACATGCCTAACATCCTCCAGTTCCTTTTTAATAGGCATTTCAAGCATTATAAGGAAAATGAGGAAAACCTAAAAACTTTAGTAGATTTCTAATAGAATGTCCCTGTAGTCAATTAAAAATGCAAGAAAAAAACAGCATCAATTTCATTTTTTTCTTTAAAAATACATGTTATCTGTACAAGATACACTAAACATCAGAACTCATATCCTATTATTAATTCATCTAGTTAGTCTGACGAATATTAAGAAAATGTTTGAAAGAAAAAAAGCAAAAAATACCTTGGAACTAAATAGTTACTGCATTTCTTATGTAGTTTAATGTTCTATAGTATTTGTTGTTACAATGAATTTCTTTTTAAAAATTTATTTATTTATTTATTTATTTGGTACAGGGTCTCACCACGCAGCTTGGCCTCGTAGTGATCTCTCTGTCTCAGCCTCCCCAGTGCTAGGATTATGCGAGGCCACCAGCATACCTGTTTTCAGTGACTGGCTCTGTGCAGAGCTGGCACTGTCGTATGGTGGTATGGAGGATCACTGTCGGGTAGGTGCTTAGACTGCCGAGCCATCTCCCCAGCCCTGAATTTCTCTTTATGTCTTTTTTTTTTTTAAAAAAAAAAATGTATTTAGGACAGGGTCTACAGGGTCTACAGGGTCTCACTACACACATGGGACTGGCAGTGATCCTCCTGTTTTTAGCCTCCCCAGCGCCGGGATTATAGGCACATGCCACCACACCCAGCCTCAGTCATTCTCTCAGCATGTGCTGGGGGCAGGGCTGGCACGGCATGATGAGGATTGAGCCCCGGCTGCTGGCATGCTGGGGATTGAACCCCGGCTGCTGTGCTCTGCCGAAACAGGCACTTCAGTCTGCTGAGCTATCTGGCTGGCCCTCTATCTTTTTTGTTTTAGATAGAGTTGAACTCACTGTAATCCTGCCTCAGCTTCCCAAGTGCTGGGATTATAGTTATGTACCACCATACCTGGCTCTTCTACCTTTAATAGAACTGCTACCATTTGTGCTTATCTTGACCAGTTCTTTGCTCAAGAAAGAACTTAAAAAACACCTCCAGAGGACTCTAGCACCCCAAAATCTGGTAACACATTTGGCGAGCCATCCAGGAGAGCCAGCCCAGAAGCTGGCAGACCAGTTCCCTGCACGTGGACTGCTTGTGAAAACTCGCACAGGTTTTCTAGGACAACCTAGACCTGACTCAGCCTGAGAAGAGGGTGGCACAGAAGGGCTTGTCCACACTGAGGCTTCAGCCACCGTGTTTTTTCTTGCCTGATGGTCCTTATGCAGAGGGTGTACTTTTTTCCTGCATTTATTTGGTCCAAACTCACTCTTCAGAGCCTGTTTCTTAGAAAACGTTTTTGAGTTTTCAGATGATACATACAGCTGTCTTGTAGCCAGTCACTTCTGCCGCTGTAGTGCCTAAGTGGCCACCAGCAACATGTAAATGAAGAGTGTGGTATTGTAATAGAATTTTACCAAACTAAGTGGTGGATGGGTTTGGCCTTTGGGCTGTAGTTTTACTGACCCCTGGTATAGAAGGGAGACAAGCAGGCTGCATGAGGGATGTGTATTTCTCTGAGCCAAAGTAGTTGTCAGCCAGCTTGCATAGATAGTTGTGTAAGTTAGCTGCTTTGTTTTGTTAACTTATCTGCAAATGGCACATGTAAGGATCTTTAAACTTTTTTTAAAAATCTTTTATTTATTTGGTACAGGGTCTTGCTACGCAGCAGCTCATACTCATAGTGATCTTCCTGTCTCAGCCTCCCCTGTGCTGGGTTTACAGGCATGCATCACCACTCGGAGTTTTGGGGCCTCGGAGTACAGCATGTGCTACCTGGGATTGAACCCATGTCCTTGCACTTGCCAGGCAGGAGTTTAGACCGCCGAGCTATCTCCCCAGCCCCAGGGATCTTCTGCTGAAGTCCAGATATATGCTGTCTTTCATCGTGGCTGACCTGCTGCTTTGGTAATAATCACATGAGCATATCGGTGGATTTTGGGGGTGACGTGGGCCTTATATGCCCATGCTGCCTTTTCCCAGTGTTCACATTCTTTTCTACATGTCCCCAAACTAGTTGTTTCATACCTTTGCTGGGAATCTTCATTGGTTTATAGTTGCCAGGGTGTACTTATTTGTACAAATTTATTTAACATTGGCGCACTGGCCCATAGCCTATGCCTTCAGGCCCAGAAAGAAAGGGGTCTGTTTCAGCCGGGTGAGGGTGGCTGGGAAAGCTGCTGTGGAGCAAGCAACCCTGGATAAGCAAGCAGAAATAGGAGGCAGGGGAAGAAAAAAAAATGTTTATAAACTGTGGTCACTGTCATGTGTTTAAATGTTTATGAAGAAACCTGCAAGGAGACTTCCCAGAATAACACTGCGGTAGGAATGTGGCTGGGTGTGATTCTCCAAGTCTGTTGCTTTCTCCTAACGGCTTTCTCGGCACTGCACGTGCGTGCTCCAGCCCTCGGGAGCTCGGGCTTGCGAGGCTGGCTGTCGTGCTGCAGGGTCAGGAGGCTGCGAGCCCTACTTCACACATGCCTGTCCTTTCGTGTGTAGAAGCAGTAGCTCTCTGGTAGCCCTAGCAGGAGTCTGGTGTTAGTTTGCCACCTAAAAGTTCTATACAGATTTGATCTCAGAATGTAACTTAAAATGGAACAGATTGTTTTTTTGCAGCATGACCCACTCAGGTCAGACTTACGCTGTGTGCGCTGAAGTCTTTTCCATAGCAAGAATGAACTGCTTTAAAAATGTTCACATCAGCTGGGGAGAGAGCTCGGTGCTCATAGCCCTGCCTGGCGGGTGCAGGGACCGAGTTCGATCTCCAGTACCTCATGCTGCGCTGCTCCCACAGTCCCGCTGGGTGTACTGTCCTGGCCGCCGAATCTGGGAGTGGTGGTACATGCCTGTAATCCCAGTGCTTGGGAGGCTGAGACAGGAGGAGCAGGAGGATTGTAGTGAGGTTGAGACCAGTCTGGGCTACAAAGAAAGTTCAAGGCCAGCCTGAACTGCATAGTGAGGCCCTTTCTCAAAAAGACAAAAAAAAAAACCCAAATCAAAAAACCATTGTAATTGCTGTTAATACTGTTGGACTGCTAAGTGCCAGCCTTGGAAGTCGCCTGCTGCTTGTCCTCCAGGTGGCCATGCAGAAGGAGTCGGGGCCTGTATTTGGTATTTGGTGCATGTACCTCCTGCCCTGACTGTGAATAATGACATGGAGGTGTTGGACTGTGGACGCTGGTGGAATTTGTCATCCAACAACATAAAACAACATTTGGCAGAATTTCTCATGAGAGATGCTTTTTATAAAACACTTGCTGCCAGATCTTCAAAAAGTAGAATCCATGAAATGTTAGGTGTTACATGTGATGGGTTTCAAAATTGGTGAGGGTGGGGTTAAACTGGGAAACATGAATATGTGAGGTAGGCGCTCAAGAAATATGTGTTGATTGAGTAGAAAGAGAAAAGATGAATCATCAACAGAAGGGAAAAGAGAGAGGAGAAAAGGCCTTGCCCTCGCCTGAGTTTGAGTTGGGGATCCTGTCTGAGCTTTGTGACCCTACTTCTGCTTACTTTACTTTATAGCTGCCTTGGGGCCAGGTGCAGAAAGCGCTTTCTTGAGGTCAGTGAGGTCCCTGCATCCTTTTCCCAGAGTGCTGTGCTCAGGTCCTGCCGCCCTGCCCCCTGCCCTCAGGTCCCACTGCCCTCGAGTCCTGATGCATTCCTGATTCAGTGTCACTGACAATGAAAAACAGCATTAAAATTAAGAGAGGAAATCCCCTCATGGTTTATCCTGAGATCCTGTACCTCCGATTGTAGAACCTTTGTCAGTGTCAGCCATGTGGATGAGTCATGGCCATTGCTTGGCCAATGTGCTCTCTGTAAAAGCCTGAGAGAAAGTTTTCTCTCCAGGTGACACTCCTTAGGCACACTCTACATCATCAATCACTTTCTTCTTTGGCCCCATAATCTCCTTGATCAGAAAATTTGGGATACTACCGAATTACATGACGTTACAGTACAAGTTCTCATATGTGCTTAGTCTTAATTGACCTTGGAAGGCTAGGGCCAAAATATTGGCTTTCCTTGCAGTCCTCCTTTTTCTCTAATTTTGGTCTGCAAATTTAGGTTGTTAACCCTCCAGAAGAGAAGTTTATTGTTATTACCATACAACCTAGGCTGTTGAGCTTAACCTCATTATCTCTCTGAATATCAAACATCTTAGGCATGACATGGAACAGGTATTTTTCATCAAGTATTGATATGTTGAACTTTAAGTCCCTACAGAATATGATGAAAAAACATTTAAACATTAGAATATATTTTTAAAAATAGGCATAAAAAATTATATAATTCTTATGTTTACACATAAGTCCAAAAATCTCACCATATACAACCTTGAAGCAGTACAGTCCCACAACATTCCTTTTCCTTTCTCTGACCTTATCAGACCCAAAAGCTACAACTCTTGTTGCATAGGTCCTGCTTTACCTTGGTCTTAACCATCCAGCAGAAAAGTATAAAAATGAAGTATAAGAAGTAAAGCCATGCTGTTATGTTGAGCTGTAGGGGACTCAGGTCAATAATTTCTGACATTGCCAGTCAAGCGGAAGACCCAATACTATTATGGACTACTGGACTCTTTTAGAATATTTTGCTGAGTTCACACACCTATAATATTCAAATAATGAAACTGAACAAAAGGGATACAGATGAATGTCCATTTTGTATCTGTGTATTCAAAATGGTTAAGATAGTTACATCCTCTTAATGAATAGAGGGATTTATTCTAATAGTGTTTGTAAATAGGATATGATGTCCGCATCTTGTACAGCAATTAACCACTAGGAAGAATGTATGCAATGTGTCAATTATTGAATCTGTCCTACCAATTTGGTTTGAAACTGTCTCATTGCTATTTGTTTTTCAATAAAATTATGGAAAAAAATAAATGAAGGACCATTTTATAGTGAGATAGACCTATGTATCTGCATCTATCTATCTATATTTGTATTTGTATCTATATCTATATCTATACAACATAGGATAGGTAGAGAACTACTTTCTCTTATTTCACTGAGAAGGTCTGTACTAATAGTGTTTGGATAAGATATCATGTCTGCATCTTGTACTATGAATAACTACTATGAAGACAACAATAATCAATGTATTAATTATTGTAACTGCCTTCTTCTTTTCAAACTATTTCATTGCTATTTGTTTCTCAATAAATTTAATTAAAAATGAAAAAAAAAATTAAGAGGGGCTGCTCTGCACTGCACCAGGAAGGCCTCTGGCCTGGGAACACTGGAGCAGTAGTCATCTGACAAGGATGATGCGAGAGTTAACCAATCTACATCTGTTGTTCTCTACAGATGAGAAAGTCATCTTGAAATGGGGCTGACGCATTTCTCCTTTAGACTAATTACTGAGCTCTCTCTGTCATGGTTCGCTCCTCCCTGCTGTTAAATGTCAGCTGTGTCTGATGGCGTGGTATAACCTTCCATCCTTTTTTTCTTTCTTAACTTTTCTGGGCTGTGTTGGGACTAAGGAGACAGAGGTCATGCCCAGGGGGCATCTTGTGGGCTCAAAGGGCAGCACATAGTAGGTGTGCCCTCTTTTATTTTCTGGTGCAGGACTTATGTGGTAATTACTTTGAATTTGTGGCAAGGATAATACAGGAACTATCCTTAATGTGTATGTGGTAGAATATGTGACATTTAGTGTAGTTAACATATAAAAACATTTTATACATCTTTTTATAGAAGTGTCCATTTTAACACAGTTTACCGAGTACAACTTGGTTGTCTTAGTTTATTTGTGTAGTGTTCTTTTCCCTAATTTGGAGAACTGTAGCTTTTCACCTAACAGATTATGTTTATTCCTGGCTCTACTGCATTCTTTTAAGCCCCTCCGCACTTGCTGACAAATCCAGCCAGTGTTTCTAGGACCACCCAGTGTGCAAGAATAATAATTATTTTATTTTTAAGTAATTGAAGATGTTTAATATATAAACAAAATTTTATCTTGATTAGAGTTTATCTAGGTAGTATATTTAGGTACTTAGGAGTTTATTTATTTTTTATGTATGTGTTACAGGGGCTACAGGGTCTCACTATGTAGGTCGGACTCGTAGTGATCCTCCAGTTTTCGGCCTCCCCAGCTCTGGGATTATAGGTGCGTGCTACCACGCCTGGACTCAGTGCCAGCTCAGTGTGTGGTGCCGGGGATTGAACGCTGGTCCCTGCACCTACCTAAGCAGACCTTAGTCCGCTAAGCTGTCTTGCCGGCCCAGAGCTTCTTTTAACTTGATTCTCCACCTTTATTTTTCCTGACCTTCACTCCTCCCATCAACTCTTCCTTGTAGTTCAGGTTTTGTTCTGAGACATATTTTACAAAATGTCTTTCTCTACAAAATGTCTTTTTTTTTTTTTTTTTACATTTATTTATTGTGTGTGTGTGTGTGTGTGGCCAGCTCAGCCTACCAGGGGGCGTGGCTGGCTGGCATGTGGTGCTGGGGGATCGAACCGCGGTCCCTGTGCTTTGCTAAGCTTGTTCTAAGTAGCACCTACTTTAGACCACTGAGCCATCTCTCCAGCCCCTACAAAATGTCTTTCTTCCATGCCTGTATACAATAGCTGTAGAAATCAGCATGAGTTTGCAAAGCAAATGAAGGCTCCAGTGTCTGTGAATACGGATGACAGCTCTTTTGTGACTCCTGTCTGGTGCCGGTTCAGCGGGGAAAGGGAGCTGGGGGTAGCAGTGCTCGTTTTTGGTGGGGACCCTCAGTGGTGGGCACATTTGCAGAACTGGTGGCAGTGCATGTCTGAGTGCTGCGAAAACTTGGCCCGGCCCAGGCTGAGCCCATTGCCAGCTCTGCATTTTTGACCATTGGGTTTTGGCGTCTGGAATGTCATTTGCACTTACCATTTAGCTGTTCCATAGCCTTTTTATTGTAGGACTAGAAACAACTCATTTTTGACCTTGTAAGGCTTTGTGAAAAGACCAGAAATCACAGATCATCCTGTGCAGAGCCAAAGCGAGGGGGACCCGTTACTTGGATGGGCAGATGGACTTGTCCCAGATGGTCCCTGTTGTTGGTCTTGGGTGTAGATTGAGCACATTCCAGGGCGTCTTGTGCTGTGTGGAAGAATGCTCATGAGCCCAAAGGGGACTTGGAGACAGATAGCTACTTGCTTTTTTCACAGCACTTTTTTTTTTTTTTTTAATTTTCTACCCAGAAAGGGAGGTTTAAGTTTATTTAAACATATTTAAATGTGTGTAAATACCCTTCCTTTCCTTTGTTGCTGATCTCTGGCTCATTCCAAGTCAGTTTCAAAGAGCCCAGTAGACAAATTGGTAGCCTCTGTCATTTTGAAAAAAAACTAAGAAAACAAAGACCTCATCGGGCTTCTGTAACCTTGCACTTGGGTGAGAGAGAGCTGAGTGGAGAACAACTATGTCCTGGGCCAGACAGTGCGATTTTGTGGAAGCGGGGATTGAACTCAGGCCCTTGCGCTCGCCAGGGAAGCGCTTATTCCACTGAGCCATGTCCCCGGCCCCTTCATTCGATTCTTGAGGACTGTCCAGAGCTATTTCTGTTCCGTGTAGATACTCAGGAAACCAGAAGTTTGCAGCAGCTTGCAGCCTTGTTTTCCGCGCCTTGCTGCAGTTCTGGCTGTGCTAAGGCCGGCATCATCCGTCTTCTTTGATAGCGGTGTAGGGAGCTCAGGAACAAACCCGTGCCTAGCTGGATTCCGGCGCCATCTTCATTTTATGTAACACGCACTCTGTGAACAGACCAAAGCTTGAGCAAGTGCACCTCTTGGAGGAGGATGCCCATGGCTTTGATAACTTGTGCATTTAGTCATTAGCCCTTTTGCCCAAGCTATATGGCAGAGTCAGATGGGTTTTACTGGGACAGAAAGAGTTGTATGTTTCCATAGGTAGCCCTGAGCCACAGACTTCTGACTTGGGATGCGTGTGTAGTCTTCTGCGTGTGCCCCCTTTTTCTTCTACCTATCCCTGCCCAGCTGCTGTGGTATGATTCATCTTACAAATATTTGGCTGCCTACTGTGTTCCAGGGACAGGACCGAGTGCCAGAGAAAAACGTGGTCAGCAGAAACAGACCTGGACCTTGACTCCATGGGTCTTGTGTGTTGTAGGGAAGACAGACATTGAGCAGAAAAAAATAAAATAAGGTTCAGGGTAAGACTGTGTAGAAGAAGCGTTTGGGGTTGCAGAAGCGTATATTGGAGAGATCTGACCCAGTCTGTGAGGCCAAGGAGGGTTCCTGAAGGAGTGCTAACTGAACAGAGAGCTGAAGGAAGGCCAGGGGGAAAGGGGTTGGGGGATGACAGGGCCTGACATCTTGTGCTGTCTCGAGCCCTCCACCCTTTCTGAGTTTCCTTGATCTTTTTGGAGGTGGTTAATACTCCTGCAGTTAGTAGTTTCAAATGTATGATTTTGTTTTAAAAACGCATTAGTTTTCAAGGCAAAAAGTATGACTTCTACTTTGTGAGTTAAACAATATAAAGTACAGCCATTTGTTTAGTGTCTGTGTGCCACACTGCATACATTGTCATCTCATCATTTCAACCATCCCGCAAGGTACTGTGATTTCCAAGTGAAGAAGCCGGCTCGGAGAGGCTGAGTAATGTAGTTAATGTGTAGAAAGAAGGCTGGGATTTGAACCCGCTGGCCTAGTGCCAGGCACATTCATGCCCTCTGCCTGTCCCTGTAGCACACGCATTTTTGTGGCTTGACCTGGGGATCCAACCACTACATCTATGTCCTGTCCATGGGAAGATGTGATGTGAGTTCCGGCTCTCCAACTTGTAGATGAAATTTTGGTGCTTGGTCTGTTTAGCAGTTGAGGGCTGTTCTCTTAATTCTGTGTCAGGTCAGCGTTGAGACTGCTTAGTAGGTCTGACTCAGTGATTTTAAAATTACCTTTTCAGTTTCACTCCAAAATTAATGGAAAGTGGTCTTACAAGTAGTCACTTGAGGTGAGTATCAGTGGACCAGGGACCATGGAGAAATGAGGTTGTTGGTGTGGGCTGGTAACTTTCAGATCCTTGGAGTTAAGTCTCTGACTTCAATGTGGTTTGTCAACGAATGAGCTCTGGGTGAACATAATCCCTACCAGTCTACCCTCTCAGAATCTCTGTCTTCTTATGTTTCAAATAGGATAATAATGCTGTTTGAGTTACCTCAGCATTGCTTTGAATTCCAATGAATTATAAAACATTAAGATTCAGAGAGGGATCCTACATGTAATATATTTGGAAGTGTTTAGTAGGCCTGTGGTGAAGGTGTGCTTTTGTTGATTTGCCTTCATGGTTCATGTTGTTAGTAGCATAAACACACTGATTTTCAATCTTCAGCTGCATCAGAGTCACCTAGAGAGCTTGTGAAACAAAGAGTGTTGGCCCCTCCTTTCGTATCTCTGATTCAAAGGTTTGGGATGGAGCCAGAGGATTTGTCTTTCTAATAAGTGCCCCAGAGATGCCCATGTGGCTGGGCTGATGGCCATGCTTGGAGAAGCTCTGGCTCTCACCACCACCATGTGGAGTCTGTTTGTCTAGCCACAGCCTTGGCTTGACTCTTGGGGTTGGCGGAGGGTAGATCTCAGTGGCCACTGGAGACCCTAGGTTAAGGGCTGCACCATCTGCAGGGAGTGGAGAGGCAGCTCTGCTGCTCCTTGGATCTCTGAGGCCTTAGGATGGCTCTGACAGTCACCATTTCTCTGGGGCTCTGGTGTATGGGCCAGAATGCCCTTCCGGGGTGCTTTAGGCTGGACCTGGATGGATCCATCCATAATGGCAAACTCTTTCATTCTCGAGGCAGATCCAGATCCATCCAACCCAAGCCTTCTCTGCTTCCTGTGAAGAGATCATCTTTTTTCTTATGATTCTCCTCACGGGCAGTGAAAGGACAGTTTCCCTGTGTGGTGGGGAGTTGATCATGATATTCTGTCCCATCCTGAGAGGTTGCTCCCGAGTGCCCTCAGTCATTTTCCTTCCCTTCCTTAGCCCATGTATTGTTGACTCTTGTTCCTAACTGAGATACCCAACCTTTTCCTTAATTACTCCAATTTCATAAGAAGATCAGCTAGAACAGGCTAACAGCCTTTAGGACACTGGGGCTTGTTAAAGTGTTGACTCCTTGGCTGTACAGTACACTAAACGATTTTTATTTTTTGGTACCAGGAATTGAACTCAGGACCTCAAGCTTGCCAGGCAGGCACTGTGTCACTGTGCTATGTCCCCAACCCTATACTAAACAATTTCGACTTCTGAAGCCTGGAGAGATCCCAGGAATTCTCATGCAGGTGTCTGAGAACTATGCTTAGGGAGGCAACCAAAGAGAATTTCTCTGCTGATGTGAGGTTGACATGTTTGGCTCCAGCCATCCAGAGCGCCTGCTTGGCATCTGTCTTCCTTAGTGTCTGTGTCTGAGAGCCCACACTCCACCCCTGAGACACAGGAAGGCCTGGTCTAGAAGGTGAGAGGGGCTTGCTCAGTGGTTGCTTTGTTGCTCCACCAGCCTTAGACTTTCCATTGGAACCTCCAAAGAGACCTTCTAAAATTTGCGAAGTTTTCCATCAATATTTTGCTTATATAAACTCTACTTTTGCTTCAAGCTCTAGCATGACTATGAAATCACATGATCTTTGTTATTTATGCTTGATCTATTCGCACAACTTGTTGGTAAATGACAATTTTTTTTTTTTTTTTTGTGAGGTGGATTTGTTCTGCTTTGTATGACTGTTTAATGTCCAACCGAGGTGGGAAATGTTATGCCTCATTATAACATCATGGAGGTTATGGAAGCTACTACATATTATATTAACGAGGAAGTGTAGCTTGGTTCACCCCGATACTTCTAGGTATTTTCCTGTAGGGGTCTCACAGCCAAGGATCTACGAGAACTAGCTTGGTCCCACACAGCACAACATGAAAGGTATTCTAAGTGCAGACCCTTGAGTATCAGTGCATTAGTGGTCATTCTAGGCCACTCTGGCACTTGTAGGCCAAAAGAAAAATCGGGAGGTTTTAATCAAAAGTAGACCAAAAGGGAGCTGGGAAATTAACTACTCCGCTGCATCACTGGGTGGCACAGGCTCCTTCTGGCTGTGACAGCGTGAGCTGGTCGTCAGCCATAGCAGCAGATGACTCATAAGGCCAGTTCAGCGGTGTATGTGCAAGTCTGTGTGTTGAGAGAAAGAAAAGATTCTTACTTCAAATGGCATTCTTGCTCCGTCTCCCAAGGATGGAGTTCTGCTCTTTAAATGTTTCTTTTTTCCTTTTTCTACATAATAGTCAGTGTATTATGTAAAAAAAACCCCAGAAACAATCCAAGAACCTGGTATTCAAAAGGGCCTGGGCAGACTCTCAGCATATTTTGCAGATGCCTTTTTCTAGCCTGGACTCCTGGCACTCCGGCTCCATCCGGCAAGCTTGCCATTTGCTGTGCCTGTTCTTCGCCCTCAGTCTAAAGGAGCTTCTCAAGCAGTTCTGGTCTTTTTTCATTTTCGTGGCTGTCTGCACTTGGGTAGCTCTTGTTAGAGTGAGGACAGGAAGTGATTCAGCACAACCCCACCCCAGCGGCAAGAGTCCTTCCAAATGGTGTTATCTGGCCCTTAGAGGTCCTGCAGCCAGCTCTTTGGCATCCCAAAATACCTTTGCTTTTCTCTCTGCCCCTCAGGGCGGCGGCAGAGACCCTGGCTTTCCTTTACTCTCTGCTTGGCAGCAGTGAGGGTGGCCACGAGACAGAGAAGACTTCCAGGGTCCAAGGTTGACGGAACCGTTTAAGTACAAGCGGACTGCTGAGGAAGCGGGTATTGCTCGGATTGCTTTTCAACATGGGTTGGGACTAACGCTGGCAGTGGAGACATTATCAAGGATCTTCAGAAGCAGCGGTCCTTCTTCCTGGTAAACTGCACGGCGGCAGCTGCGCCTCCCTCACGGGTGTTTGGCCAGCTGCCGCCCTGGATGTTGTGCCCCTCCCTGCGACGGCCGGCTGAAGCCAGAGTTGGCCTTCTGGCCTGTGGCTGATGGACCGGGGTGTTTCAGTGCTCCTCAAGCCGACGCCAGTGCAAGATGCAGTTGCGTTTAGCTATGGCGTGTTCTTATCCACTCAGATGCCTGTGGACCCTTTGCTGTGGCCCTGTGTCCTTGCTCAGGTATCTCTGGGACAAGCGCTGGCACAGGCAGAGGCGCTGGCCTCCTGGCGTCCTGGGGCAAGGGTGAGCTGTGGATATTTCTTTCTGTCACAAACCCCACCCTGGTTGCCTGCATCAATTGTAGAAAACATTGCTTGGAAATTTGTTGGTTTGCCTCTCAGAACCGAGCTATTTCCTGACCTTTTTGAGGAAAGGCTTGGGGACAGTTGTGCTGCCTCTTTTGTGGTCTCATGTGTTCTTTCATGTGTCTTCACAAGAAAACGACTTAGGAGCTGTTCCCAGGAGGCAGGCAGCAGCTTACTCTGGTGTAGGTTTCCGGAGCGTGAGCCACGTTAAAGGAATCGCGATCTTTTCTGGACACGGGCCGAGTCGCGCTGTGGGTGCTGCACCGTGCATGCTGACTTCAGCCGAAGCTCGGCCCAGGAGATTCCCCTAGGTAGGAGCCCCTGGCTGCGGCAGGACACCCAGCCTAGGTGATGAGGCTGCAGATAGATTCCCCGCTGGATGAATTGCCAGGTCAGATTTTCCTCCTCTACTGGGTGGCCTGTTGGGGCAGACCTGGGATCATACCTGGGCCTGTCCTGGTCAGTATCATTTTTAATGAGGTCGTTTGGAGCTCTGCGGGCTGTCATGTGAGCTGCATAGATCTCTCAGAGGTGGGAGAAAGAGCTCACTTTCACGGAGTGATCAGGACCTACAAAGCCTATGTCTAGCAGCTAGGTCACAAAATAATTTTACACGTATAGGGTATGGGTCACCTGATTTTAAAGGAAGCTATCACGAATAAAAGGCACAGGCCTTGGCAGCCTCTTCTCCATAAAAGGAGCGCAGAAGCAATGAGGAATAGGGGGTTCTTTCGGTGCGTGCCCGGATGGCTCCGATGTGTCTTCTTGGGCAACTGACTTCTCCACAGAGGGTGTTGCTAGGCTGGTGACCGAAGAACAGCGTAAGTTGGTTTACCTGGCCCTCATGCCGGCCTTCTCCTCCCTGGCGCCCCCTCTAGAAAGCCATCCTCTCCACGCAGAGCCTCTTCCAGGTCTGCACGGCTTCTCCAAGCAGGGATTAAAGTTCTTTTTTTCTGAGGGTTTCCTGCTCAGGTCCTGGGTCCAAGGAATGCAGCTGCCTTTGATGTTTTTTTTCGTCCTCAGAGTTCTTTTAATCTGCATTTCTAGAATGGACAGTGATAGGCTTTAGAGGCAGCAGCAATGGCAGGGGCGGCCAGCAGAGAAGCAGAAAAAGGGAGAAGGGAAGCCTTTATTAACCTTGAACACTTGGAGAGGACCAAGGGCAGGGAGATGGACAGACCCTCTCCGCCTTTGATGTTAAAAACCAAAACTGAAACCAAGCAGAAATCAAGAGATGAAGATGGGCTGGGGTAGGGAGAGACAGAGAACCTTCAGAGAAGGTTCTTGAGCAGAGAGAGGTTCAGAAAACAACATGACTGGAGGTTGTAAGTAAGCTCTTTAGTTGTAATGAGCTCTTCTCCCCCTGCCACCCTCCCACTGTTGCAGCTTATTCCAAGAATTCTGAAAAATAACATCATTTTCCAAAATGGGGCTTTTGTTTTTGTTTTGTAAATGCAGAATGCTATATGACAACTTGACATACCTGTCCTTGTAAAAATGGCTCTGAGACACCAATTAATGGTATCAGAGTCAAGAACTTCTATTTTGTTACTTCTTGGGCATTATCAATTGGTTTCTCTGAGTGTAAGAGGAAGATTTGGTTCTCTTCCTCTTTCTTCCTGCCCTTTGTTTTTGGAGGAAGAAAAACCTTCTTGCTTATGTGAAGGTCATGGGTGCCCCTCATTGTCTGAGGGGGACAAGGTTTCCTTATGTGGAGCAACACGGCACAGCCTTCGGCCTTTTGGTATCTCATCAATAAGACTTTTAAAGTCTGGTCCACACTCATAGTTGTAGGTTTGAATTGGGACACGAGTGTCACCAGATCCCCACGCCAAACCATCCAGGGTCCTGTTAGAATCTACACTGAGTTTCGCATCTCCTAGAGGTGATTTTTTGGACTAAAGTACATATATGAACTTCTTTTATTACCCATAGCTTCATCACAGAAGTGGAGTACGTGGGAAACAGGCCTGCCTGGTTAAGCGTGTGCTGTCCCTGGCTAACTCGGGGTCCTAGAAGACATATTCACTGAGCTCAGCTCCAGGACATTTGAGATGACAGCTGCTTACATTTGGCTGGCGATGTCCAGGATTGGTGGGCCACAGGGAAGTGCCTGTCTCCTGAGGATCCACCTGGGTTTTGAATGAAGTCCTAAGACTTCTGCCTTTTCCTGAAGGGCTGTCACAGTTCCCAGTTATCCCCACGGGTTAGCGGTTTTACTTTGCACCTGCCATGCTTTTCCAGGTACCTTTCCTCCAGGCTTTCTCTGTTTCCTCCAGGCCCCAGAGTGGTGACTCCCACCTCTTGGTCTTTGCCTCTATTTATGGCCAGAGTTCTGGAGAAGCCTGTGCCAGTGCTTCTACCGTCTTGGTCATTAAGGGAGAATGAGACAGGGAAGTGCAGTGTCTGTGGCTTCCAGGGTAAGAAGCGTGCTGACCATGAGCCTGCGAGCTGTAAGGACACCAGGAAGCTGCAGCATTCGTGCGCTCGGCCTGGATCCTCCAACTGCGAGGGTGCATTCTTTTGAGAAGCGACTCCATCTACCGTTGGATAATCCTTCTTGGCAAGTTTTTTCTTTTTTTGCAGAATCTATGTTTTTGTGTAGGATTCTGATCCACAGAAGAAGGGTGAGAGCATCCTCGAAGGTGTAGACGCTAACAAATTATTCTTCCTGTTCTTGCATGAAGTAGTAGAAAGTGAAGTAATGGATGTACTTGGCTAAAAGGCACTATACTGTACAGATGAACCCAGAGCACGTGGGCTTTGTAAGTCTGACTCGGCCTTTCAGAGGTCAGATTTGAGCTTTTCGCAGTGTGTACCCCTTTAATCTGATTTGTGCTGTCAACATTGTGTGCCCCATTAGTCTGCTTTGGACCTTTAGCATCAGATAGCCTGTTAGTTGAGAACATTGCAGTAGCCTGTTTTAGGAAAGAGTTTCCTGGGCTTTGCTCAGTGTTAAAAGCACCTCGTCCCACTTAAGTGTTGAATAGGGCCATGTTCCAAAGTCCAGGCCACCAGCTGTTTTGGCTTAGATGCAGCCACTGGTGCAACCAGTGTTCATTTCCTGTGTCCCACTTTACTTTCCATGTATCTCTTGGAATGTGATTGTGTTTGTGTTTAGGTTTAAAGTTTGTATTTATTTTTGTCGGTGTAATTGAGATGAGCAGAGTGATCACATTTATCTTAGGGAATGTGTGATTTATCTTGATTCCTCCTTTTTTCCCATTTCCTTCCCTCCTTTCAATCTTTCTTCCCCTCCTTATTTGCAAAAGTGTTGTGTCCATTTTATCCTTCTTTTCTCATTTTTTTCTTTTCCCTTTCTTCCTTTCCCTCTCTCCTCGCTAATCCCCTTTCCTATTTGAACCATTTCTTCCTATTTTACAATATCTCTTATACATTTTGGTCCTTATTTACACTTTCATTTTCTCATACCAGAGCGATAATGTTATGTTTACATGCATGTCCTATTTATTTCACCTAAGAGTACGGTCTCAAAGTACACCTACTTTCCTAGAAATATCTCATTTATCCTTCATTATGGATGAGTAGTATTCCATTGTACAAAAAAAAAAAAAATCCCTCTTTATCCTTTCATCCATTGATATCCATCTGGGTTGTTCCCAAGATTTAGCTTTTATAAACTGTGCTGCTATAAACATGCTTGCGCGTATGCTGCTGTGGTACAATAATTTTTATTCTTTGGGGAAGATACCAAGAAGGGAACAGCTGGGTCAAATGGGACCTCTAGTCCTAGCTTCTTGGGGAATCTCCACACAGATGTCCACTGTGGTTGCACCGGCCTGCACTCCCAGCAACTGTAAGGAAGGACTCCTTGGGCTTCTTCATAATAGCCATTCTTTCTAGAGATGGAATCTTAGAGTTGTTTTAATTTGTATCTACTGAATGACCAGTGACACTGAACATTTTTAATATATTTATTTCCCATTTGTATTTCTTCATCTGAAAAGTGAATGTTCATCTCAGATGCCCACTTTTAGATTGGGTCTTTAAATTTTTTTTTTTGATGGTGCCAGGGATTGAACTCAGGATCTTGTGCTTGCCAGGCAAGCACTTATTCCACTGAGCTACCTCCCCAGCCCTAATATATATATATTTTTTTTCAAAGTTTTATTGATAGACATATAGCAATGAGACAGTTTCAAA
The DNA here is from genome assembly GCF_000260255.1 of Octodon degus. Classification (NCBI taxonomy): domain Eukaryota; kingdom Metazoa; phylum Chordata; class Mammalia; order Rodentia; family Octodontidae; genus Octodon; species Octodon degus. The sequence continues at coordinate 2,972,731 of NW_004524586.1, read as the reverse complement.
TCAAATCGAAAGTACAGTTTCAACAAATAATACACTGCATATATTCTTCTTAGTGGTTAATTGCTGTACAAGATGCAGACTTGTGATCCTACTTACAAACACCATTAGAAAAAATCATTCTATTCATTAAGAGAATGCAACTATATATCTATCCCAACCACTTTGAATACACAGATACAAAATGGACATTCATAGTTATACATCATTTATTTATTTATTTATTTATTTATTTATTTATTGTGTGTGTGTGTGTGTGTGTGTGTGGCCAGCTCAGCCCACCAGGGGGCGGGGCTGGCTGGCATGTGGTACTGGGGGATTGAACCGCGGTCCCTGTGCTTAGCTTAGCTTAGCTTGTTCTAAGTAGGTGCTTTAGACCACTGAGCCATCTCACCAGCCCCCCCATTTTTTTTTAAGTTCCGTTATTGAATATTATAGGTGTGTAAACTCAGCAAAATATTCTAAAAGAGACCAGTAGCCCATAATAACATTGGGTCTTCTGTTTAACTGGCAATGTCAGAAATTATTGACCTGAGTCCCCCACAGCTCAACATAACAACAACTAATATATTTTTATTCTTAATTTTTTAATTTTTGGCGGAGCCAGGAATTGAACTCAGGCCCTTGTGCTTGCCAGGGAAGCGCCTCTTCTACTAAGCCATCTCCCCAGCCCCATTTTCTTTTCTTTTCCTCTATTTTAAGGAAGGGTCTACAGGGTGTTCAGGGTCTCACTGCTAGATCGGACTCCTAGTGATTCTCCTGTTTACAGCCTCCCAAGAGCTGGGATTAGAGGCACATGCTACCATGCCCAGTCTCAATCACCATCTCAGCATGCCCCGGCAATGGTGCCGCATGGCAGGCCTGGAAAATTCTTTTTCTTTAGTTGTTTATAATTTTAAAAGAAAATATTAAGCAGTAATCATACTATGATAACTTGGAAATGAAGTTCTGAGGTTGAAAGCTAAATTAGTTGTACATATATGTTATGTATATATTATATGTACATACACACATAATATCATATATTATATTATTTCAGTAATTGAGATCTTCCAGGAGGAGAAGGAGGTTGTATTTCGTGCCCGGAAAATTCTGGCTCTTCGAATAAAGGGGTGGTGTAATGGTTATGGGTGGGCTTTTAGGGCAGTGGCAGCTCCCTGGTGGTGGCTCAGTGATGACCCCGAAGCCCTGCCTGCCCGCCCTTGTGAGTGCCTCCCTCCTGCCCGGTCCTCATCCACTGCGCTTCGATATGGCCAGGGTGGACCAGCCACAGGAATAGATGTGTACGTGAGCCTTGGTAACTGAACCCAACACACAGCAGCTGTGTGTTCCCCTATCTGCCCACGGGGTCCTTTTGCTATGCTTGCCCTGAAGTACTTTGCCTGTCCTTGGAAAAATCCCACGGGTGACATTTGGTTACAAGTTCTTCTTCCCGTTGCTCTGGCATCAGTGGTATTAGAAGGGCTTTTATGAGGTAACCATGAAAGGGGCTGGTCTTAACTCTTATTTTTTAAGTACCGAGTGTGCTGTCAGAGAGGTGCAGTTTTTTTTCCTTATGATTTTGATTTATTTGGGTCTGATAGGATGGTATCAGTGACATGAGGAATAATTAAAATATCTTTTGAAATTCTATCCTGGAACCCTACCAGGACCTGACCCAGATTCGTGCCAAGGAACACATCATAGGTTTTGGTTTTTAAAAATGTTTTTTAAAATTCTTGTTTGAAACACTAGACTTGTTGATACTGAAAGACTATTGTTTTTGTAGGTGGGATTGTTTTTTTAATCCTCTAAGTTAAATTTCTTGGTTCAGGAGTAGATATTGTGACCATGTATTGTGACACTTTGAGGCCTGAGTGAGAGACAAGTTCTTCACACATATGTGTTCATGTGTGCTACAGGCGTGTGCATACATGTGTCTGCACATACTTGTGTCAGCTCCATCTTGCCAGCCAGGTCTGAACTTTTACTGAGTCATCAGAAAAACCAGCTTAATGTGCTGTTAAATCTTTATTTTTATTTATTTTGTGGAACCGGGGATTGAACTCAGACCCTCGCGCTTGCCTGACTAGCGCTTATTCTACTGAGTCATCTATCTCCCCAGCCCTGGTGTTAAATCTTTAAATAAAAATGATTTGTTGAGAGAGAAAGAGAGAGAGCACATGAAGTAATCCACACATTAACATTGGTGGATGAATTAGTGTCTTCTAAGACTGCCTTTGTTTTGGCATTTTCTGTGGTGAATGTGAGTTAGTTTTATGTTAGAAAAAATTATTTGGGGAAAAAGCATGATTTCAAATTCGTTCTCAGTCTGTCAAAGGGATAATGAGATGGTGAGTACAGGGTGGAGACAGATGGGAGTCGAGGGGCGCTCCGAGCCGGGGCTGCCATGGGAACCACGTCTCAACTGTGGCTGTCAAGGGCTCCCTCCTTTTATTGTTCTATCTATATTTATTTGTCTTCTATATATCGGTTGTCTTGAAAGATTTTATCTACCCCAGTCCTGTGTTTATTAAGCCATAACGGATTCCCCGCTGTGATCACTCACAGAGGCTGTCTCTACCTGAGAGCGAGGTTTGAGCTGGCTTCTGTCAGGCGCTCATCCATGTCTTCTGCCATCGTCGCTTCCACTTGGGTGGTACTTCTGGGTTCAGTGCGTCAGCTTAACGTTCTGCAATTAGAACTGCTTTGGGACTCAAGGCCCCACATTGCCTCTGGTATTTCTCTCCACAAACTTGTTTTGATTTTGTTTTTAACGGCAATATCTAAGCAGCCTATGAACCAGTAATGCGGCGAGTCTTCGTGACTATGCTGAGCTATGTCCGCCTCGTCCTTTTTCGCCTTCATAGTCATGGTAATGGTAGCAACAGTTGCCAGTGAGCACTTACAGCATGCTAGATACTGTGCTGCGTGTGTGTCTGCAAGGATTGTGTCGTTTGGTTGTATTGATGGAGAAACAGAAGCTTTCAGAGGTTGAGTCATTCTGAGGTCTGAGGTGACAGTGCAGCAAAACTAGGATTTAAATTGTGCCCTGCTCTTCCCCTTCTGTCCTTGTGCCTTTGATTCTTTTTCTCCTTGATCTGAAAGTTCCAGAACAGGGCCTCAGCTTTGGGTCTTCATCCCCATCCCAACCCAGTGCCTTCTTTCATACCTGCAGTTAGTCAGCTCTGTCTTTGCAGCTCCACAGCAGGACAGTGACCAGACCCCAGAAATGGGAAGCAGGGCCACATCACTTCTCCTGAGCTCTCCTGGGCCAGGAAGGAGGCTTTGCTTCTCGTGTGTGGGAACTGGAGCTGGATTTGTCTCTTCGTTCTAACTTTCTGCTTTCAAATTGAGGCCTTCAGGGGCCTAAGAAGGTGTTTCCCAGCCATAGAAATGACATGATAGACCCGAGGGCAGTTATCAGAGGTGCTTTTTTTTTCACCCTACAGGGGTGTGTGTGTGTGTGTGTGTGTGTGTGTGTGTGTGTGTGTAGGGGGTAGCAAGCCTCAAATGTCTGTCTTCTAGAGAAGTAAGGAAGGTAAAGGAGGCACTTCCACTCCCACAGGATGGCTTCAGTTCTTTCAGGAGGAGGGTGCAGAACAGGGATTTGTAATGTTTTATTGGGTCATAAACGCCTTTGAGGATCTGATGTAGCTTTGGACTCTCCGCAGAAAAACTGTAGTGACGCTATTTAATACTTAGGTTAAAAGTATTGTTCTAGACATCTTTTAATTTTCTTCATAACCTAATGAGTTATACCTATTGTGCCTGCTCTATAGGTGAGAAAACTGAGGTCTTGAGATGGTAAAAGGCTTGGCCGTGGATCCACCACACAGAAAGTGCTGAAGTCTTTGCATTTGATATCAGTCATGGTCTTCAGTTCTTATCTCCTCTGCTTGCTTCTTTCAATGAGGAGGCTGGCTCATTTTCATCTCTTGCTTTCTCCATTTCTCCTCACCAGGATGAAAGGCCGGAAGTGATCCATGTAGCCTAAGGGCAGGTGGGCATGAATCTCAGTGGCCAGTGACCAACCCCTGGTCGGTGGACGAGGAAGGCTGGCTCCTGGCTGCTCCTTGCAGAGCCCTCTCCCATCCTCTTGTCCAGCTTGGTGGCTTGTGTGGCAGGTTCTAAGTGCCCTGCTTTGCGGGGATCCCCGATGGATGGTGATCTAATTGGTATTCCACGGTGTGTGGGGCCAGGCCATCTGGGCTGCTCTCTTGGTTTTGCTGCCACTGGGCTGTGTGGCTGGAGTCACTTGGACCCTGGGAGTCTGTCCATCTGCCTGCAAACTGGGGAGAGTGAAGTACAGTCTTCCTCAGGACGAGGCAGAAGTCAGCGTCCCGCGAGCGTCTTTGGCTTGACCCACAGGCAGGTGCCGATGGCCTGCTCGAAGCACGTTGTCACTAGTACTGTTAAGATCAGGGGGGCGCTGCGCTCAGAGACTGCTTGACAACCACAGCTCAGAGCTACCGTGAGTATTTTCTTGGCACTATCGTCAGCGTTGTAGTACTTTAGATTTTGTCGTGGTTTGTATTTCTTCTGTGGCCCTTTCCCTACCTGTCCACAATCCCTAGAGCAAGCATGTTTAAAATCATACCATTGTGGCATTTCAGTGCTAGCGAAGAGCTCAGGTCCCCTGTAGGCAGCTGCCTACCGAGGGCTCCTTCCACTGTGCATTTGGCTTTGTCTCCGGCCTTGGCTTCCTTCACAACCGGAGGTAACTCAGTGTCGCTCTTCACCTTGTACGGCTCTCATCGCCCCTGCTCGCTTTCCTGGAGGAAGGGGCTCATCTTTCTCGTAGTCTGCCCTTCTCCTCCTGCTGCCTCCTAGCACCGCTCAGCGAGTGATGAACGGAGGAGCAGGCCCACTGGCGTAAGGAGGAGCGTCGCTGAGATGCTTCCCGGTGCTCAGCCCAGGGTGTCTGACCCTCCGGTCATTGTTGGCTTCTTCGTGCGCCACCATGGGAAATAGCCCTCTCCGTGGACTTCTTCTTCTTCTTTTTTTTTAATTTTTATTTATTTATTTATTTATTTATTTTTGTGTGTGTGTGTGTGTGTGTATGTGTGTGTGTGGCCAGCTCAGCCCACCAGGGGGCGGGGTGGGCTGGCATGTGGTGCTGGGGGATTGAACCGCGGTCCCTGTGCTTTGCTAAGCTTGTTCTAAGTAGGTGCTTTAGACCACTGAGCCATCTCACCAGCCCATCCGTGGACTTCTTATAAGGCACGGCCAGGTAGTGTGTTTTGGAAGCCACAGTGCTATAGTTTATTAATGGCCACGCTGGGCTGCTTCTTCAGCAGAGATCTAACCTAGATATGAAAGCTTCTTTCTGATGTTGGGCGCAGCTGGCCTGGGTGGCGCCATTTAGCCGGGCTGGGCCTCCGTGTGCGGTTCTCCCCCTTACTGCGTACCACTGTGCGTGTCCACGGCTTGCTCGTCTCCCTGCTGAGCATTCCGTTGTCCGTTCCTCAGCTGTCCTGGTTATTCTGCCTTCTAAGGAGAAGTTTCCCTTGGTTAGCTCTGTTTAGAAATTTAGGCTAATGAGTAGAGACTGGATTTGGAGGCCGTGAGGGTAAGGATGGTGTGTGTGTGTGTGTGTGTGTGTGTGTGTGTGTGTGTATAAAGAGTAGCTGAATTTGTACACTTGTGGCAGAGAAGAATAAACAGTCTACAAGAAGGAAAAGGCAGGGTTTTATGGGCTGGGGCTGGGGAGGAACAGTTGCCGAGCGTGGGACTCAAGGTAATGGAGAAGGAGGAAGGACCTCGGTGGTCTCTCTCTGCGTCAAGAATTTGGCTGTCTGTCTTGGCATCCCCTGACAGATTCGGTGACATTTAGGCTTGGGGTAGGTTTCTCGTTGCCATGGCTGCCATGTGGAGATGGGGCTTCACGGAGACCTGGCTATGCCCTTGTCCTACTGCATACTCTGTCAGGGGCAGAGACTAATGGTGCAGCATCAGTGAGAGTGAGAAGCAGACCCCAGAGGCTGCTGATCTGGAGTCGCTGTGGACGGGCATGTGGAGCTCACGGGCTGGATCAGCTTGTGGTTTGTGTTACTGTCTCCCGAGCAAACCCCAGCTCACTCTCCTGCCTTAAAAGTATGAAGATGTCAGTGTTCTCAGATTTGTACTCTATTTTCAAAAATAATTTGAGGCAGTGTATGGGGGGGGGAATTCACTCAGATTATATATTTTTCCATTATTAGAAAAGAAAGTTGTTCTAAGAAAGAAGACGAAATTGAGTTTCTAGACCATTTTAGTGACAGAAACACTCTTAGGGAGGGAAAGTTTTAATTTTTGTTTTCTAAGACATTGCTCTTTTGTACTGGTTTGAAATGGAGGTTATTTAGCGCGTGAAGGGTTTGTAGGCCAAAGGAAGGAGTGGTGATTCTTTGGCTTAGATAAAGAATGTTTTGTTCTGCCTGCCTGCCTGCCTGCCTGCCTGCTCAGACCCAGCTGACCTGTGCGTGCTGCCTGTCTAGATCTGTGTTCCCCGTGGCGACTTCTCGAGAGGCGGAGGACCTAGAAGAAACGGGTTCCTGGCTCTTGCAGGTCTATGCAGAGCTTCTTGCTGTGGGGTTGTGGAAGAGCAAGAGCCGCACTTCTGCCGAAGGGGGACATCCAGGAAGTTCAGGCAAGACCTGGTGCCGCTGGGTCCTGCCAAGGGCGGAGAGGCTGCGCTGGGCCTTCTCGTGGGCTGCTGGTCGCAGTGCTGGAGAAGCAGCGGTCTTTGTAGTCCAGCTGCAGAGCTGTCAGGCACCTTGCCATTTCCTTCTTTTTTTTTCCCCATTGCTAGGGCTAGAACACAGGGCCTCACCCATGCTAGGCAAGTGCTGTCCCCTGAGCCATCTCCTCAGGCCCCATGTTCATATTTTCTGACCACTTTAGAAGGATTGTGTGAGAAAAGGAAGTGTCAGCTGCCTTTTGATGTCTGAGCAGTGTCCTGGGCAGATAGTCATTCCTACCCAGCTTTAAGAGATCCCAGGAAAATAGCCTTGTGCTGGAGAAAGACCCGTGATCAGTTAGTTCTACCCCCGCCGTGGCCCACACGTCCCTTGCTCGGGCTGGTCCCTTGGCCTGGGGAAACCTGAGGCAGGCCTGACGGTGCTAGCAGAAGTCTTCAGCTGCGTCAGTGTTTGTAAGACACAGCCTTCAAGAGAGGAGGCCTTTGCCTGGACTCGACCCCAGGGCCAGGGTCAAGCTCCTGCAGGGAGTGGTTAGTCTGCCTTGTGATGGGAAGGAGAGGGGAATGCGGAACCTAAGGGCCGCTTCCTTCTCCTACTAAATCAAGCTGTAGTTTCAGTGAAGAAAAGAAATCCTGCTTGTTCATCTGGATGTGGTCAGGCGGAAGGGGTGGAGTTTTCCTTTTTGGTAGCAGAGAGAAGGAGCCTATCTCCGAAAAGGTGAGACCATGGAACTAAAATATTTTGGGGAGAATGGGATACTGTGTACTTAAGATATGCTCCTCCCTGTGGTTTGCTTTTAAATTTGTTTGCTGATTCAGAACAAGAAATTTGGTCCTAAGGAATTACAGCCTAGGGGTTTCAAGCCTCGTTTGGCTCAGAGGTCAGACAGGTAGCGTGAGAGGGCAGGCAAAAGACTGGGTCAGTATGGCTGGAATGTTCTTTTTCGCAGAGAATGTTGCAATCAAGGTACCTGTGGTCCTTTTGCTGTTGTTGCTAGAGAAATATTTCTCTCCTCTAAAAGAAGAACCAGTGTGTACAGCCGTGATACATGGCGGTCGATCAGGCTTTGCAGGCCTTGGGGAGATGAACGTGAGCGCTGGGACCTCCAAAGGGAGTCGCTGCTGCCCAGCTCCTCCAGTCCTTAGCCTGGAGGCCAGCGGTGCTATTTCTAAGAAGCCATCTTTTAAATTTATAACATTTTGGCTTAATAATAGAGAAAACCCTTAGAAATAATTAGAAACTCACAGGGCACAGCATTAAGAGAAAAGAAAAAAATGGTGGAGTGTGCCCTTTGCCTCGCTTCCCCAGGGGTCGTGCTTTAGCAGCCATAGCCCAGCTTCTGAGCCAGCCAGCCTCCTGGGTTGGTGGGTTGGCGGCGCATGCCAGTAATCCCGGCGCTTTAGGAGGCAGTGGCAGGAGAATTACAAGTCTGAGTCCAGCCTGGGCAATTTAGGAGTTTCATGAGATAACTGTCTCAAACTGAGAATGCTGATCTAACGTACCTTACATTCTATTATTTTATCATCGAAGGCTCATTGTTTTAATGTGGGGGTGGGAGGACAGTTAGGAACTTTGCTGCCACACCAGGTTTGCCACAAAGCTCTGGAGCAGTCTAACTCCTCACCAGCACGGATTTGAATTGACAGTACTGTTGTTTCACAGCACTTTGAAAAGCATACATTGTGCCACCAGTTGTCGCATTATTTTTAAATGATGTGACAGCCATCAAATGAAGACTGGCCTCATGTGGGATGCAAACTTCATGCTCATTGTTTTCATATTAAACAAGTAAAATTAAAAAAAAAAAAAAAGGATAGGAGATGTAGCTCAGTGCAAAGGCTCTGGCTCAATCCCCAGTATCTTAACAAACAAGCAAATACACACACAAACAAAACAAAACATGTAAGTTAAAAATTGACATTGCTCAGGGCTGGAGATAGCTCAGCAACACAAGCGCCTGCCTGGCAAGTGCAAGGTCCTGAGTTTGATCCCTGGTACCACAAAAAGAAGGAAAAATTGACATTGCTGTAATCTCCAGAATTTACTCAGATCTTCCTTCCTTCCTTCCTTCCTTCCTTCCTTCCTTCCTTCCTTCCTTCCGTCCTTCCGTCCTTCCTTCCTTCCTTCCGTCCTTCCGTCCTTCCGTCCTTCCGTCCTTCCGTCCTTCCTCTCTCCCTCCCTTTTTCCTTCCTTCCTTCCTTCCTTCCTTCCTTCCTTCCTTCCTTCCTTCCTTTCTTTTTTATCGAACTTGGGACCTTTTGCTTGCCAGGCAGGTGCTTATGCTGCTAAGCTATATCCCTAGCCTTTATTTGCTGTGTAAGTATTTATGTGGGTAATTATTTATGTATGTGGGTGTCTATGTATATCCCTGTGTAGCTTTTTTTTTTTTTTTGTATTTTAGTGAAGGGTCTACAGGGTGTTCCATGTCTCACTACTAGACTGGACTCGTAGCGATCTGCCTGTTTACAGCTTCCCAAGAGCCGGGATTACAGGCATGCGCCACCACGCCCAGTCTTCCCTGTGTAGTTTTATCGTGTGTGTGTGTGTGTGTGTGTGTGTGTGTGTGTGTGTGTAATCTTCACAACGATCAAGGAAGTGCTTGGCTTTTAAAGCATTTGGGCGAATACATTGAATACTTTGTTAAAGTCTGAAGGACATGCTTTCGGCTTGATGTAGCCTGATAAATTTCAACCTCTAATCTTGCCTTTCTTTTCCTTTTTATTCAGACAAAATTCACATAACACAGAATTCACTGGATTACTATTTTTAAGCATAATCCACTCTTTTCTAGTGTGTCCACAAATTTGGGGAAGCATTACTGCTGTCTAATTCCAGAATATTTTTTAACACCCCAGAAAAAATACCCGTATCTGTCAGTATTCACTCCCAGGCATCTCTCCCCCTAATCCCTGGCCGTTACTAATCTTCCTCTGTCTCTACAGGCTTATCTACTCTAGACTTTTCATGTAAATGGCATCCTCCAGGATATGCCCTTTTGGGTCTGACTAGCGCTTTCATCCTGCAGGGGCAGGGATTTGGGGCCAAGAGGGAAAATGCCAAGCGTGTGGTTATATAGCTGTGGAGAGGCCGAATCCGCGCTTGAGCGGGAGCTGGTACGCTTTGTGCCTCAGCTCTCTGCCTCTGTTAGTCGGGCCTCCGGTCTGATGGGAATGATGATAAATTACTCCTAGCAGTTCTTTTTATTTGGCTTTTAATATGCTTAGCAACAGATTTTTTTTTTCTTTTTCTTCTTCTTCTTCTTTTTTTTTTTTTTTTTTTTGGCAGAACCGGGGATTGAACTCAGGCGCTTGTACTTGCCAGGGAAGCGCTTATTCCACTGAACCATCTCCCTGGCCCCTGAATTTTTTTCTAATTTTTTGTTTATTTATTTATTTGGTACAGGGTCACCCTACTGCAGCTCGGACTCAAAGTGGTTCTCCTGTCTCAGCCTCCCCAGGACTGGAATTACAGGCGTGCACCACCCTGCCTGGTTTCAGTGGCCAGCACAGTACACCTGGGGTTCCAAAGCCTGGACAGCATGTGGTAGCGGGGGTTGAACCCTGGTCCTTGCACTTGCCTAGTGGCACTTAGACTGTTGAGCTATTTCCTAGCCCTTCTGGAGTTTTTGAGACAGGGTTTCATTGTGCAGTTCAGGCTGGTCCTTTACTCACTAGGAACACACTTCTGGAAGTCTTCTTTTGTGAGTGGCTTTATGAAATGAGATAAAAAATTCAGTGCTATTCCCATGTGCCACCCAGTGGAAAGGCAGATGCATAGAAACCTTGTGGTGTGTCCTGTCCGCTGTGTTCGTGGCCTCTGGCACCACGATGCTTCTGATTTCTCTGCAGAGTCAGGTCATGGAAGATGCACGTTGTTAATCAGTTCAGGATACTGAGATCAGCACACAGCGCAACGAGACACACTCAGGAAGCAGGACTTCCAGATGGTAGGAAAAGTGTGTTCTCGGGGAGGGAGAATGTGGAGGGAGATTAATGGTAGTGTGTCTTTCACTGTAACAATTTTTAAAAAGCCTAAATGTGCATATTTTATGTCATACCTCATACAGTAGTAGAAGCCGCAGGTATAACAGTGGAGAAGAATCGGAGCAAGAGACACAGGAGATCATTTCAGTGGCTGCGCTGGGGTGCTCTGCGGAGCAGGCGGCTTTGCAGGGCTCTGAGCCCTCTTGCCCTGCCTGCTTCTACCTGCGTGTCCACCCTCGCACTTCCCTGTGACTCATCATCAGTTTGTGGAGCTCTTGCTATGTGTGTCAGGAGCTGTCATGGTGCTGGGATACAGCAGTGAACGAGGCAAGCGGTACTCTTGCTCCTGGGGTGGGGGGCGTGGGCAAATACAGTAATAATGGCTGCTGATAGATTCCAGCAGGAAAGTGGCCTTCGCTGGTGGGCATGTGGTTAGGTAGTCAGGGCTGGTCTCGTGCAGTGAGATGATGTTTGATTTGAGCTTTCCATATATCTCTTGCCTGTCTCCCCCGGCACAGATAGGCAGGAGATAGCCAAGGAGCTTTTTCTGTGGAAAAGCAAAAAGTAAGTGCTAAGTTTTAGGGGGGAAAGTCTCTGGCCATCTGCAGGGTGTTATGGAGCTTCGTGAACATGTTCTTGGGGGCCTTGAGTCAGACAGAACAGGTATCTGGAGACCTGAGCCTTCACTACCTTGAGATAGGGGAGCAGAGAGGAAAGCAAAGGCTTGGGGGGAAGAATGCACATTAAACTGCAAGGACAAGTATGAAGTCATTGTGACTCATTTGAAGTAGGTGTGCTTTGATATTTTTTTAAAGGGCACTAAAATCGTTTTGGTATTTTTCAACTAATTTTGCTGTACTTGATGAGCTTTGTGTCATTCAGAGAACTTGGAACATTTATCGTCCCTCCTACTAAATCTGTAGAGTAGGTGGGGAAGCTTTAAAAAGCTCCTAAGACCCACTTTCCACTGCCCATGAGTGCATTGTCAGGATGGCTGGGCACAGGGACAAGAGGCCACAGGTGTCTGCGAAGTGGGAGCACCCCAGGGTGCAGCGCTGTGGAAGCTTTTGTGGGTGAAGTCCTGTGGATGCTGGCACTGGTCACATCTTCGGTGGATTTGCTCTGGGAAAAAAGGAAGTTCTTTTCCATGTCATTTTGCATATTACGAAGTCATCTTAAATAAAATAGCTAACCAACTGCATGACTTAAGAAGTGAACTAGACTTTTTCCCAAGTTGGTCAGCCTCAAAGCCAGTTGGAGGTTGGGGTTGGCTCTCTGGATGCTTTGTGTTGGTGGAGAAATCAAAATTGGTGGAAGGGAAGAGTGGGTCTGGAATGAGCTCAAGGAGCAGCTTGGACCTCGACTTAGGACAGAGGAGAGGCGCCAGCTGTGGCCCGGATGGCATGGAATGTGTATTTTGGAGGAAAACTGGAGTTCTAAGGTATCAAATGGGGATACAGTGAACTACCATCAAACAAAGACTCTTTAAAAGTTAAAAATGACAACAAAATGGCAAAACAAAATGACAAGGATTCTTGTCTACCTATAGGTTAGTGGAAAAACAAGGTAAAAATATAAGTGATATGCTCTGAAGGCTGTGGAGGGCCAGCTGGGTGACTCTCCTTGAAGGAGGAGCAGTTGTCCCTATTTTGGCTGAGCCTGACCCTATTTCCATAGGTACAGAGCTGGCTAGGACTCTTCCTTCTCCCTTCAGGTGGTTGTAAGCAATGTATGTTGGTCTAGTCGAGGCACTGGTGTGTCCTTTTTGAAGCAAGACGACAGAGCGGAGCTTCCCTAGCCACTCCCTCATGACTCCTAAGTGAAACCTGTGAGCCGGTGAGTGCTCCGTGCTATCAGCTGGGAGTGAGCCTCAAGGTTAGAGGCTCTGACTTCCCAGATGGAAAAGCTTACGCAGCGAGCTGCAGCACTGACCCTAAAACGGGGTGCTATTTCGGTTGTCTTTTGCAGATTGCTCTTTCTGCATGTCCTTCTCTCTGCGCACTGCAGAGGTGATTTCAGGCCTCCTACCCAGCCCAGCCCGCAGCGCTCAGCCACTTCCTGCCCCCTCACAGTCACCTGTGCTCAAACCACTCCTTTCTTCACCCATTATTAAGACCCAGGTTCGGCCCTGGGCCAAGGCCTTTACTCTAGTCGGCTTAGGACCAGCTGGCTCCCATACCTGCAGCTTTGCCTCAGTGTCTTCATTCTTGGGGGTTGCACTGAAAGTGTTAGCTTGGATTTAACTCGACAGGATTCCAATAACTTTCCCATGAGGTTACAAATAGAAACTTCCTGGACTGCCGTGAGGACTGGGGAGGCTTTCTACAGAGTGAGAGATGCACAGTGCTGTGAGAATGTTTAACACAGGAGCCCCTGTTGGTCCAGAGCAGGTAGATGTTCGGTAAGAAAGAGAATGGGCATGATGACTTTTGCAATAGCCAATATTGGTCCACACTTTGGGGCTGGGATAGAGAAAAGCACGTAGATGGAGGAGAGGTTTGGGCTCAAGGTCTCTTGCAGAATCTGTGGCGAGTCTTGTGATGTCTTCTGGAGCGCGAACATATGCTGTTTTGTAGGCCATGATATAATAGAAGTGCAGGAAAAATGAATGAATCCCTTAAAAATTGAGTGCCGCCGGGACAGGGCAAACCCTAGCTTGAGCTTTTCCTAGCTCTCCCCCCATATTCTCAATTTGCATTATGACCTAAGTGGAAGGTCTGTAGGTTGAAGGGGATCCCTGATCCTCTCTTCATTTTGTTGAAGTATGAATTGCTGCCCCCTTGTAACCAGGAAGGCTGCCCTTAGCCAGCTGTGGGATCCTCTGGTGCTGGCTCTCTAAAGGTCACCTGGTGGCACATAGTTGTGTCCGGGAAGAGATTGGCTTGGCTGAGCCATTCAGGAAGCAACTTACTTTGACTGGTCACCTTTGTGGTGCGTGGCATTTACCTTGCCATTCTTGGTGTGGGGTTGCTCAGGGTGTTACCTGACCACAGGATGGAAATCTGGCAAGGGAAGTGCCCATCTGGCTTGGCTGGCCTCCACATACTGCACTGATCTGCGGTGCTGGCCCTGCCCCTTGATAGGCAGGAAGTACCTGATGGGAGCTGTGCAAGGGAAGTGCCCATCTGGCTTGGCTGGCCTCCACATACTGCATTGATCTGCGGTGCTGGCCCTGCCCCTTGATAGGCAGGAAGTACCTGATGGGAGCTGTGCCTCGGAGCTGTTCCTGGAACACTGCCTCACTGATTGGCCGCCCCAGGCCCTTCGTTCAGCTGGAGGCAGCCTGGGTGCAGGAAGTTGCCGCTCGCTCTCGGCTGCTACTGGATGGCCCCACCATGTATCTCGAGGTCCAGCAAGCTGTTGGAGAGCCAGAGGGAAAGAGGAAGCTCTCTTTTACTTACCCAGTTACCATTCTAGCTGCTAGTGTTCTGTTTTTATTTACTTTTTTAAAAAGGAGTTAAGTGAGAGTTGTCATTATGCAATACAGAGTGGGTGATGATGCTAACAACTCGTAACGCCCCTGAAACCTGGATCCTTGAAGCTTCCTAGAGGTTGCTTAATTAATGGCCTTGAAGAGGCTCCTCTGGAGCTTCTGTGGCCTCTGGGTGAAATACACTTTTCCAGATGGTTGGTGGAAGCCCCCACAGGAAGCTTTTAACCTGTGCCAGGGCCTTCAGACCGAACACTGTGCTTAGTGAGCCTGGGACCCAGGGCATTTGTTGGTGCTCCTGTTTTCCACGTCATTCTAGTTTTCAGCCAGGCTTGGGAAACTGCCCACTTGTAGAAGGCTTGACCCGGTTTTGGTGGACTCTGCGGCATCACTTGCTCACACTGACCTTGAGCCCTCCTCCCGGTGGCCCCACATTTGGCCTTTGCTCCTCCGGAAGCCCTTTTGCCAGTTGTGCTTTCTACTGCTGTCCCTTGGCTCTGCATCAGCTGAGCAGTGACTCATCTCCTTATTATATTATATATGAAGAAGCCTCCACTTGGGATTTTACTGGGCAGATATTCTGGGACATTTTCTCATGAACATTCTGCGCGAAGCTTGAATACATACTATAGTCGTTTCTGGCCCTGGAAATCCAGGCCCTGGGGTGGGGACAGACAGGAAGTCTTAGAATGGCGTGGGAAGAAATCGTTTTCACAGAGACACCATGAAAGGCTCAGGGTTTTTATCACCGTGGTTCTTGGCCTCTGGACTCCAGGATGACATTGGTTGTCCTTGGTATTCATGGTATGAGTCCTTGGGAGACACACTTCCAAGAATGGACATGCAGCACCATACATCAAGTCCTAGCAGATCCTAAGTCATGTGGCGTGAGAAAGGGTTTTAAGACCCTGAGTGGCGTGTAGTCCCAGCTCTCAAGAGACTGAGGCAAGAGGATTGCTGTGAGTTCAGTGTCAGCCTGGGCCACCTACTGAGCTCAAGGCCAGACTGAACTACATAGTGAGGCCCTGTGTCAAAATATAAACAGCAACAACAAGACACAAAAGGTAATGAGAGATCGGCACAAGACCGTATTGGTGGGGCTGTTCACACTCCTTGCTTTTGCCTGTGTTGTCCGTGACTTGAGACCCCAGTTCCCTCCACCATGTCTTCTGTTCCTGGTCAACTTCCATGCAAGTTTCAGGGGTTCTTCAGGTCTTGTTCATGCCAGAAATTGTGTCTTGGCTTCTGTTGCATCAGGTGTCTTGCCTTAGTGCTCCCGTAATAAACGTGTGTACCCAAATCACTGCACTCACTCAGCTAATATTTCTTGAATGAATGAGTCAATTAATTCATTGAAGGATGATATAAATAACTCCTATCATCTTAAAGGTGAACATTACTGATTTATTGCAGGGCTGGTACCCTATATACAAGCTTATTTACAGTCCTATATTTAGGATTTTTTATTAAGGGAGATTTTTTTTTTTGTAGCATACAGAATGTCCCAGACAGTTTGATATATCATTAAGACAGTTTGATATATTAACTGAACACTTTTGAGTTAGGTGCATAGCATTTGTAATTTTTTTTTGTTTTGCCCTTAGAGCAGCAAAATTATTGAAAAATGTCATAGTAGAAAATAAATCCCGAGGGAGCCTGGTATAGTTTGCTCTTATATTCTTTGATAACACAGAGGGAGAGCAAACTTTATAACAGAAAGTGGGTAGGATTATTTAACTCTGTGTCCTTGACTTTAATACTCCTTATATTGGTAAGTATTAATTTTAGATGCACACACGTCGTGTGTATTTATTATATTTATTTTTGCTTCATGGTGCAAGACTATGATGGGTAGATAGTAGAGAAGGCCTGGCTTGGCAGGGGAGAGCTACATCCTAGGATGAACTCAGCTTTTAACTAAGGGAGGGGCCGGGTCAGTTTCCTGCCTGCATCTAGCTTGCGGGCAATTGGAGAGTTGCGCGGCTTCAGGGCTCTGAAGTGTCTGCAGTCTAAGGCTACTAAAGTAATATGCTCTATGTGCTCTACCATTCTTTTCCATTAAAACTTTGGCCCTTTTTCTTTAGTTTTTCCACTTTTGATAGAACCCTAAATAGAGGAAGAAATTCCCGTAGTAGAGAAGCTGTGGTACAGGGGCAGCCGCAGCTTCTTTGTGTTGAGGGAACAGCAGGGTGTGGTGGGGTGATGGTGTGGTAGCACAGCTGCGCCTGCCTGTGAAGGGCAGTTGCTACTTGGCACCAGGTGACCTTTACCAGTGTCAGATAGTGATATTGGCCGTCTTGGCAGGTCTGGGTTTGTTAGTTACTTTTAAGAAAACTAGAAGTCTAGATTTTTATGTGACTTTCAAGTTTGTGACTTTTTGTGTGATTTTAAAATTTCAGCCTAGATTTTTAAAAACGTATCGGTGCAGATAAAATGTGAGGCCTCTGGAGTCTGGATGTGGCCCTCTGTGCTTTCAGCTGTGATCCTTATTAAAGATGGCAGTTGAGACCTAGGTTCTGGAACCGTCTGCATAAAGATGATGCCTGAAGTGCCTTCCCCTCCCAGAGCCTATAACCTCAGTGGGACCGTGTCAGCAGGTGAACTGACTGCTGTGGGAGGTGAGGGTGGGGCGGGGGAGTTGGACTGGATGAGGAGAATGGGGGCTTTGGGCCAAGTGGGCTACCTCACAGTTGGTTTGCACGGGTTCCCTTGGGGTCAGGCCACAGGATGCTGTGACTCATAATAGATGCTTTCTGTGTTGGTCATTGCAGGACTTGGCATCAGTTTGATGGGTTTGTGAGGCCTTCCTTCCCGGAGCTGCAGGACCAATGCCTTCCCCAGCACCTTAAGCCGCTGGGGGATATATGTATTTTTTCCCATCTACTGTGATCAAGGGAACTATTTTCAAGTGACCGTAGACTGTGACTGTGGAGAACCACACCATCTTTTCCCATATAGAAGAAAGGACAGTGGGCGGGGCCTAGACGTATCTGGGTTCTGTCACTTTAACTGGAGAATCTCAAGTGAATTGTTGGACCTCTCGCCTTGTGTCCTTTACTATTTACGTTGCAGGATTGCTTAACTTTGAAGACTGAAGGAGAGAATATATGTGAAATTGCTTCAAAGAGAGTGAAATGTATTTCTGGCAAAATCTAATAGCAAATACTTGGCTATGAGAGTAGAGCAGGCACCCCTCCTACCACATTAACTTAATTCGCATGGTTTTCACTTTAGCACAAAGCTGGACTCCCAGAAGTGGGAAAAAACATCTTCCCAACCCAGCTAACCTCAGCAGACTACCAGCGGGGTCGTCCCGCCTTGGTGTCCGTAGAGTTTGGAGACATCCCCTATGCTAAAGCTGTGGGGGGAGGGCATCAAGGCGGGTGGGCTGTTTTAGTCCACTGGTGCATTAGAGTGTGAATGTTACTGTTACTGTCACCTACATCTATCTCAGAGTATTCCTTTTCTTTTTTTTTTTTTTTTGTCGGAACCAGGGATTGAACTCAGGCCCTTGCGCTTGCCAGGGAAGTGCTTATTCTACTGAGCCATCTCCCCGGCCACAATATATATATTAGGGATTTAATCCAGCGTCTTAAATTTGCTAAGTGTATGTTCTACCAATGATCTGTCCTCAGCCCCATAACATTTTGTGGTTTTACC
>NW_004524586.1:2950838-2954899 GCF_000260255.1 Octodon degus | reverse complement strand
TCTTAGAAAGGAGAGTTTTAAGTACCTGTTTTCAGAGATCTCCAGAATGTTTCTTCAAGAGATTTTCATTTTTTGTTCTCATGTTCACTGCTTTTTTAAGTGATTTAACTTCTTTTAATAGTCATGTTTATTTTGTTTTGAAATTAAATCACTTCAACAATTAACAGGCCAAGAACATAGCTCAACAGCACAGTGCCTGCCTGGCAAGTGCAAGGTCCTGAGTTTGAGTCTCAGTCCCCAAAAAACCAACAAGCCAACAAACAAACGATTAACAAATATTCTTTGGAAAAATTATAGTTACTCATCAGCTCACTTAAACATCTTGCTTCTGTGGCAGTTGAAAGAGGCAGAATTATGTCTTTAATAAATGGTGTTCAGTGCTAGGTACGGATGAGGTTATGCCTCGTGGATGGTGAAAGTGTCATGTGACACTTGGAGGGACGGGACTGCCAGAACCAGGGAGAAAATGGGACCCAGGCCCCTTCATTCCAGCACTTGGAGGCCAGCTGGTCTGCTTAATGCGGAATGCGTGGCCAGTCCTCACCGTGTGGATCAGGTGAGACAGGTCCCAGTGCTAGGCCACTGGGACGCCTGCGGGGTTCTGTGGCGGTCAGGGATGGCAGTGAGTTAGGATGGGTAGGCTTAGGGTTGGGGACCCAGCTGAACCACAGAGCTATGTCCAGACTACTCTAAGGGGGCGTGGGGGACATTCTGGGTCCCCACCTGGATCCCGACCGATAGGAAGAACTCTGACTTGTGGTTGGTGTTCTCAGGGAAGTAGAGGGCTGCGTGTGACATTCCAGCCATTCAGCAGTGTGCTAGTGCTTGCCTGGTACCAAGGTGCTGCTCCGGCACTAGGATTCATTGGCCATGGGTGGACTGTGTGTCCACGCCCCTGGGGAGCTTGGGTTTTAGTGAGGATGGAGAGTGTGAGCCTAGTGGGGACGGGGATCTTTGTCTTACTTACTGCTGTGGGGCTTCGAATACTGTGTCAGCTAGCGCTCATCAAGTCCTTGTTGGTGAATGGAGCAGACAGGTAACTGAGTCGGAGGTACAGCTTCCGGTGGTGACGAGTGCTGTGGGAGAACAAGACAAGGTGACGACTCGAGGCTGTTTTCGAATTAAGTTCTGAAAAGAACTAGGGAGGAGTGTTTAGGCCGAGGGAACAGTGAGTAAAAAAAGTCCTTTGATGTAGGATGCTCTTGGCATAATGAGGGAAAGGAAGGGAGCCAGCTTGGCGGATTTGGACTGGGGGTGGTTCTAGGGAGGGACAGTGACGTGAAGTGAGATCAGAGCTGTAGATGGAGCGGGAGTGCGTGGGCTGCGATAAGGACCCCCTCCCAGCCCCCCAGGGGTACTGGCTGTTAAACCCAGGGCCTTCACACGGAGCTACATACCCCTGATTGTGGTTTTGGTACCTGTTTGCAGTATGTAATGTTTACAGTCCTTGTGAGTACTTGGTCCATGCGCACAGCGCATCCCAATTCCGTCTTGTGTCCCCTTTCTCTTCCTTTCCGCCCCTCCCTCCTTTTGAGACGGTCTTGCTGAGTTGCCGGGCGAGTTTTGAACTTGTGACGTCAAGATCACGGCGTCCCAGAGCTGGCATGACGGCTCGGCGGCACCGTAGCAGCTCTGATTTTGACTCCCAAGCGAGACTGGATTCCATGGGAGAAGTTTGGGTACAGTGGTTGGTGTGACCTTGTGTTTTAAAACAGTTCTTCTGAATCGTGAGTGGAGAATCACCTTTGAAGGTGGGAGGAGAATCGGAGTAACCTGTAGGAGGCCTTGGAGCAGTTTAGGGTAAGAGTGAGGCCGGGATCAAGGAAGGGGTAGCAGCAGGCGGGAGGGCCCCTGCGCAGAGTGCACTTTGGAGGCGCACCCTGCTGGCGTGCACGCGGGTGGAGCAGAGTCCCGAGCTGAAGGCAAGTCCGTCTGCTTTGGCTGGCAGTGGACGTTGCCATGTACTGAGGCAGAGAACAGAGAGGTACCCTGAGTGCCGGTGGACTTCTGTTTGTCTTGAGATGCCCATTGTGCTTCCCTGGACGCGTCATGTTCACAGGGGACAGAAATAGTATGCTTGAGGGTCATCTGCACGAAGATGTTATTTAAAGCTACGAGATTAGGCGAGATCATTTAGGGAGAGAAAGGAGGAGGCGTGTCGAATTTTGACAGAAAAAGGAGGAATGCAAAGGGTAGATTTTCCAGATAAATGAAGGCACATGCCAATGAATATTGTTTGATTTCATTTTGTGCAACTATGAATTATACAAAATGATGCAGTATGACTTAAAAATAGGAACAGGGCCTCACTTTATATACAAAATTTGAAGTACTTTGATTCCTCCAAGTCAAGAAAATTGGCTTAGAATTACAGATGGTGTTGGTGCAGTTGGTGTGCACCTGTGCCTTTGGCCGGCGAGTGCAAAGGCCAGCGTCCTTGCCAAGCCTGCAGACAGCGTTGTTCTCCGGGGGCTGAAGCTTCTGCGCAGTGCTTGAATGGTGAAGTTTGGTTTGCTCTTCCTGCATTTCAGAATTTCTGCGTCCTGTAATTATACCATCCAAAAGTTCACAAACTGAAGGCTTATTAAGTGAAAAGCAGGTCTGAAAATTTTGCAGGAAGAGTGAGATGGGACATAACTCTATGAGGGAGACCAAACGGGCACGATGCTTTCACGCATTCTGGCAGCCCAACTGAGGCTATGTTTAGGGTGTCTTCGGAATATCAAGGGTGAATGCTGTAAGGTGAAAGCAGACCCCGCCCGAGGGCACAGTGGCAGTTGAAGCAGATGTGTACACTTGAGGCACCGCCCATAGCCTCAGTCACCATGCAGTGATGCGAGAAAGACCAGTTCTAGATCATGCACATTTCCACGTATCTCTGGGCTTCTGGCCTAAAATGTGGCTGTGTTGGTTTTGTCCATCTGGCGGACCCGTTGTCCTACTGAGCTTTCTCCGTTGTCTCACTGGGCCTAACTTTCCCTGCTTCTGGCTTCCTGGTTGGTTTCTTTACTCCTGTCGCCTCCAGGAGAAGTCCTACCTGTGCCTCATTGTTACCAGCTCAGAAGCTCTCATAGTTCCTTCTTCTGATCTTCCTTTGAGTGCCTGCACGAGCCTCTCAGATTAGCCCCCCAGCCTCTTGGCCATCCTCAGGCTACCCTTCTTTGGAAACACTGGACTGTCCCCACTCCTCTCAGGTCTCCTCAGGCCCTTTGTAGAAATGGTGACAAAGGACTGGGAAACGAGTGGCCAGTAGAGGAGGGGAATGATGAGTGCCTTCTAAAATGAGCAGTTTCGGATGATTCCTTGCACAATGGGATCTCAAGCCCTGACTTGCTTGTACATGTGTTTGAAGATTTTTAGTTTTCTTGGGGCCAGTGAGATAGCTCAGCAGACTAACGCACCTGCTTCGGCAAGCTTAGGCAAGTGCAGGGACCGCAGTTTAATCCCTGGCGTCACATGCTGTACCAGCCCTGCCCCCAGGGCAGGCTGAGTTGATGGAAGAGTCTGGGCGTAGTGGTGTTGGCCTATGATCCCGGTGCTGGGGAAGCTGAAAAGAGGAGGATCACCATGAGGCTGAGCTGCTTAGTGAGACCCTACGACCACCAAATGCAGTAGAAATAAAAGAAAAGTTTTCTGGTTTTCAGTGAAGTAGCAGTGCGTTGTGGTTCTGGAGCATCTGCACTTTGAAAAATGACCAGCAGTTGTGCAGTGTTGGCGTCTGTCCCCAGTGGGTGTTGGGCAGAACGAAGGTGTCAGTGGAGTGAGACTGTGGCAGTTGACCTCAGGTCGGATTTTTCTTTGTCTTCTTTTCTCACAGAGTAGAAGCTAAATAAAAATTTAAAGAACGAAAGTTATTGGCAGTTGTAGGGGGAGGATTTCTGATAACTACATCCTTCTTCAGTGAGTAATTTGGGGAATTAAAAGAAAGGATGTGACGTTCCGTGTACCTGGAGACCTAAAATAAGGGGGCATTTAAAAAATGATGGCATACCTTTTCAGGTAACAAAACAAAGAAAAACAGAAGCTGCAGAACAGTTCTTTGGCATACGTATGCAGAGACC
>NW_004524586.1:2929230-2949618 GCF_000260255.1 Octodon degus | reverse complement strand
TAGCGTCTTTTACTCTTAACTGATGATCTAGAAGAGTTTTAAATTCCCTTACCATTTGGAATATAACTGTTCTTGCTCAATGAATGTGAATTTTGAGTTCTTCCATTGCCCACTCACAACGTTCCATTTCTTTATTTTGCCTGTGGCTTTATGTTCATTGCAATTTAGGACTAAGGTTCTTTAATTTTATATGCTCCAAATGCCCTCAGGGCTTGTTTGGCTGGCTGGAGAGTTGGAATTGAACTAGAGCCACCTGAGGCTGACAGCTTGGTGGAAGCAGCCACTTAAAGAATTGAGCTAGGGCCAGGCCCCCTGAGTTGTATATTTTTGAATGTATGAGAATATGCTAGTTAGCACAATTTCTTTTTTTTCCTTCTTTTGTTTCTTCAAGAATTTAAAGTTATTTCTGGTCAGTATTTTATTCTGCTACTTTACATAAATAAGGATTTTTTTAAAAAATAAGGATTATAAATGAGATTTAGTTGTCATGAGCAGAACCACAGATTAGGCCATTTCAACTGAACATTTATTTCAAGTAACCATATTGTATTGTGGAGCAGAAGGTAAAATTTGAGGCTATTGTGGTTGATAGAGAACTACAGAAAACTTCAGAGTTTCGGCAAATTAAAGACAACCCAAACTCAGCTTCCTTGTCCTGGGAAGCTCAGCCTACCATGGGGAAGTGCTCAAAATGGTGTTTGCATAAAATTGTTAGCAGGCGTGGCGCCCAGTCACACTGCCGTCAGACTCACTTGGGGCTGCCATCTTCCGTTGTCACAGGCTTGCAAGGCTGCTTGTTGGCTGGAGTTGATACATGCTGCAAAGACATGGTGTCCATGAGAGCCATGGTGTGTAGCAGTGGCGTTCGTAGGTGTTGGCATTCCTACAAATGATGTATATGTTTGATTTTTGTGGTGGTTTTTTTTTTTTTTTTTTTTTTTTTTTTGTGCTTTTTAAACAAGCAGGAAATAGTATCCTGTTTGCTGGCCATGTGTAAAAACAAGATAGTTTGTCCTGTTCCATCTCCTTGTAGACTCTTACGAGTACAAATGGAATGGAATTCTTTTGGTCTTTCTTTATGGTTTGGAGAGGTAAACATTAGATCGTACTTGAGTTTGTCACTAAAAGAAGGAGACTGACATCACCATCAGTAATTATTGTACGTCTTGGATGGAAGAAATCATTTTGATTGTTCCAGGGCTGATTTAGGGCGGGCAGCGTCTGGCACCCACCTCGCAGCAGTGCCCTCGTGCCGCAGGTCCTCCTCAGCGTGGAGGTGACTCAGTGTCTCCCTGCTCGGAGACTGTCTCTGGCCTGCTGATTGTGGCGTGATTAAGTAAATTTTACAAAGGCTTCTGCAGAGGTGGGCTTGAAAAAGACAACTGTATTATTTGTGCTTGTTGAATTCATGTATTTCAGCTTTGAGTATTAAAATCCATTAGGAATTGGTTCTTACGGTTTGGGGGAGAGCTCCCTAAGGCCCATATGCACCTGTGCAATTTTCACATGTAACACTTACAATTTGAGGAGGGGGAACTCCTCAGCCCGGATGTCATGTGTAGCCTCGTACAATGTCCTACGTGTGGGTGCTTCTGGGTAGTGCCGTGTGGCGGGCACCTGCTCTGAGGGCAGCCTGCGTTTCTGATTAGACAGCAAGATTAGTGAATATAATTACGTTTAAGGCAGGCTAATGTGTGCAATTTGTCATTTGCAAAATTGTCCCAACACAGAGTCAAAATTTAGGCATGAAGGATTCATTATGCTTTAATTTAACAAGGAAACAAAGGTACCTTCGCGCTTTTTGTTTTATAGCAGACAATTTCATATTTTCTCAGGTTGATTTATTACCTCTTCAGGTCCCTTCTCTGGCCAAGAAAAAACTGATATACTTGCCAGAGAGACGGGGGGGGGGGGATTTTAATTTTCCAACAGAATTCTTGTTTCCAGGCCTTTATTTGTTCCCTGAGTTCACCGTCCTTCTAACATATCGTCCCTGGTGTAACTTGCAAGCTAGGTGCCCACAGTCATCAGTATTTTAAAGGTGCACACAGTAGGGGCCATCGCTTCAGAAATAAGAGGATTTCACATCATTTGTTTTCAGCTATTCTTGAAAAGCTAGAACTTCCTGTAATATTGAAACCTCCTGTGTGGGAAGGTGGGCAGGAGTGAAGTGGCCCCTGTGTCTGGTTTGTTGCAGTCCCTGTACCTATCTGTGACCTGTTTGTACCTCAGAAAGTTTTGGTTTCGTAACCCTTTTCGTACTGTTTCAGTTAAAAAAAAAACTCTTACCTTGAAAAATCGAGAAGTCTTGAGGTTCAAGAAAACATCTTAGTATCTCTTTTTCAATAGGGAAACTAAATTTATTTTTAATGTATTTAGTACAGGGTCTACAGGATCTGACTACGTAGATTGGACTCGTCGTGATCCTCCTGTTTTCAGCCTCCCAAGAGCTGGGATTACGGGCACACACCACCACGCCCAGTCTTAATCTCTGTCTCAGTGCACCCCGGGGGTGGGGCCGGCTTGGCATGCCGGGGATTAAGGGAAATTAAATTTAAACTATCAGGGAACAAAATAGTGGTGGTGGTAGGATGAAATGAGTATGTTTTTTCTTTAAAGAGATTTCTAAGAAAGCAATGATTTTTAAAAAAGTATTATTCACAAGTGTCAAGTCATCATATTAGTTTTGAAACATATAAAGTACTCTGCATAATGTGATTTGCTTATGGTATCACCATTTTGGCAACATTTATACTTTATGAATTTACTAATTACATTTGTTTCTAAATATTTCCAGTTTTTTTCCTTCTTAAATAGAGCTGTATTGGGGCTGGCGAGATGGCTCAGTGGTCTAAAGCACCTACTTGGAACAAGCTTAGCAAAGCACGGGGACCGCGGTTCAATCCCCCAGCACCACATGCCAGCCAGCTGCGCCCCCTGGTGGGCTGAGCTGGCCGCGCACACACACAATAAATAAATAAATAAATAAATAATAAATAAATGTTTAAAAAAAAGAGGAGAAAATGCAGCAATCAGTTTAAAAAGAAAAATAGAGCTGTATTACTGAACTTGAAAGGGTTGGACTGTCATAGCAAATATGCAAAATACAAAACTAAGAATACAAGTGATACACTTTTAAGAATATATTTTTATTTTGAGTGACTATAGTAATTGTATATATTTTTGGAGTGCAGTATGATGTTTCATAGATGTATGTGTAATAATCAGATCAGGGCCATTGGATTTACTTCTTTAGACATTTATCATTTCTTTTTTGGGAGCATTCAAAACACTCTGGTATGTATTTTGAAACGTTCAATTAATTCATGTCAAACATGTTGTCTATAGCACGTAGTTTTCCATTCTGTTTGGCAATACCCAGTACCTACTGCTGCTTCCAATGTTTTAATGAGACTAAGAGTTATAACTGTTTTGAGCCCTCTATGTTCCAAAGTAGATTATAGAAAGGGAATTTCACAACAAGAGAAGCTAACAAGCCAAACTAAAGCTTGAAAGTCCATGTAAACTTCATCCAAATTATTCTCACTTTCTGCGCTGGAGTTATTCACATTTCTGTTTCTTTTCCCTGTCATAGTGATTCTTGTAGATTTCTGAGAACTAAGTACAAAGTAGGATGGATGAAAACAACTCCTCGTCTATCATTGTTAGCTTCTTGGTTTTAGGTCAGAACTCATCAGACTCTTGGTATATTTGAAAGGTCATTAAGAGTCTGGCCAGGGCTGGTGAGATGGCTCAGTGGTCTAAAGCACCTACTTAGAACAAGCTTAGCAAAGCACAGGGACCGTGGTTTGATCCCCCAGCACCACATGCCAGCCAGCCCCGCCCCCTGGTGGGCTGAGCTGGCCACACACACACACACACACACACACACACAAATAAATAAATTTTTAAAAAAAGAGTCTGGCCAGATAACTCAGCGGACTAAAGCGCCTGTGCATAGGGACCAGGATTGGATCCCCCGTGTGCTGCTGGCCCTGCCCCTGGGTTTGCTGAGACAGTAAATGAAACTGGGTGTGGTGGCATGTGTCTGTAATCCCAGTGCTTGCGAGGCTGAAAACAGGAGGATCACTACAAGTCCGATCTGTGTAGTGAGACCCTGTACTAAAAATACATTAATAAGTAAATAAATGAAAAAAAAGAAAGGTCAGGAAGAAGCTGGGATTCTTACCTTGGGCGGCCCCTGCCAGGCCCTGACTCCGACCTACCCTAGGAAAGCCAACTTTCCACGGAATCCCTCTGTTCCTCCTCATATACAATGCTACTCTCAGAGTCCAGAAGACCATTGTTCACGTGCAGAACCCGACTCAGTCCTGGGGACAAGGTCTGGGAAACCTAGAAGTTCATGATGGCTTCATTCCCCATTGCTGCCTATAATGAACATGAAAAACTAGGTAGAGTAAATTATGTGTTGAGCATCTCCTAATATCACCCGAGTCCAGCAACCTCAAGAAGAAATTTTGTAGTAGGTGGTGGACCAGACAGGACATTGTCTGTTGTCTTCCTGGCGTGCTGTGTAGATCTGTGTAAGTCTACATGTTGACGTTTTCAGTGGGCTCATAAGACTAAGACTTGGACATCTCTAATATTTGGAGTTTTACAACTCTGGGTAATATTTTTCCTTTACTGCTTTGTGCGAAGTTCAAAGCCAGCATCATACCTTTTCTCAGCCAGGATAAGTCAAAATTGTTGTTCAGGACTAAAAAAAAAAAAAAAAAAAAAATGTAGAGAAGCTTTAGCAAACATTACGTGTTGTAGAACATGCTCAACACAGGAGGCAAATAGAGGCTGCTGAGTGTTACTGGCCTCTGTCAACTGTCATGTGCTGAGAGCTCAAAGTGGTGCTCAAAGCATGGGAAAGATATATATGGTATATCACATGCAGTGTAGTGTATTACACATGTAGTATGTTAAACCTGTTGTGTATGTTATACCAAATGCATTGTTGTAGGAAGTCATTTCTAAAATAAATGACACTAATGTGACTCAGTGCTACTTGGCTTGGCATTACTTGTTTTGTGTGTGTAGCAGTGAAGGAGGAGTCAGAGCTCAGGCTTGTGAAGACTCTGCGTTACCTTCTCCTCGGCAGAATCCTCAGCACTGTTGTTCTTGGTTCACATGCCTGATAATACTGTTTTTTGTGTCTCTTTAGATCGCCACCATCACTTTGCTTGCTCACGTATGGAGTAGCTCGCAGTATTTGCAGAATGTCTTCTGGTTTGTGGAGTGTATCCATATTGCCTGTACCATTAAGTGTGCTGATTTCAGATGCCATTTCTACACGTGGACCAAAAACCTGCCTTGGTTGATGGCTGCAAATTCTGTTTCATTTCTTAATGGGCTTTTTCTTTAGTGTCTCCTATGTTGTCGGCAGAGATCCTCCTGGCCCTGTCAGGGCTATTTAGGAAGGAGCTTAGGACAGGCGGGCAGGAAGGTCGCTATGGGAGTCGGCCTGGATAGTCAGTTCCCAGAGCGGAGGAGGAGGAGGTGGGGATCATCTGTGGAGAGTGAAGTTGGTGTGGGTGGGCTGTGGCTGTGGCTGTGAGGAAGATGGAAACTATTTAGAACAGGTGACAGTGGCTGGGCACTATAGGCTGAGCAAGAGTGGAAAGGAGTGGTCCTTCTGCCGGGTCCCGGGAGGAAGCCTCCTGTCAGCGAGTGAGGACAGGCTGCGCAGAGCGACAGGTGGAGCCCCAGGAGGCTGCGACAACAGGAGCAGGCTGGAGGCAGGGAGTGGGTGTTTGCTGGGTTGTTGACAGGGCAGCCTTGGTGCGGGCTGTGTCTGATCCTCAGGGAGAGGCCATGTAGGGAGTTGTTGAGAACAGCAGGAGAAACAAGGGGCTGGGGAATGTGGGGCAGAAGCTCTTGGCACGGCTTGTAAGGCGCTGGGTCTCTGCGCTCCTCCTGTCACGCGTGTCCTGTTGGCCGGTCTGGAGTGCTTTGGGGTATGCTTTGCTTTTCTCCCTCTTCTCTGGCCTGATAACCTCCTACTTAAGAGCAGGTCCAGGCACCGTTCCGGAGAGGCTGTTTCCAGCTCTGTTCTCTGGTCCTTGATGGCAAGATACCCGTGGTGCCCAGCAGGGCCCCCAGCACAGGAAATGTTCAGTGAATGCTTGCTGAACAGATGCAGAACTTCTCTGCTGTCCTCTTAGCAGCATAAGAAGATGCTAGAACCAGCAGAAAACAGCTAGACACAGTGCTACGCAGCCGCAAGCCCAGCACTCAGGGGCACTGAGGCAGGAAGAGTGCAGGTTGCCCTGAGACCCTGACTCAGAAAGCAAACCAATGAAGAGAAGTCCTTCCCTGAGTTCGGTCTCCTGCACTGAAAGGCCTCCTGGACAGGGGGAGGAAAGAAAGAAAAAAGAGCTGGGAGAAGAGTCACATGGTCAGTTACCCTTATTCACTTTCTAGTCCATGGACAGCGACCTGATTTGACGTCACACAGCTTGCTCACATAGGGCAGGAGCTGGGCTTTCATCTCCGTGACTCCAAGTGCCGTGTGCTTTCTGTCACCCGCCATGCTCTCTCGGTGTCTTCTGAGCGCATGGGGATGGCGGCTTCGGCCTCTGTGAAGCGCTGGCTGTAGCTTGCTGTCACTGTTCACACTGTTGCATGGTCTAGTGTGTCTCCTGGGGAGGAAGACAGTCCCGACCACACAGGAGCTTTTCCTGTGTGGGTCGCCAGGTTTACAGCGGCCCTCACCGCACTGCTTCTTCCCCTTCCCTTTCCCGGGTTTGTCCTGGTTTATCTCTGGCAGGCTCAACATCAGCAACCGTTTCTAAGTAAACAGAACAATTGCAGATTCAGAGGTTGTGGTTTCCTCAGGGCCTGTCCCTTTCTGGCCGCTCTCCTTGCTACTGTGCCTGCAGATTGCACAGCTTAGCATGTGGTGAAGACTGGTAGTGCAAAATGCAAGTCTCTTTCTTGGGCTGAGCGGAAGAGCTAGAAGAGCCTTGGCAAGGGAGGCCACGGGCAGAGGGGACCTGCCTGAACAACTTTGTGTTCTTTTCTTTAAGTGAATCTTGGTTTCCAGATCCATTGTGGATGAACGTGGCGGGGTGTCTAGGACAGCTTGGTCACATGTTTTCTGCCACTAAAACACTTGTCTTTAGAATATTTTGTTTAGGGTTACTTTGCAAGCACGACTCAGACTGAGGTGTGTGTCTTGCTGTACCGTCTGGCCGCGGGTGGGTGACGTGTTCCTGTGAGTTTGGTTCAAATCACCGCAGCTCATCGGAGCCCTCGCTCTCCCTGCCGCCCTTGGTTCCCAAGTACGCAGGGACTGGGCGTTGCAGTTGGGAGGGACAGGGGCAAGTTCTGGGGCACTTCTGTCAGCTGACAAAATGGAGAGAAAATGGCCCATCTTGGAAAAGGAACTTTGGAGAGCAGGCTTTAAGCCTTTCTGCGCTACGTGGTTTTATTTGGCGTTTGAAGCCCTTCGCTACCGTAAGGAGCTCTGTCACACTGCCTCTGCTGTGAGCTTCCGTATTTCCCTCACTTTTTTTTAATGACTACATGATGTACAAAGTCCCTTTTAGTTCAGAAATTACGTGGCTTGGAAGAAGTTCAGCATCTTTAGGAAGTTCTGAAGCCACTTTGGGCTGTCTTGGCTTCCAGCCGTGGGGAGCCTCTGGGCTTCCCTTGGCTGGTTGGGAGTTCCAGGCGTTAGGCTGGAAGGGCGTCCGCAGAGGTCTGCACTGCTTCCGGAAGCATTTTGATTTGCTGTACTCTTGCCTGCTGTGCACTGATTTCCTTCAGGGGCGTCGTCTTCCTTGGAGAAAACAGCTCTGGAGCTGCTCGTGTGACTGGTGAGCCGACGACGAGATCCAGCCGTGTGTTTCCTGCCATTCAGAGAGTGCAGCTTGTCAGTCACAGCTCGGGGGCAGGAAGGGTGCCGTCAGACTCCAGACGCCGCTGCCCCTCCTTGCCGCCCGCCCGCCGTGCCCCTTGTGCTGGCTAGTTTTGAGAATGGCAGTCTTTCTGTCTTTATTTTGTAGTACTCGGGATTGAACCTAGGGCCTTCACACTCAGCTCCATTTCCAGCCCTTCCTTAATTTCTGATTTTGAGATGGGGACTCACTAAATCAGAGTGGCCGGGCTGAGCTCAGGCTGAACTCTCCTGCCTCAGCCTCCCAGAGTGCTGAGATGATAGGTGTGCATGACCACACCCAGGCGGATGGCAGCCTTGAGGTGGAGTCCGCTTTGTCCGTAGCAGTCTCACGGTTTGTATCTAGATGTTTGTGCCGAGCCTCATGCGCTTGCTCGTCCGTGCGGCCTCTGGAAGGTGACTGGATCATGGGGGTGTACGGCTGACTCGCTGTGAGGTGTGTCTGGTATCTTGTGTGTCCCTTGTCGTA
The DNA here is from genome assembly GCF_000260255.1 of Octodon degus. Taxonomy (NCBI): domain Eukaryota; kingdom Metazoa; phylum Chordata; class Mammalia; order Rodentia; family Octodontidae; genus Octodon; species Octodon degus. Next base: position 2,941,243 of record NW_004524586.1, on the reverse strand, counting down.
TTCACAAGGATGTTGTGGAACACTACGTCTGACATAGGTGAATTTATGCTCATGAACTATTGGTCTAATACAGTAACTTAAGAGAAGGAAATTGGTTAACTTGGTACTTATTCATGGTGATCCCGTGTCAGTTCATGGTGGTCACCATGTTCTTTTCCTAACGATTCGCCCATTTCATTCTCTAGGCTAGAATTTTTCTGCCAGTTTTTCTTCCTCTCCTCCCTCCTGCCCCTCCTTCCCTGCCCTTCTTTCCTTCACACCCCCCTTCCTTTCCCTGCCTCCTTTCTTGGGGTACCTGGGACTGAACCCAGGGCCTCTGCACTGAGTTACATCTGCAGCTCTTTTTGATTTTTATTTATTTATTTTTAATTAATTAATTATTTTTGTATTTTAGGGAAGTGTCTACAGGGTGTTCAGGGTACTCACTACTAGATCAACTCGTAGTGATTCTCCTGTTTACAACCTCCCAAGAGCTGGGATTACAGGCATGCGCCATCAAGCCCAGTCTCAGTTGCTGTCCCAGCGTGTCCTGGGGATCAAACTCCAGCCCCTGCGCCTGCTTGCAGGCGCTTTAATCCGCTGGGCTAGTTGGCCGGCCCTTGGACCTTGATTTTTATTTTGAGACACGGTCTCCCCGAGTCACTCAGTTGCCCAGGCTTGAACTTGGATTTTCTTGTCTCAGTTTCTCAACCTGTTGGAGGTTATAGGTGTGTTAGATTGTGTTCAACCCCTGCTTCTTAGCATAAGCTTCTAGAATGTTCCTTTTATTATTTAGTGTCTCATATTTCACCACCATTCTTTCTTTCAGAGGGCCTTGAAGGATTACTGACAGCGATTCATCAGTGGTGGCAGCGGCATGTTTTTTTAGCTATACAGGGGTGTGATTCACCTGAGCCTGAAAACCTGACCTGACTACGTGCCTGTGGCTCTGCCTCCGGCTTCACAGACCTCTTAGCAGAGTTGTTCTTTCCGGGAAGAGCGTTCTCTTAGATAGACAACATAGAAACAGCATGAGTTCATTTCCCTTTTCACAGCATATGGGTCGCTAGGGAATGCTTCCCTTCCCTCCCCTCCCCTCCCCTCCCTTCCTCTCCCCTCCCCTTTCCTTCCCTCCCTTCCCCTCCCCTCCCCTTTCCTTCCCTCCCCCCCCCCTCCCATCTCTCCTCTCTTCCCCTCTCCCCCTCCCTCCCTCCCTCCCTCCCTCTCTCTTTCTCTCCCTCTCCTTGGAGATAAGATTTTGCTAAATAGTTCAAACTGGCTTTGAGCTCAGTGTAGCTCAGGTTGTCTTTGAACTCTTAGTGATCCTCCTGCCTCAGCCTCTGGAGTGCTGGGATTACAGGCATGTGTCACCATGCCAAGCCATGATCATAGGTTTAAAACACTATCAGCAACAAATCCAAAACCGAAGCTCGTCCTCAGAAAGGTATTCACATTTCTCACGTGTTTCTAATGCATCCCAGATAGCAGTCTTCACGTCAGTCCTTTGGCCAGTAAGTGCTGCTGTCCTTTCCAGTTTGGACTCTTACCCTTCTCGCGGGTGGGACTTGCAAATGCCTGGTGTGTTCCAGTGCTGGGTCGGGTCCTTCACAGCCCTTCAAACGGCTTTCTGCTTTTGACTTTCCAGGCTTGTGAGTGCTGCAGCCTTTTGGACAGGAGAATTTTTCTTTGGAGTTCAATAGCCTCTGACTCGCCCTTTGCCCTTTCAAAGGCTTTGCTTCTCACCATCCTGCTGCCTCTCACTTTGTGACTGGCTCCCTGGGCTGCCTGGTGGAGCCAGGCCTGAGCTGGTGACTCATGACAGACAGGGTTCAGCGCTGCCAGCCGCCCCGGAGCTTTCTTCCCACTCTTGCTCTCCAAGGGACCAGCTCTTCAGGACGCCCGCCCAGGGCTGGGCTGGGCCGGGCTGGGCAGGGCCCACCCGTACCTCCACCAGCGCTGAGCATTCCTGGAATACTGGGCTTCTCCTTGAGCACTGGCCTAGGACCAAGGCCTCCCAGTTCCCAGGTCAGAGGTGAAAGGAAGGAACAGGACAGGGATGGGCTGGCAGAGAAAACAACTGCTGAGCAGAAAGGCGCACACTCAGGGAAGGGAGAAGAGGAGGCTGAGAGGCCGGCGATGGCCGTGAAGACCTCTGCCCCGGGGACCCAGGCAGCCAAGCTGTCCACCGTTCCGTAGCTTGGTTTGGGGACAGTGCCCTCTCTTGGAATTGCCCATCCTATTTTGGCAAGACTGAGTCCAAAGAGGAACTCTGTCCTGGTGCCTGGAAGTACTTCCCTTCTTCCATTTCTTCCTATAGAGGAAAGCAGCTCCATTCCATTATTTCTGATCGAGGATCCTGAAGACTCGGGCTGTATTGAGATTTATCTCTTTACCGTCTGCGGAACGGGATTGAAAGAGAAATCACAGCGAGGGATGTTTGATTTAAGGAACGCTTTTGAAAGGAACCACTTTCAGAATGCACATTTGCATACAAACAAGGGAAGTGCTAATTAAAATGATTCTCACACAGCCCTTTCGGCAGTTTTGGAGACTGCTGCCTGGCAACACATAGTGGAAGGAGTATACTTTGAAAATAATAAAATATTGTTCATTCAGCAATCATCTAACACACCCTGCATGCCTTTATTTGCAAAGCGCAAGGCAGTGACTTTGTGTGGTGGACAACCAGAGTGGAAAAGCTAACTTTTCCCATGAGGGTGGCTTCAGACAGAGTTGCTTCGGGAGGACCCTGCCAGAGAAACGCAGGGAGGACTAGGGTGACCAGGTCACCTATCTTAGGGGCTGAAAGACTGTAGGAATGAAGTACCAGGAGTGCCCCACTTGTTCACAGTGCTTTAGAAGTGGCTTGCGTTCTGCCTCATGGGCTTGTTCCTCCCACAAACTGAGCGGCCATGGTCTCCGTGGAAGCGGTAGGCCGGCATGTGCGGCGTTTCTGTCATCGTCATCCTTAGTGGCGTCAGCTACCACTGGGCACCTGCTGTGTGCGGCTAGGACTGCGCCCTGGGGCGTGGGTGGGGCTGTCGATCCCGTCCTCTAGCTGTGGTGCTGGGGGGCCGCCACCTTACCTTTTTGATAAAAGACATTTTAGAACACGGAGTCTAGAGCACAGTAGCTGCAGAGTAAATATTTGTAGATTGAAGTTCATTAAGTTTGGGGTTAAAAGAGCCGGGCCTGGAGTCCCGTAGTCGCAGCCGCAAATCCTGACCGCCATTGGCTGGCCTCACCATCTTGTCAGTGACTTCCCTCTCGGGTCCTCATCTTCTTCATTCGTGAAGTGGATATTAAGGTGGAGGTAGTGGTGATCTAATGGAGGTACGGTGACTGTGACAGTGGTGTTCGTCTGCCTAGTGTGACGTGTGGTGGTAACACACGTTCCTGAATCGGATTCCACTGGACCCCTTGCGCAGGCACGAACGAGTTACTGAGTTTCTTTGGGTCCTGGTTTTCTAATTTGTGAAGACAGTGAAAATAATGGTATCCTTATCAGAAGGGAATTAAAAGGAAGAATTACAAAGTACCTCATGCTTGCCATGAGAAAAAATTAAAATTCTAGAAGTATTTATTTCATTTTGGTTCTTATCTAGCAAACATTTATACACCAGGCAAGTGTTATTCCCCACTTCCTCCCTGTTTATCATTATGTTGGAGATGTGTCTGTCTGAAAGGGAAAATGACATTCTCATGGATAAAAGTGCTTTGGTGAGGGAAACATATAAAATATATGAAGAATATGTACATGCATATAATATTTTTTGTCTCAGTTACTCTTCTCGTGTTGCTGGAACAAATGCCAACACCCAAAGTGAAGGAAGCAAAGGTTTAGTTAGCTCACAGTTAGTGGAGGTTTCAGTCCATACTCGGCTGGCTCCAAGGCAGAGCGGCACATGGCAGAGGGCAGCAGTTCGTGGCAGTGGCAAAGAGCAGAGAGCAAATGGGAGGAGCAGCAGCAACAGTGGCCATCTCAGAGAGCGAGTCTGGCTCTCTGATGTTACCTTCAGGCTATCCACCCCCGGCTGGATACTCATACCTGTAGTCCCAGCAGTACTCATACCCATAATCCCAGCAGAACTCAGACCCATAATCCCAGCAGTACTCAGACTGGTAATCCCAGCATTGTTGAGTTAATCACAAGCTGTAGAACTGCGCCTCAATGACTGCATGAGGCTTGGGGGGGACAAATACACACAAACCATAGCATTTTTATAATACATTTTTTGTATATAAAAATATTTATATGAAATATAAAAGACGAGACTAGAACCCATGGTTTTTGCTATCAAAGCAGCTGCAGGCACCTATCTGGGGAGGGCAGATGGGCATGAATGAAAATATGAAGTAATCCCATCAATCTGGAGACAAGTGAGTAAAGTCGTCCTCTCCGTTTCATTCGCCGGGGCCACCCGTGCCTGGCCTTGTGCTGGCTGACGTTCTCTGAAGTAGGCTCTGCGCTTGAGCCTCCGAGGGGCTCCGCGCCTCTCAGAGGAGGCCGCCTCACACCTCTTCCGAATCGTGACTCCTCGGTTACTGCCTTCTTTCTGGCTTCCGTTGGAGACGGGATTTGATTGCATTTTGATGCCTGATTTCAGAGTTCGTCCGGAGGTCTCTTTCCCTTGGAAGAGGCCCAGGCTGAATAGGAAGGCACCTTCTTTTCCTACTTTTACATTTTGGGGTTGAAACTCTTTATCCCTTGCGAGAAACTTCATTTCATCAGGCCTTGTAAAAATAGCCTTACAACACTCGCCCGTCTCTTGCCACTTAGGCAGATTATCTTTAAAGGGTTTGTGTGTTTGTTCACAAACATGGACACTGTAAAAAATACTGCAGTGTGCGGGGTTAAAATATAAATATCCTATATGAGCGATGGAAGGCGCCTCAGTGCGTAAGTCCTATTTTTGAGCTCTGGAATTCAGTTCCTTCCTGTTGCCAGCTGAACCTGCGGCTGATGTGTTAGATGAAAATATACTCCTATCTTCAAACGTGGGCAACAGGACATTCTGTCCTTCAAATTTCAGCCTTTGAATTGGGTGTTGCAGGAAATTTGGCAGCCTCTCCTTCTTTTCAAAATAATAAACAGACATGCTGTGGTTTCATGTTTCATTGGTGGGGCTTAGATGCTCCTGCCTCATAAAGGCTGATTCATAGACAAATGGGGACTAATTATAGTAGCTTAAAAATATAGCCCTGTGTGAATTTGGCAAGGCGAGGTGCCTGGCATGCTCTGGGAGACATGAGAGACTCCATTTTTTAAAAAGTGACACGGAGGTGACGCGCCTCTTTATTTTAGCCACACAGTGGCCATGCTGCTTTGTTACCTGTCATCTTCATTTTCTTTTATTTTTGGGGGCTGTCTGGCATCTCTCACACATACCCCATACACGAATATTGATATGCCCCTTATAATCTACACAGAGAGTCCTTTTTTGGTGTATGTCTATTGCTTTTTGAAGAAAAAAATATCTTGTTTGAAGAGGCAGACAGCATTAATTTTTTTGTAGGGGGAGCGAGCATTTAGAATCTCTACTATGAAAAACTACAGGAAATTACTTACTTCTGTCTATGGGAATATCAGCGGATTTTTGTCATGGAGACTTTTCTTGTCACTTACGCTACCCATGCACTGTAAATTAGGTTGGGAGACAGTTTGGTGTTTGAATTTACTTTAGATTAATAGATGACAAATGAACATATGCAAAACTTAAGAATTAGAAGGAATTTCCGGTGGAAAGTAAATCCTCCATCTCACCTGTAAGCGTCTTTCTTCGGAAGTAGTGCTGGGTGCCCTTTTCTCGAGTGCTGTCCTGAGGGTTTTTCTAAACATGTGTCTCTGCGTCTTTTCTCCACACGAATGACATCCACATTATTTTGAATGTTTTCTTTTTTGTTTTCACTTACCTGTAATCCTGGAGATCACTCTGCCTTACATGCTGACCCATTTCATTCTAGTAGGTAGACTGCTTTAGTCTTTTCTTCATGTTTCATTTCTCTTAATTTTCTCCCTCCCTCCCTCCTTCCCATCCTCCCTTCATCTGTCCCTTCCTCCCTTACTTTCTTATTCTGGGAACTGAACCCAGGACCTTTACACTGAGCTGCACCCCCAGCACTTATTTATTTTAAGAAAGTCTTGCTGAGTTGCTAAGGCAACCGGCTGTTGTCTAGGATGCTGGGACTGTAGATGCTGTGGCCACCATGCCCAGTTACACCGAGCTAGTTTTCCTTTGAGTAAATGTGTAATAAACAATTGCTTATGATGGTATATAGGCTATTTTACTTTTGCCCATATAACTATGGTGTAGGGGCCGGGGAGATGGCTCAGTAGAGTAAGTGCTTGCCTGGCAAGCGCAAGGGTCTGAGTTCCATCCCCGGTTCCACAAACAACAACAACAACAACAACAACAACAAAAACTATAGTGTAATAACCCTGTACATCAGTTCTAGATAGACAGTCTATCGGAGTTAAAAGCAGGTTTGCAAGCTAGTTTCTTCTAAATACTGTGGTCTTGGCTAATTACTTCTTTACGCATGTGTCTTGGTTTCCTCATTTTAATATTTGTCTTATAGGTAGAAGTGACATGTAGAAACACCAGTCTATATAAACTGCTGAGCGTGTTAGCCTGTTTGTACCCGGTGGCTAGTATGATTTCGTATGTTGTGGAAGGAAGCACAGTCACCGCAACACCCCTGAACTCTGGATATTCCTGAGCCACTGTCTGTGGCTTTTAGAAGTCATAACGTGGCTTTTGAGTTTGTGGATTACATCTGTCTCCTAGATCACACAGGTCCCCTGTTCATCCTCCCTCCATTGCCTTGTTGCTTTTGTGAAATACTTTGAAGGAAAAGGGAGAAGATGGTGTTTCAGGGACCTGAGAAGACAAGCCACAGCTCGCAGACCTCACGACCAGCATGACCTGCTCCTTGGCGCTCTGTGTTAGAGATGGGCTCCTGGGCAGCCAGGCAGCGGGAGCAGCAGGGAAAGAGAGCTGGCCATGCAGAGGGAACAAGAAGATCTTTGGCAACTCCTCTGTTTCTTATTTGGAGGTTAGCTACTCTATTCAGCCCTAAGTGTTTTGCTTGGAATTTTTAGAATAGCTGGCACACCCATATGCAAATGTGTGGCCCGCAGAACTCTCCAGGCACGCAGGCCAGGTCCCAGCTCCAAAGGCTGGGTTTTCCAAACTCAAACATGGGGTGACAGGGCTCTTGTTTCCACTTGGAACCCTCCTGCTGTTCTTTTTCTGCTTCAGGCCTCTCTCCCCATGAGGCCTAGCAGGGTCCCCGCTGTTCAGTGTCTGTAGTTCTTTGTGGGCAGTTTGACTGGAAATTAGAAATGGTATTGTGTGGAGAGCATGTTGTGTATTGAACCTACCATCTTTTAGGTATTGGCACGAGCTTGTGCCTGGCAAGGTGTGCTCCAGCCTGTCTTGCTGCGGGAGGGTATAACTCTGTGCTTCTCCCAGGGGCTTCTGAGCAGCAGCAACAGCAGCAGCATGTCGGGACTAGCTGGGAAGGCACATCAGAGCCAGGGACGTAGGAAGTCTGGGGATGGGCGTGCCTGTCTGCCCTTAAGCTCCGCAGGTGTTTCTGGTGTGTGCTGCAGTTCTGGGACTCCGGTACAAGGACTCTGGCACAGTGATGAGGGCAGGGGCTTGGAGACTGAGAGGCTAGGGGTTCAAGCGAGTCCTACCATTTTCGTGTGGCTGACCATAGGACAGTTCTTTCTTCTGTTATCTTTTGGGTATATTTGTAGAAAACCTGTTGTGTGGGTTGTCAATGATGTCTAAGAATGAAATGCCTGTCTGTCTGTCTGTCTGTCTGTCTGTCTCTTTTCTTTCTCTCTCTTATGGCAAGGCTTTCCAGATACCTAATGTGTCACTGGGGGACTTTGTGAGTGCCCTTGGGTGGATGCTGCAAATTGACGAGATTCTAGAACATCTTTTCTACCCCACACCTGCTCACTTCTGGAATTGTGGTTTTTGTAACACATTTTGGGAAATGCTGTCCTTACCTATCTAAGGATCATCTAAGGATGCTTTGAGCCTTGAGGATTTATGACTTTATAAATCAGTGAGAAATTCCGAAATTTTAGATACAGGTTAAATTAGAAAGAATGCTAGTATAGAAACTTGAGACATTTGGAAGTAAACATTGAAGACCAAAAGGTTGTATTTTTTAAAAGTGGTTTTTTTTCCATGTGTTTGGTACATGAAATATGGGTACATGAAATATGACATGAGGTCTCACTACGCAGCTCAGACTTGTAGTGATCCTTCTGTTTTCAGCCGCCCCAGCGCTGGGATTATAGGTATGCACCACCACGCCCCGACTAGAAGTGTGTTGTTAGGAAGAAAGCGGCATATTACAGGTGAGGGAGGGAAGCTGAAGAAAGAAAAATGTCACTTGCTCCATGTCCTGGAGACCTTGCAGGAACGGATGGCACATTTAAATCAGGTAATTTGAGATTTTAGTAAAGGAACTATTTGGAGAGGCATGGGCAGGGCTTCAGAAAAGCAGTGTGGTGACGCAGGACCTGATTTCTCTCTGCACCAGCGTGTGGTGTGCATCTCATTCAATCAAAGAGCTCCAAGGATAGAACATGTTATCTCACACATTGCTGAAGAAGAGAGCTCCAGAGGGGAGCACATTACCCCGAAGGTGGGACATGAAGGAGCCTGAATTCTAACACCGCTGCGGTCAGGCCAGTAGCTTGCACTCTGTGCTACTCATGGCTTCGGGGAGAGCGCTCGCTTCCCTGCTTCTGTCGTTCTCTGCGTGACGTGGCTGAAACGTGCTTTGTAGGAGCTCATGCTCCGACGTAGGTATCTGACACTGGGCACTGGATAGGCGGGAGAAATCGCACTTCACGCAAGTATGAAAATCAACAGAAGTATACAGTTCACACTTCCAGGGAAGAGATAAGGATTATGAGCATCCACAGTTAGCGGGATTGGGGTTGTGGAGATTTGTCGGCTGTCCTTTTGTGGGATCTGCTCATTCCCAAATATCTGTTCAGAGAGGATGAAAGCCTTTGGAAGGACGAGGGGGGGCTTATGAGGGCCGGAAAACTCGTCAGATGTGTGTTACAGCCCGGGAGTGCTGGACAGCTGGAGTAGAACGAAAGGGTGCTCTGCTCAGGGACACTTGAGCCAAATGTAGCTGGGTGGGCAGGCAGTTAGCAGAACAGGTAACTAGCAGATCTGAGGGTGCCTCTGAGCCCCAGTTTTTATGTCTGGGCCATACTGGTCCAATGACGTCTCTTTAGCCTACAGCTTTGTTAAGAGATGGCACATTTTCTAAGAATTGATTTTACTCTAGGAATTTTTAGAGAGATTTCTCTTAAACCCTAAAAAAAATGTAAAAGTCATCTTCCTGTGGGAATTTCTTTCCCCCACATCAATTTTGAGTTTGAATTGGCTGTTAATGCTCAGTTGCAGTACTTCTTGTGGTTAGGTACTTTCTATTCCAAATAATAAAAACATCTCTCCAGTACTGTGCACAAGACCTACCTTTGAAAACATCTGGTAAAAATAACAAGTTGCTTGGAAAACTGTGATTCTCAGATGGACCCCCACCGCTGGTTAGCAGGGAGTCTCTGGAGTAAAGCTTTGTTTCCTGTTGCTTCCACACAGCGGGCCCTTCATGAAAGTATTTTGCTTGTTTCCTTAGGCAGCAGGAAGCCTTGCAGCGCAAGCACAAGGCTGAGGCCCAGATGGGAACAGGGATGCTGTCTGCCCAGGAGCGCCTCAGGGTGCAAGGAGGGCCCGCCCACCCGGGCCTTGTGGCTTTGAGGCGGCCAGCTCCCTGCTCTAGCGTGCTGAGTATTACAGCTCTCTCCAGGCCTGAGCAAGACTCCGGCTTACCGCACCTCTCTTTACAGGAGAGATGTTTTAGAATAATCTTACATGTCATTTTCCCCAACAACCTGCCTCAGACATTTCATAACTTATTCTTCAGTAAAATATTAATAGAAATGCTAGGAAAATGAAGAGTCCTAGTGAGTGGAATTTTTGGTAATTTAACACTAACATAAGCCCTAAATCCCCATACTTTTTCTGTCTCGGGATTCATTAAGGAAATTCATTATAAAATCACGGTTTTCTTGAAGCCATGCTTGAGCCTGATTTTGATGACTGAGGTCTTATGTTCATAATGCTGTGTGTTAGGTTGGATAATGTGCTATTTCCAGTATTTGACTGTTTTGTCTTCAAAAAGGTCGTTTGAGGTGGTCCAATGTGATGATAATACAGAAAGTGTAGGATTTCTTTTTTTTTTTTTTTTTGGCACTTGGAATTGAACTTATGACCTTGTGCTTGCCAGGCATGCGCTGTGCTGCTGAGCTATATCCCTGGCCTGAAAGTGTAGGAATTTAAATTCAGTGTTTTCTGACCTCAGAATATAGTACTAGAAAGTCTTCCCCCCTCTTTTCATATTTATTGCTTTAAAGTTGATATTTTTCATCTTAAATTTGTACTTTTATTTTCTCTGCTCTTTATTTGTTGTACAGATTAGTTGGTTTCTTTTTTTTTTTTTTTTTTTTTAGTGTTTTAGTACAGGATCTACAGGGTCTACAGGTCTTACTACGTATATCGGACTGGTAGTGATCCTCCTGTTTTCAGGCTCCCTAGTGCTGAGATTATAGGCGCGCACCACCAGCCCAGTCTCAGTGGCTGCCTCAGGGCACCAGGGGCGGGCTGGCACAGCAGGGCAGTATCAAACCCCGGTCCCTGCGTCTGCCTAAGCATGCGCTTTAATCCACTGAGCTATCTGGCTGGCCGTGGTTGGTTTTATCTTGGCAGATTTGTACAATTCCTTAGTGTGTTTTGATCCTTTTCAGCTCCTGTTCCCTTCTTCCCCTCCTCCTGCCTGAAGTTGATCTTTTTTAAAGTAAATCCGATGCGCACCTTTCTTGCCATTTGGTTCTTTCTTATGAATATGGGTAGTTCACAGTTCTGGCTGTAGAACTTGCACTGTTGCTCACGCTAAACTTCTGCCACGTTGGCGCCACAGTGGCCGCGTCACAAGTGCGTGTACGTGTGTGACAGCAGATACAATCAGTTCCTGTAGATAAACCTGTCAGCCTGGATTTTGTGGTTTTTCAGTCTGTTATGACTTATGTTTATTTTTATTTATAATGCTTACTGACTTGATTTATTCATTTATGAATTTCTGAAACATTGGAATGTGGGGAGAATTTTAATTATTAGTATGAAGAGACAGAAAATCTGAACTTAGGGTTGTCTTAATAAGTGGGCTATGAGATTTAATGCAGAGTCAGTCGTTAATGCCCAAGTAATGCTCTCTCGATACCTTTTAGCCTACGTAAAGATAAGCTGTACAAAGGATGTTAGTATATTGTATTGCGTGTGTTTTTCATTCTTTAAAAGTTGGACTTCTAAATGAGTCAGCATGTTCATTATCCGGAACGTCCATCAATTCTTTTGTAAATGGCAGGTGTTTGTATATAGAAGAAATTCCCAGAATGAGAGCATGTTTCTGAGTATTGCTTGGATTTTTATGTAAATCAAGTCAACAGCATCTTACGGTCTCTTTGTGACATCTGAGACACGGTTCAAGTTCACAAAGAATGTTTGCAGCTAGCAAAGAGCTTTGCTCCTTCCTCTTCAAGCGTGGCCTTCTCCCAGCCTCTGGTGGGTAGAAGGGTGGGCTAGTCCACTGAGTTGGACCAGGGCTGCGTGCTTGGGGGAGAGAGTGCGGAACCGGAGGTGGAAGCCATTGCTTCATTTCTGTTCAGGTCCTACCTCACTCTGACCGCGAAGGTGGGCTTTTCCTTTCCCACCTGGATTGATTTTTCATTTTTCTAATGAATGTGTTAAACAGCACCATTTCCAAGATCTCTTACAAGAGAATAAACTCAGCCATCCTTTTTATTGAGTGCTTTTCACCATGGAAGGTACTGGGATAGTTTTGAGTAAATGTGAATTTCTCAATCCTGGGAATTTCAGAGGTTCCCTCTTAGAAATATTAAACCATAAAAAAGTCAACAAAACCAAAACCAAAA
>NW_004524586.1:2924900-2927020 GCF_000260255.1 Octodon degus | reverse complement strand
TCTCCTACCTCTTTGTTGAAGTTTCTTCACTCTTTCTTCACTTCTTTCCCACTTCCCTCCCCTTGCTTTCCTCCAGTTGCCATATTCCTGTGATGGCAACTCTCAGAGAGGCTCTTTCTTTGCTGCTCACCCTCCTGGCATCTTGGTCCTCCCTCCAGTCCTCTCACTAAAGAAAAGCACAGACTTGTCAAGCGTTAGTAATGGAAAGACAAGGAGACATTTGAGACCATGGGCCACCCATATGGGCCTGTTAGCGAGTGTTCTCTGAACTTGGTTCCCTGTCACTGCTTTGCTGGACCCTGGAGAATACTGCCCCTCTGTTAAAACTGTGGCCCAAGATTCGCCAGAGCCTCTTGTCCTCCTCCTCCAGAACTCCTGCCAATGGTAAAAAGAACCTCATATTTATTTGAACTTAGGGTATCTCTGCCATTTGAGTTGACAAGTCAAGGGAGTAAACAGTTGGTTCAAATAGTCCCTTGGGATTTGGAGCGTGACCATAATGATGTAACAGTGAAAAGATTTTTCATTTTTTTCCTCCGTATTTCCCAAAATTTGTTTCACTTTTAATATTTGTATTTGCTGAGCCAAAAATTTCTAGTTTTGTAACTTAGGCTGTGAAAGGTTCCGAGTGGCCAGTGTGAAACAGTCTTAGTTCCTTTCTTGGGGTTACTTAGAGCTGCTTGTTGACCCCAGTGTGAGCTTCTGTTTCCTGTCACTCTCAGCAGCCGATAGTGGACAATGTCCAGGCTTCACATGGCTTTTTAAAAAAGTTGCTGTCTTGTTTTTAAGCACTCTGTGCCTTGGACTGTGGGCCTCTTCAGGGCACCGATAAGGCTGAGCACAACCTACCGACGGCACCAAGCCGGCGCCCTGTAAGCACTGCGTGAGTTTGTTGAATGATTTTTTTTTTTTCTTTCTTTTTTTTTTTGGTTGAATGATTTTTAAAGTGCATGCTCCGAATCACCACACAGCAAGTGTAATGGACAGGTGTTTCTGTTTCTTTTTAATTTTAGGGAAGGGTCTACAGGGTGTTCAGGGTCTCACTACTAGATGGGACTCCTAGTGATCTGCCTGTTTACAGCCTCCCAAGAGCTGAGATTACAGGCGCGTACGACGACACCCAGTCTCAGTTGCTGTCTCAGTGCGCCTGGGGGTGGGGCTGGCACAGCAGGCCCAGGGATTGAACCCCTGGCCCCTGCGCCTGCTTCCAGCTGCTGTAATCCGCTGAGCTATTTGGCTGGCCCTTGGACAGGTGTTTTCAAATGAATGTGGGTAGAATGAAGAAAAATTAAAAGCAAGGTGATGTTGTAGTATGAGGATAGTCTTAGGAGACCTGGGAGTTAAGATTAGGTAGGCTGGGTTTTACCAGACAACTTTAGCACCTTACTCTTAGTGTGACCTTGGAGGAGACACTGTTACACTGCCTCCTTTCTAAATAGGTGGGGACAGTGTCTACGTCAAAAGTTGCTAGAGTTCAAGGAGATAATCTGTGGAATGTGCTTAGCATCGGCGGGGTTCTATGCGCTGATAACAATAGGAGATCCCCCCCCCCCCGCAATAAAGAAAATATGTCCGACTTGGATACTTCAAAAGAAACGAGAAAGCAGCCCTGTAGGATACACAATCCCCACCCCAAAGACAAGCAGTTTTGTGTTGCGCAATGGCGTGACACTCCACGGAGGACTTTGCACTTAGCTGGGTCAGAAGCAGATCCACCAGGGTGCGTAAGAGCGGAGCCCGTGGAAGGCTGGTCGTGGATGTTCCTAATGTCTGGGAAACTGTTGCTGCTCAGAGTATGTACAGAATTCGAATGCTGTGTCAGACCTTTTGTAGTGAGGGGAAGATATTATGAGGCAGTGCTATGTGTATGCCGTGTATCACTGGGTACTATAAAAAATGACAGGAAAACTCAGCAGAAGCGTAGCAGGTTGTGTTAGGGTGCTGACATTCAGGTCTTTTTCTTTAATTTTCAAATGTTTAGTGTTGTTATTATTTCTTGAATAATGCTTTTAAAAATGAAACCCATTAATTTTTTAAAATCTCAATCTCAAGATGAAAAGAGAGTCTTAAAAGAGAGTTAAATCTCTGAACCTCTGCATTTTGGTTTTATTTTTTATTTT
>NW_004524586.1:2922287-2923902 GCF_000260255.1 Octodon degus | reverse complement strand
AACTTATAAGTCAGTGTATCTGGGACCAGAATCTATAAACTACAGGTTAAATCAGTGCATTACCATTTTAATCAATGTATAGCAGCAGCTTTCTGAGACTTCTGAAATAGTGAGAACATTTTTCATTATTGTTGTCATTATTATTTTATCTTTTTTATTTATTTGATACAGGCTCTCATGACGCAGCTTGGACTCATAGTGATCTTCCTGCCTCAGCCTCCCCAGTGTGGAATTACAGCGTGTGCTACCACATCCAGGTTCAGTGCTGGGCATGGTAGCGGGGATTGAACCCTGGTCCTTGTCCTTGCCAGCCAGGTGCTTAGACCACTGAGCTATCTCCCCAGCTCTAAGACCATTTTTCAAAAATTAACTTTTTCTCTGAATTGAATATGTTTTTAAACCCAGAGTTAAATTTATAATGAAAATTTAAGAGCCAAGTTCACTTATTTTGGCTATTTTTACCAATATAAGAATTAGGTTTGAGACTTCGAGGCAGTATGAATAGTATCTTCAGTCTGTACAATAAAGTCAATTTTTGAAGTACAAGTAAAAAATTTAGTGGAAGGATATTTATGAGAATACTTGAAAAAAACGATTCTGTTGTTGTCTGAATTCCCTAATTCATCAGCATTGCCTAGAACTGCAGGAGGCAACTTTAAATACTTTCTCCATATCCCTAAGGAAAAAGATTACATTTGAAAAAATATTTTTTGTGTGTGAATTTATGAAGCAGTGCGTTTGTAGGAAATTACTAAATTTAGAAGAGAATGGGTGGGGGGAGCCGGCGATGTGCTAGGATCATAGCCAATGTCTAATTCAATAAATTTATTTTGTGGTAAAAGTAAACCGGATATCCAGTTCTCTGCAGATAGGCAGCGATGCTTTTACTAGATTCTTCCAGCCACATACTTACCTGAAACAGCATTTTTGGCATTTAAAATATTGAAATCAAAGTGAAAGGACGATTTGAGTCTGGCCATAGGATGTATAAAAATATTGAAGGTATAATTATGTTTAAGGAACCAAAAAATCAGGACATGATAAAAGCAGTTGTTTCGAGTATCATAAAATCTCCTTGACTTTATTTTTAATTAATTAATTTTTAATTTGTTTCCATAATTTTATTGAGAAATAAATAGCAATGAGACAGTTTCAAATAAAATTGGTAGGATAGTTCCAATAATTAACACATTGCATACTGCTTTCCTAGTGGTTATTTGTTGAACAAGATGCAGAAATGATATCCTATTTACAAACACTATTAGAACAAATTCCTCTATTCCTTGAATTAAGAGAATGTAACTATATATCTATCCTAACCATTTTAAATACACAGATACAAAATGAACATTCATCTGTATCCCCTTTTTTGTTTAGTTCCATCATTTAAATATTATAGGTATGTGAACTCAGCAAAATATTCCAAAATAATCCCGTAGTTCATAATAGTATTGGGTCTTCCGCTTCACTGGCAATGTCAGAAGTTGTTGACCCGAGTCCCTACAACTCAACATAACAGCATGGCTTTATTTCTTGTACTTCGTTTTTTTACTTTTCTGCTGGATGGTTAAGACCAAGGTAAAGCAGGACCTATGCAACAAGAGTTGTAGCTTTT
>NW_004524586.1:2908290-2919257 GCF_000260255.1 Octodon degus | reverse complement strand
CAGTAAAGGAAAGCAGAGGAACTGAGTGCTTAATTAAAGGGCACGTGCGCTGCACTGGAACAGGAGCCGTCTCTGTTAATTTTATGTGGAACGTATGTCAAAATGTATTCCTTGGCAGTAATCTTCAACCCTACACAGTATCGGACTGACTTCCTTCTTCATGACTTAGAATGCCTTTTAACGTGTTTGGTAATTATTGAAAATTTTCACCTGTGTTTTGCCAATATTTAAGGTGCGTTAACTTTTGGATGAGTCCCAATTTTTTTTTTTTAAGTGAAGGTGATGCCTTGAGGAACTTTTAAAAACAATTTAGAAGAATATTTTAGTGTCTGTCGCACAGGGAAAGACGGTAGCGCAGGACCATCGACAAAGCAACTAACTTCCAGGGCTGCCCTGGCTGCCTCTTGTCCTGTAGGAAGGGTTGGGCAGGGCCGGAGCGCTTAATGTTTCAGTGTGTGTCTGGCTGTTGCATTTTATTATTTCAGCAACTTGCTCAGGTCTTTAAGGCTTATGTACTTAGAAACGAAACTAATAGGAAGGAGGCTCTGAGGGTTTTTGCCGCATGAAATCTTTCCTTTTTGTCATGACACAGGTCTTACTAGATAGTCCAGGTTAGCCTTGGACTCACAATCCTCCTTCAGCCTGCCAAGTGCTGGGATTTCAGGTGTGTGCCACTGTGCTGCAGTACCTGGCTAACACGTAGGACCTTGTTAAAGCCAAATCCTACAGCATTGCCTCGCCTGCCTGCCCGCTTGCCTCCTCCCCTCTTCCTACTTCACTCCCTCCCTTTCTTCCTTCCTTCCTGTTAGACTCAGAGGTCCGCCTGTGCTGCAGATGGCCCAGGCATGCTGCCTGGTAACCTGCAGACTTCTCTGCAACTGCAGGGTCACCACAAAGTTTGGGTTGAATTTTCTCTGCTCAAGGCCAAAAGCTCTCATTCCTGGCCGGGCCCTTGTCTCCTCATACAGGATCTAGCAAATTATTATTATAGTAAAGCAGGGACTAAATAGGAGCCTTTTGTTAACTTGGATTTCCACCCACTTGGACTCCTTTGAGTTAGAATGTGACAAGTGGGAAGCACGCTAGTTATGTCACCTCTAACTGAGTTCTTCCTGAGTGCCACGCATTGCGTTTCATGGCAGACAGCAGCATTTGTCCTCATGATAGAGAAATTAATGCTGTTTCATCCCTGTTTTGCATGTGGGCACGCTGAGGTTTACTGCGGCAGTAGAATCCCCACAAGGCACACCTGACTCTTTGCTGATTAAAGCTGGTGCAATGCATTTTGATTATTCTCTTATTGGCCATCTCAAACTCCTACTGTGTGCATCTTGTGCTAACCAGAAGAGACATAGGTATTTTCTTCTAACGTGGTACATTTGTGTAAGTTGTGAATGTGAAGACAGAGCATTTGGAATTAAGAACCATTCTCAGCATTTATCAGTCTGGAAATGATCTCTTTTCTATTATTTTATTATTTTAAGGAGAGTACAAATTAGAATTAAAACAGAAAAAATTACAAATGATATAGATTTTCACTTAAAGTAATATGAATTTCACAGTATTTACATCTCTAATTCTTATCACCTTTTATTCTATTCTAGTGGTTGATATTGTAGTTTTTCTGTTTCGCTAGTAAGCTGTTAAATGTTCTAGAGGACTTTGGACAGCGTTTATTTTCTGATAATTGTATCTCGTCAGCCACCAAGACAGCTGGGCAGAAAAGAAGCTTCGCTGTGGGCAGAAGTGGCAGAATGAAATTTAGGAGCCGTGCATGGGGGATCAGATCCTCTGAGGAGCAGGCAGTGCTTCAAGCAAGCGAGAACAGGGATGCAGAGATTGCTCCCTGAGTTGCTGTGATCCAGTCTTCCACTGAGCTTTCCTTCTCCCGCTCGCTGGGAGCTGCTCTCCTGGACAGAGGGATGTATGTGGCTGAAGGATTTGTGTGTGTCTGCTGAGTGCCTTTGGGCCTCAGTGCCCTCTCCCATGACCCCACCGAAGGCCGCAGCCCACCCCGGCCTGCTCCCTGCCCCAGAGCCTCTAGCTCTGGTGCATTCTGCCCGCCTCGGCTGGGGTGAATCTTGAATTAGGCAAGTTCTCTCCTGCATAACTTAGCTCCATGGCCTGGTTTGTGTGCAGCACCTGTCCCACGTCACTTCCTTGTGCTCTTCAGTGTGAAGCCTTTCCACCAAGTGAACCATTCTAGCTGTGTGCTTTGCCAGCCAGGACCGGTGGGGGAATTCTGACTTAGGTGCTTTGTGAGGCGAACAGCTTGCTAGTTGCAGAAGACACGCAAGATAGGAAGTTTTATCTGGCAATCAGATGACAGATAACTCGAAGAGAATAAACTCTTGAGGAAAAGAGTAGCCCATGTACTTTGCTTCTTGCAGGAAGTTCGTTCACAGGTTGCGCTGTTGGGGAAAGCAGGTCATGTGACCTCACAGGGCCGAGAAGCACCGGGCGCAAGTTCTGTAGTGGACGCTGACTGAGACTATCCTTCTGCTGTTTTTAATATTTTGTGTGGTGCTGGGGGCCAAACTCCGGGCCTCAGTCCTACTGAATACGTGCTTTATCATCAAGCTGCACCCCAGCCCCCGAGAGGTTCTTTCTAATTACCTTGAACAGAGCAGCCTTCCTAGAGTTGAAAAAGAGCATCTGCTGCTGCTCAGAGAAGCGGGCTGCCCGGCGTCTCCCCTCAGAGGCTACCGAGGATGAGGGGCGCGCTGAAGCCGCTGAAACTGATTGACAGCGTCCTCACGCTGCCGTGGGCCCGGGTGTGCTTGGTCTCCTCTTCCTGTGACACTGCGAGTGAGGCTGACGGCTGCCAATATTCTCATCTCTCGAGGGCTAGGAGGGTTACTGCAGATCACATACCTAGCAGGTGGCGCAGCCGCACCTCGGTCCAAGCTACATTTACTTGAGAGTTTCCGTCTACACTTACTAAAGAGGTACGAACGTGTAGGGAGGCAGGCGTTGGTGCGGGTTGTTGCTTTTGGTTGTCTGTTGGAAGATGCTGTATAGAAACTACAGTTCTTTTAACCATCTAGAAAAGAGTGCTTTGGTTGGCATATGCCTTGTTTTCCCCCGTGAATCTCGGAGGCTTGCTCTCTTTCTTTGGAATATTCCTGTAGCGGTGGGCAGCCGTTGCATATTCTTCCGTGCTGTTTGTTGTGTTATCGTGGTTTCACGTGCGTCTTCTCTCTCCAGCTAGCATAGAAAGTCTCTGAGGGTAGAGGCCATCTCTTACATTGGTTGTAAGTGTAATTACTGTACTTCCATAGCTGGATGAGAGTCCTGTAGATGAGCCACTTGTCCTTCTAAGATCTGTGTGTTCTCTGAGCACTCCTTGCACAGGAGCGTCTCACTCCCGGCAGGAACAGTTTTGTGACTTGTGGGATAGAGTGGCGTGGTGGCACCAGAGCCAGGGTCTGTCTTGTAGCTTTTCCGTTTGCTTCCTTTTTTTTTTTTTTGACTGGGCAAAGTAGCTTTATTAGAGAAAGCTAGGGCTACACAGCATTTAAGAGTTGGCATTGGAGCCCTTTTTCTTGCCAAATGTGGGCACAATGTTGATGAAGCGCTGGTTGTACTGCTTGGCCCGGCCTATCTTTTTCTTCTCCTGTTTGGCCACCTTGGGAGTCTGGCCTCTCGTTTTTCCAGCGTGAGCTAGGGAACCGTGGACTTTACCTCCAAGCATGTGACCAGCTACTTCTAGAGTGGCCAGGGCTGCTTCTCCACACTGGCCTAAGGTGGCTTCATCCTGCAGCGGTTGGCCTGCCAGGAGAACGGCTTGATCTTCCGGTGCGATGCCCTCTAGTGACGCCACGTGAGCCTTGATCCGGGCGGCCGTCTCCTGGCTGGTCACTTCGAGGGCATGTAGGTCCTGGGCGCGGACAGAGTTTCATGTTGACAACGGAACGGCTGAGCCAGCCACCACTACCCTCCACTTGCTCCTGTTGGACTTCCCAACAAGTCTTCTGATTCTTACTGAGGCCCAGTTTTTCCATTTGCAGAGTGGGTATGGAGACCTTACTAGAGGTTCTGAGGGTCAGAACTGCAAATTAGCCGGCTCCCAGGTTGCTTTTAGGAATGAGGAGATGCTTCATATGTCTGTCTCTCAGAGTGAGCTACAGAGCCTCTGCATGAGTAAGCATTGTGTCTGTAATGTTTTTTTGTCCTTGGAACCTGATCCGTAAGAGACAACAACTCAGGATCTTTTGAAACGTGTCTTTCCAAGAAATCTTTCATGTAGAGCTGGAGACCGATTTCTTGGTGCTTGAATCATATTGCAGTTTGTAAATCCTGATTTGTGGTGCAGGTAAGCGTTGGTTACATCGGCCTGGTGATCAGTAGGACTGGGCTCCTCCTCACAAGGCTGCTGAAACGGTAAGCACGAGGGAAGAAGGGGATGGCGCCTTCTTTGCAAGAGTGCTTCTCCATTAACAGTTTACAGTGTCTTACATATTTTAGAAGTTGAATCTTGAGAACATCTTGTTAAATTAGATATGAATTCCCTTTTATGGGTGAGTACCAAGGCTGTCTACCCGAGGGACTTCCCAGCCGGCACAGCCCTGACCAAGTTTGGACTCAGATCTAGTTCTTCTGACCCTGGCTTATCGTTGTCTTCCAGGAGCCAGCAAGCGTATGTGGCAGCTAACGTGGGAGTGTGTGGGAGACCCCAGTCGAGCTGTGCTCCTCCTCTGCCCTCAGTATAGATAAAGTTTGCATGTGCATAAACACAGACACTCGTGTTTACGTATTAATACATAAGTGTGTGTTAGATGCCAGTTTACTTGCAGGTATTCTGGCCTTGAAATACAACAGAGAGTAAAATGAAATGTATTTATTGAGTATTTTCTGTAAGCTTGGTAACACATTAAATGCTTTATCTACATTGGAAGAAAATCCATGTTGGAAATTGGCACCGTATTCTCAAATACTTTGATGTAGCTTTTATCCGTGATGTATGAAAAGTTCCCCCAAGTGAGTGCGCAGTAGTGGTAGCTTGGGGGAGTGCACAGTACTGGTGAGCTGCTGTGTGCGGGCGCCCACGTCTCGGGTGTAGTGTAGTCAGGTGATCTCGGGTGATCGTTGGCCTACGCACTCCAAGTCCAGGGCTTATGGATTCCAGGCCTGCGTGTATTTGTGCACCTCAGTGATTAAGCAAACACCACCTAGAAGAAAGGTTTTCTCAGAAAAGAGAATGTTTTCAGAGTTTCATATTGACTTTTGGGTAGGTTAGTATACTCCCAGTAAAATCCAGGAACTTAAGGAAACCAAACAGTTTTTGAGTAAGTCAGTATCGTGAAGTGAAGTATTTAAGCTATGTATTTGCAAAAGACTCAAAGTCTTTTTACTGAATGGAGCCTCTGTTCCCCTACTCCTGAGCATGGTATGGGCCCGTACCGCGGATGTCTGCGTGATACAGGATGTGGTGAATATGCAGCTTTAGGAATTTTGTGACTTAAAAGAAAAATGGGGTGAGACCTCTGTGTGCATTGTCTGTGAGGGGGACACCTCTCCTGCCATGTCCAGCCCATACTTCTCTCCTGGTCTTAAGCTGTAAAGACATGTTTAGATTTGCTTTTCAGTTACCTGGACTGCTTTAGTCTCGTTTATCTGCATGGTGGCCTGTTACTCCCCACGGGAGTCACTTGAACTCACTGTTTCCTTTTGTGTTTGCTCCACAGGTAGACTTGAGCTAGTACCCCTTCAGGACAAGCCTGCTGTCTCTATCCTGGACTTGCCCTTATGTTGAGGTTATAGGTTTATAATGCTAAGTGCAAAGATGTTTTGCTTTTATCGAGTGAATTTGGGAATCTGCCCTATTGTGAATTATCTAGATTATAAGTGGAAGATTCCAAATCTACTGGATGTCGTAATTAGACAGCTTTGTTTTGGTTCAGTAGACAGGACCATATTTGGGAAACACAGATGAGCCAGTTTTCACATTTAGGAATTGTTTTGGCTAACAGTGCCTAAGAAACTTGGTGTGCCCAGAGTTGAATGTATAAAGACAAGGAACTTGAGGCTCAGAATGCCATGAGGTCCAGGAGGAGCAGGGAGTTGGCAGGAGCGGGTCCAGCAGCAGTGGAGGTGCTGTGTGTGGTCACCTGGCGGCCTGCTGCCTCTGAAGATGAGATGCTGTGGTGCAGCTGCTGCGTTAGGAAATCTGGCTGGACATTTGAGGCATTTTGTTTCTTGCCTTGTCCTCATAAGGAACTGCATGGGAGTCATTTGGCTTCATTAAACAAAAGCAATCCCTGTGATTAATTTTGAAGTCCACATTTTGGGTTAGTCACTGTTAGGCCTGTGAAAAATTGGATCTTGTGAAGCTGTTGTTGTGTAACAGACAAAATTGTTGGAGCATTTTTGAACTTGTCTTCTGCAACTTTGCTTTGAGAGTTCTAAATATCACATAGGTGTTTATCAGCTATTAAATATGAACTAGAAAGTAATTAGTTTTCATTAAAAAAGAAGTGTACTATTGGCTGAAGGTCCCGGAAGTCTAAAATAGGTAATGCTTCAAAATATGAGACCTTTTGAGTGCCTGCATTCAATGTAAGTGAAACACTTGGCCTCGTGTGACATGCAGGCACGCTAAAAACATTGTATAATATTACCTTTCGGCTATCTGTGTGAAACATAAAATAAATTTCCTATTTATCCTGGACCCTATCCCCCAGATGCCTCATTATTTATATGCAAATATTGCAAAAATCCAAAAAAAATCTGAAATACTCCTGGTCTTAAACATTTCAGGTAGGAGACGCTCAACCTGTATAACTATATTATAAGAGCCTGGAAAATAGAAATGACAGCAGTTGCTTATATTTTTAGCTAACACCATTACTATTAGAACTTGGGCATGCTTAGTTTTTTTTTTTTTTTACATAATTGTAATCACAAATGCCCACATAGACCTATACTCTGCTGCCTTTACCTGATCTTTTGATAAGATCCTTTGCCCACGCTGTGGAGTGTATAGAACCAGTACACGTGGAAGTGCCCAGTAGTCTACCTGGTGGCTGAGTGGGCTGCTAGTGGGTTCCCCTGTTGCTTAACACCAGAATGTTTTCATAATTCCCACAGAGCTGTGGATAAAGTCTCTGCATACAGCTTTATGTCACGCGAGACTTCCTTTGGACTAGACTCTGCTACAGCGTAGCGGGGAGGAGATGCGTAGCTCATTGGTGCATACTGCTGAAAGTAGTAGACACGATCTATGGTGTCATTCACTGTACGTTAAAAAACCAGTGTCTTTTCATTTACCAACATTGAGTGTTCATTTTAAAAATATTTGTGCGGGTAAGGAGAGATGCAGGTGAGGGTCTAGCCTATCAGTTGAATAACTATGGAAGAATACACCAAAATAGAGAAAATTGGAGAAGGTACGTAAGGAGTTGTATATGAGGGTAGACATAAAACTACAGGTCAAATGGTAGCCATGAAGAAAATCAGCCTAGAAAGTGGAGAGGAAGGGCTTCCTAGTACTGCAATTCAGGAAATTTCTGTATTAGAAGAACTTTACCATCCAAACATCAAGATGTGCTTGTGCAGGATTTCAGGCTGTATCTCATTTTTTAATGACTTTCCATCGCTCTCAAGAAGTACTTGGATTTTGTTCCTCCTGGGCAGTTCATGGATGCGTCACTTGTTAAGAGTTATTTGTACCAGATCCTTCAGGGCATTGTCTTTTGTCACTCTAGAAGAATTCTTTGCAGAGACTTGAAACCTCAAAATCTGTTGATTGGTGACAAGGGAACAATCAAACTGGCTGACTTTGGCCTTGCTAGAGCTTTTGGGATATCTATTAGGCTTTATATGCATGAGGTAGTGACCCCGTGGTGTAGTTCTCCAGAAGTGCTGCTGGGATCTGTTCATCACTCTACTCCAGTTGACATTTGGAGTATAGGCACCATTTTTGCAGAATTGGCAACTAAGAAACCATTGTTCCATGGGATTCAGAAATTGATCAGCTCTTCAGGACTTTCAGATCTTCAGGCACTCCCAACAGTGAAGTGTGGCTAGAAGTGGAGCCTTTACAGGACTATCAGAACACATTTCCCAAGTGGAAACCCGGAAGCCTGGGAGCCCATGTCGAAAACTTGGATGAAAATGGCTTGGATTTACTCTAGAAAATGTTAGTCTCTGATCCTGCTAACCAGATTTCTGGCAAAATGGCACTGCCTTATCTGTGTTTTGGTGATTTGGACAGTCAGATTAAGAAGATGTAGGTTTCTGACAGAGTTTCCACATGTTATAATCTAGGATGAATAGTTGTATTTTTACTGTTGATTCTGTCTGGTTTTTGTCTTTTACATTTTTCTTTGCTGTAAAACTAAAACTACTTCGCTTTCCATTTCAAAAGTATAACTTATAAATGTAAATATTGTTCTATATAAATTTAAATATAATTCTACATGTGTGTGTAAAAAAAAAATATTTGTGCGGGCCGGAAATATAGCTCAGCAGCATAAGCGCCTGCCTGGCAAGTGCAACATCCCAAGTTTGATCCCCAGTACTGTCCCCCCCGCAAAAAAAGAAAACAAACAAAACAACAAAAAAACAAAACAACAAATATAAATGTGGACTAATTTTAAGAAGTGGTAGAAAAGGTTAGTCATTATTTTAATCTTTTGAAAAAACTAATCAGGTTAAATGACTTTTTTTTTTTTTTTTTTTGGTGGAACCAGGGATTGAACTCAGGCCCTTGCACTTGCCAGGGAAGCGCTTATTCCACTGAGCCATCTCCCCAGCCCCTAAGTGACATTTTATTTAGATATGTTTGCATTTTCTCTTCTGGGAGTGATTTCTTCATGCCTTTTAATTTTTTTTTTTGGAAGTCAGTGTGACTACACTGGCATGTCAGGGTATTGACACTTTATGTTTTTTGCAAGCCATGAAAAAAAAATATATATAGTTACAAATTATTTCCTGAATTCTGTTGTTTGAAGAACAAATAATATTGGATTTATAAAACTTAAAACTATTTGTGGACTCAATTTTTCTTATTAGCAGTTTTGTTGGCAGAATTCAACTTTGATTCTTTAAAGGCCTCAAATAAGTATGAAAGGCTGAAAACAAACAAGATTACAGGTTTATTTGTTGTTTCAGCTCTGAATCTAACCCTTTTCTCATATTGATATGGACTGAGCATAATGATTTTAGTGGGAACTTGGAGTTTTTGAATTCTTAGATCATAAATAGGTCTTATTAAAATTATTCTTCATCTGATACTGGACTTTCATAAAAATTGAAAATAAAATTAGACTAAAATAAAAGCAGTTTTTGTTGGATCAGTTTACTAGTTGTTCAAGCGGCCTCGAGGTTTGGGGATGTGAGTGACCGGGCGTTAGTGGAAGCACCGGTGAAATTCAAGGCTTGGAGATGGGGGCAGCCTCAGAATCCAGTAGGAATGCCAAGGAGGGTGTATGTGGGGTTGAGGTCCTGGGGGGCGCACGGGCGAGAGATGACTGGAGGAGTCATTGGAACGAGCACTTGGAAGCTGTCACATCTCTTCGTTCCTTGAGTCCGTCTCGCGAGGTCTACTCCTTTCTTGCTGACTGCCGCCTTAGTCCGGATTGCCAGCAGCGGGGTCACCTGCTCGCATCGCATCCAGGTAGGCCGCGCCGCATCTTCCAGCCCTGTGGTGGCCCCAGCCAGCAGCTGCGTCCCTTGGCCTCCTCTGGGCCAACCGCCGACCTGGAAATGTGTGAAGTCTCAGCAGGCCTGAGTGCTCACTGCCTTTTCCCTTTTGCCCATGCTACCCACCCGGCACCTCTGAGCTTTATAGGAGCCCTGTGGATTTTTCTCCCTACTGAAATTTGATCCACAAAAATCTTTCATTGCTTAAGTCAGGACGTGGCAGCCAGGTAGGGTGGCACACAACTGTAATCCCAGCAGTGAGGAGGCTGAGGCAGGAGGATCTCAGCACATTATGGCCATCCTAGGCTACATAGGAAGTTCAAGTCTGGCCTGTCTCAAAAGCATAGCAAGACTCGGTCTCAAAAGAAAAACAACAATAGTACCATAACCCAAAACTGTAGCAGTACGGGGAATGTAGGGTGATTTAAGGCTTATTACATTCGTGATAAATAGAATGGTAGATGTCAGTTCTGTGGGCCACAGAAATGGAAGCTGCGGAAGAGGTAGGTGTGGGGGGAGGGGCTGATGGGAGGGAAAGTGTGAGCGGTGTGCGCACCCACTTGAGATACGGAGCTTCATCCCACCAACATCAGTGAGGGCTTGTGAGTGAATACTGTCCGAGATGTTAGGGAGCACATGACCAAGGGACTGCGCTGCCAGCCAGGTGTGTGAGGTGCAGCGGGCAGGCAGGATAGAGCGTAAGTAATGGACTTAGCTAGTTCTAGTGCCATCCAGGGTTCCAGAGGGAGCCCTTTCACCGTGGAGGGCTATTCTCATCCGGAATCCAGCGTTAGTTCCCAGAGGCTAAAGGCCGAGGCTGTCCCGAGTGAGTAGAGATGGGCTTGGAGGGAAATGGGTAGAAGTTAGTAGAAGTGACTGGCATGGTCTGTAAGGAAGAGAGCCTTTTGTTGCCCTCTGAGTCGCAGATTTTGCATCCAGATGACATGGATTGGATTTCTGGTTTATGAGCTTTTTGTTCTCTTTTCCTCTCTTTCTTGCCACAGAATTACTTTACCCAAGGAAAACTCAGGAAGTATAAATATAAGGAGGTTCTTCCACCCTAGTTGGAAAACCATAGCAGTGGGGTAGGGAACCGCCGTGACCCCTTGGTTCTGACACTGCAGGTGAAACCTGCAGGGACGTGAGCATGAAGCTGGGAAGGACGAACAGCAGCTCCCCAGCCTTCAGCTCTCGGACTCTTAGAAGAGCCCCAGATCTCATTTTAGGAGGAGGTCACTGGTCCGGTGTACATCAGTTCCCAGTGACACTCGACAGTCAGTACCAGAGAGTGCTTGTGATGAGGAGGGGGAAGGGGAGGGGGA
>NW_004524586.1:2907188-2908190 GCF_000260255.1 Octodon degus | reverse complement strand
GGAGGAGGAGGAGGAGGGGGAGGAGGCAGAGGAAGAGAAGGAGTTAAGGGTCTGAAATGCAGTGGGGCGATCCATGAAACCTTGACCAGGGCAGAAACTGCTGGGCTGGGCCATGGGTATGCGCTGGAGACCTCTCTGAAGGCCATTTCAGATAACTGACAGAACGGAAACCGAGCTGGAGGACCTCCAGCAGGAAGCGGAGGATGTGGGGACTGACTTCCGGACGTGCTTTCCTATTGCTCCCTCTCCAGAGACATTGGTCTTTTTGCAGAAACCTTCCGCCTGTTGGGTTCTGAGCCCGCAGCCATGTCACAGGATTCCTGACAGAAGGAATGCCAGGGTCAAGTTTATGCTAGTCTCTTCCCCTGGAAAGGAAGTGTCAGGGCTCGGTGTTTATCCTTTCTGGCCTTCTGAACAGCCTCTGCACCCCCTCCAGTAATGTAGAGGATGCATTTGCCGAGAAGTGACATTAATAGAGCTGGAGAAAAGAAAGCACTATTGAAGAATTGGAGAAATGTGGACCAGCAGAGTCTAAAGAAATAAGGCTGAACATTATTTTGAGTCTGTAGCGCCGTTTCTGTTCTTTTCAAGCTATTGTAAGTAGCACGAACATATAAAACCAAGTCCTAGATTAGATTTCAAAGAGAGCACAACTGGGGTTTTGTCTGAGTAGGGAGCTGGCTCCTTTTTAAACAGTTAATGTGGAGTTAAGGAGAGAGTCTTGGTTATTTTGAAGCTAAGACTTCAAAATTAGATTCTCAAGGCCAAGTAGGGAGCAAGACAAAATCCTGACTTAAGTACCCCTGCAATCTCAGTGGTACGGGTGGGCATGGTCCTTCACTTCCAGAAATGTATGATCCAGCGCTGCGGACAGGGAAGGGGTGTGCAGCAAAACTGCACAGAGCAGGGGGCGCTGGAGTGCGCCTGGTAGCCGGGGGAGCTGGAGTGCCCGCTGTAAGAGGTGGCCAGGGGCGCTGGAGTGCGCCTGGTAGCCGGGGGAGC
>NW_004524586.1:2900477-2905478 GCF_000260255.1 Octodon degus | reverse complement strand
GCTGGAGTGCCCGCTGTAAGAGGTGGCCAAAGGCTCGTTCTCTTCCAGGAATCTTTGCTGGACCTTGACTTTGCTTTTGCAGACGAATTCGAGTCTCCTGAGTCACATATCCCCACTCTGCGCGTAAGGATCTTCTTTCCTTTCTTAATAAATAGCTCGCTTATTTTTTTATTCCATTTCAGCTGGGAGCGTAGCTTTTGAGGTTTAGTCGTTATTCATTCTTTGTCATCAAACCTTCAGCTTGTAGGGTCGTGGAATTCCGGAGTGTCTGTGGAATAGTTGTCTGCTTGCAGGGGTCTGGTTTCGCCACCAGACAACACTTTGCTCTTTGACCTTTACCCGAAGGTGCCCGCCTTCTTTGATGAGGACTTCTAGATGTTTGAATCAGTGTGCTATCATATACAGTATTCAACCAAATCAAACTCTTTGCAGCTAGGTTTTTAAAATTCTTAAGCTTGCCATCGGATTGTAATGTCCTTTACTGTCTCTAAAGGAGCAGTGGGGACCAAGGGAAGCCTTCAGAGCCTTCAGCGTTCAGCTCAGGCTTGCTTGGCATCTCGTGGCCTTGGCTGTGAGCTCCTCAGGAGGCAGAGGCAGCATCATTGCCGAATCACTTGGGACTCAGCGCAGGCCGGGCTTGCCTCCGCAGAGAGGACTGAAGAAAGCTCTTCTCAGACGACACCTTTGAAAAGCTTCCTTCCCAGCTTGGGCTGGTGCAGGTTCTTGGAATGCAGGTGACCAAGTAAGAAGTTGGTAGCTTAGGTTCTGAGAAGTCTAGGATATGCGGAGAGGCACTCACACACGGCAGGGACTACCTGTGTGTGCGTTTCGAAGCTTCCACTTTGTATGGTTCAGGAGACAACCCTCACTATTGCTGATCATTTCTTCCCTAGCCTAAGTTGCTGTATGCTTTGTGCTTATTTTTTTAAATGAAGATGAATACAACTCTACAAAGAAGATTAGTAAATGGATTATGCAGTGTTACCACAATGAAATCGTATATAGCCATTGAAGTGATAGCTGTACTGTGTAGAAAGCTGGAAAAATGCTTATGAAATAGATATTTAAAAATGAAACAAAGCTGTCCATATATGTTTACAACTATATAAGAAATAAACGATTTCTGTTAAGATAACTTCACATTGGAATCAATAGATTTCTTTGATCATGCTTTAAAAATTGAGTAATGAAAACTAACATATTAAAACACATACTTTTTTTTTTCCAGTATTGGGAATTGAACTGAGTGCACTCCACTGAACTGTATATCGAGCTCATCTTAAGTATTTATTATTTCTGAGACCGCGTCTCCAAAGTTGGCTAGGCTCAAACTTTAGGTCCTCCTGCCTCGGTCTCCCAGAGTATTGAGATTACAGGTCCGAGCCACAAGGCCAAGTTAAGAAAATGACTCGTAAAATAAAAACACTGTCTGTTGGTGTCACAGCAATGCTTTTAGTCCTGCGAGGTCTCATAAAAGTAAGATTAGAAACCACAAGAGCACACAACAGAGGAGCTTGTATGCTCTTGGGCTGAAAGAACACATGTTTTCATAGTTTGGGGAACAATCTAAGGGGGCAGCTGAAGTTTATGAATAATCTCAGGTGGATTTGACAGCGACAGAGCAAAGCTGCTGCTGATTTG
This sequence comes from Octodon degus, assembly GCF_000260255.1. Taxonomy (NCBI): domain Eukaryota; kingdom Metazoa; phylum Chordata; class Mammalia; order Rodentia; family Octodontidae; genus Octodon; species Octodon degus. The sequence continues at coordinate 2,903,837 of NW_004524586.1, read as the reverse complement.
GGCTGCAGAGAAGAACTTGGAGTGGTTTTCTTTTCATCCCTTTCGTTCTTCTCTGTCAAGTGCAATGCAGAAAGGAAACCAGTGCCTTAAGCCAGCTTGTGTAAAAAAGGGAACGAAAGCATGTTTTCTTACGCAGGTTTTCATGCCCTGTCTTACTTGTCATTGCTGAAATCACGAGCCAGTGGTTTCCTGTACATCACTGCTTTGCGTACTTTCAAGGGCAAAGGGACCACTGGGATCTTATTAAAGCACAGATTTTGCCTCAGTGGGTGTTGGATGGAATCGAGGTTTCTGCATCTTTAATGAGTCTCCTCTAATGCCAATGCCGCTGGTTTTTGGACTACATTTTAATATCAAAGTTCTACATTTTTCTGGTTGTGTAGCCTACAGTTGTGTTGAGTAAGATCTCATTATCCAAAGTATATGCAAGATCTGTGCTTTTCTTAGTGTGAAAGATTGTGGAGAGAATTAAAGCTTTAGACAAAGGGAGAGATAGGCCTTGCTGGTGAATTGGAAGAGCTGGTGTTGTTAAAATGCTTGTTTTCCTTAGACTGATCTATAGAATCAACAAAATCTCATTCACAACTTCAACAGTTTTTATTGTTGCTGTTAGAAAATTGATTAGACAGTTTTACTTCATATAAAAGTAAAAATGATTTTGGATAAGAATGAAACTGGAAGACTCACAGTATACAATTTTAAGATATAAAGCTGTATCAGTGAGTTATTGAATAAAGCCAGCTCAGTTGTCCGGAAGTATAGATAGATAGGTAGGTAGATAGATAGCCACTTTTTTTGTACAAGGAATCAAACTCAGGACTTGTGCCTGCCAGGCAGGTGCTGTGGGTGCCTGCATTCCAAAATTATGGAAATGAGAGAAGCTGGACAGAGGATTGCACGTATACACCATTTCTGTAAAATACTACGAAAGTGAGACTGTATTGACAGAACGCAGATCAGTGCTAGCTGGCTTCTAGAGTTTGTGATTGACTCATGATGCACTGGGATTATGGGTGTGAGTGCTGCTGGGATTATGGGTGTGAGTGCTGCTGGGATTATGGGTGTGAGTGCTACACCCAGCCTGGGGCAGAGCTCCTGAATGCAGCGTGAAGGAGGCAGACTTGTGCTCTCCGTTGCCGATGTTGTCGCTGCTCCTGCCCTTTTGCTCTGCTTTTTGCTGCTGCCATGAAAGGTTTCTCTCTGCCGTGTGCCGCTCTGCTTTGGAGTTAGCTGAGTATGAAGTGAAACATCTGTTAGCTGTGAGCTAAATAAACCTTTCCCTCCTTCATTTTGGGTGTTGGGTGTTTATCCCAGCAATGAGAGAAGAGTAACCGAGACAACGAGTATGGTCTTCAGTGGCATCCATTTACCTATAAAAGTCTCCAGTTTATCTTTTTTTATGTTTGAGTAGTACTCCATTGTATAAAAGGACCACATCTTTCTTATCCATTACGTGGTTGATGGGCATTAGGGTTATTTCCAAGGTCTGCCAGTTACAAGCTGTGCTGCTGTAAACATGGGTGCACATATGTTCCTGTGGTGCAAGGTTTTTAATTCTTCTGGAAAGATACTCAGAATGGGAATAGCTGGATCAAATGATGCCTCAAATTAGTTTTCTGAGGATCTTCACACAGATTTCTACGATGCTTACAACAGTCTACACTTCCACCAACAGTGGAGAAGGGTTGATTTTCCCTACTATCCCTCCACCATTTGTTATTGGTTGGTTCTTTCCAGGGTGAGATGGAATCTCAGCGTTGGTTTAATTTGCATCTCTTGAATGGGCAATGGTGTTGAATATTTTTTCATGTATTTATTTGTGTTGTTTTTATCACAGTAGCTTTATAGTATAATTTCAAGTCAGGGATTGTGTTGCCCCCGGCTTTGACTTTGTTCTCCAGAATTGCTTTTGCTATTCTATGGGCTGTTCTTGTTCCAAATGAATTTTAGGATTGTTTTAACTCTGTGGGATTATGCTGTTGGCATTTTGATCAGAATTGCATTAAATCTGTATAACAGTTTTGAACGTATGGCTATTTTCACTATATTGGTTTTTCTTACCGAAGATGAAGGGATATCTTTCTATTTTCTAGGGTGTGTGTGTGTGTGTGTGTGTGTGTGTGTGTGTGTGCGTGCATGTGCGCAGGGTCTTTCTGTGCATCTTGGACTTGTAGTGATCTTCCTGTTCTCAGCCTCCCTAGTGCTGGGATTACAGGTGTGTGCCACCAGGCCTGGACTCCATCACCAGCTCAGCATGCCTGAGGGGTGGGGCTGGCCCTGCATGTGGTGCCATGGATTGAACCCTGACCCCTGTACTTACCTAAGCAGATGCTTAGTCTGCTGAGCTATCTCGCCAGCCCTTCTATTTTCTGATATCCTCTTCAATCTCCTTTTTCAGAGTACTGTAGTTTTCATAGTAGCGGTCTGTTACATTCTTTGTTAGATTGATTCCTAGGTATTTCTTTTTTTATACTATTATGAAAATTGTTGTATCCCTAATTTCTCTCAGTGAGTTTGTTATTACTTGTATAGGAAGGCTATTGATTTTTGAATGTGGACTTTGTACTTAGCTTTGCTACTGAAACCTAGCAAGTTTTTTAGTGGAATATTTTTGGAATCATGTATGTAGAGTGTCTTGTCATATGCAAATAATGTTAATTTCACTTCTTCTTAATATTTGTTGTATAGAGTCATGTATACTGGTATTTGTTGCATATATGTTCATGTTTGTTATCTCTTCCTCTTAGATTCCCTTGACGAGATGTAGTGATGTTCTTTCTCTCTCTTAATAAGTCTTGGCTTGAAATTCATTTTGTTTGCAAATGGAATAGCTACCTTTGCTTGGTAGGGGGTTCCTGTCACATGGAGTATTATTTTCCATCCTTTGATTTTTCAGTCTATGAATTTCTTTTTGAATTAAATGTTTCTCTTTTTTTATGTATTTGATACAGGGTCTCACTATGCAGCTCAGATTCATAGTGATCCTCCTGTTTCAGCTTCCCCAGTACTATGATTACAGGTCTACACCACCACGCCTGGTCTCGGTGGCCAGCTTGGCGCATGTGGGGTGGAGCCAGCATGGCATGTGGTACCGGTGATCGAACCTGGGTCCTTGCACTTTCCTACACAGGTTCTTAGACCACTGAGCTAGCTCCGCAACCCCTAATTGTGTTTCTTGTAACCAGCATATTGTTGTATCTTGCTTCTTAAGCCATTCTGCCAGGATGTGTCTTTTGATTGGTGAATTAAGACAATTAACATTGATGGCTATAATTAATATGTATTGCCTTAACCTTGTCATGTTATCTTCCTGTTGTCATCACACACACACACACACACACACACACACACACACACACA
>NW_004524586.1:2899399-2900377 GCF_000260255.1 Octodon degus | reverse complement strand
TTTTCTTTCTTTCTTTCTTTCTTTCTTTCTTTCTTTCTTTCTTTCTTCCTTCCTTCCTTCCTTCCTTCCTTCCTTCCTTCCTTTCTTTCTTTCTTTCTTTCTTTCTTTCTTTCTTTTTTTTTGACAGAACTGGGGATTGAACTCAGGCCCTTGTACTTGCCAGGCAAATGCTTATTCTACTGAGCCATCTCCCCAGCCCCTCATTATCCTTTTCTAGAATGCCCTTCAAAACATTTTGGAATCTAGTTTGGTGGTCATAAATTTCCTCAGATGTTCTTCATCATGAAACTATGTTATTTCTCTGTCAGCTTAAAAAGATAGTTGTGGGTTTGAAAGTTGTTTTTCTTTATAGCTTGAAATACTCCACTGCAAGCTCTCTTTGACTTGAGGGTTGTGCTGAGAATTCAGTTCTGATTTCTGATGGGAGTTTTTAACTTTATAGGTGATTTTTTTGCTTTCCTTAAGAGCTTTTAATATTGTTTTTTGTGTTGAATTTTTAAAATATTGACTTTGGCATTCCTAGCTGTAGATTATGTTTTGTTTTGCTTTTGATTGTTGCTAATTGGTATTCTGTATGCCTCATGTAACTGTATGTGAAATTCCTTTGCCCTACCGGGAAAATCTTCTGCCATGACACATGTGAACAGTTTTATTATGCCATTTGTTCTGTCTCTGCTTTCTCATTGAGTTCAGTCAATCTTAAATCATTCTTTGCCTCCTGTACAGCTGCTGTATTGATTTCATGTGGTCCCGTGCTTGTTAAAAGGCATCTTTCATTTTATGATCACTAACCACAAGCCTGTTGTCTTCTTTATCTAAGATCTAGTCCTCACATTGACTTGATCTGCTGTGGATACTTTCAGTGGAATTTTTATTCTCCTGGATACCTGCTTGAATCTGCCTTATGGATTCCATGTCTTCCCTACGCTGTGCATTCATGGCTTCCATTATTTTCTTAAGCTCTTCTTCTCCTCCTCC
>NW_004524586.1:2873094-2899269 GCF_000260255.1 Octodon degus | reverse complement strand
CCCTCGTCCCCCTCCTCTCCCTCCCTCCTCCTCCTCCCCCTTCTCCTCCTCCTCCTTCTGTTGTAGAGTCACTGAATATGGTTTTCATTGTGGACACCATCTCTGCAGTTGTCTGAGAAATTATTTCTAATTTGATTTTTTTCTGGAGCCTCATTTAATTTCTTTGCTGTTAGCACTTCAGAGAGGCCAGGTGGGGGGCTTTTGGATTGTCTCATCTCATTGCCCCTGGGTTTGTCTTTGGAGAGGTGGATGTCTGCGGTTGCATCTTGTTTAAGTGCCCTCTCCTTTTCTTCATTCATTCATTCATTCATTCATTCATTCATTCATTCAGTTTTATTCCTTGGGTGATGCTTATAAATTGTCTATGATGAATTGCTTTATTACTAGTGTTTAGAACCCTTAGGAAATGACTACTTCTCACAGATATCTTTTGGGTGTAGCTGTTTTTTGGGTTTTGACTCTGTTTCTAGACCCTGTGTCTTCAGTTTGTTGGGCTGAAAGGTTGCTGCCTGTTTGAGCTGCGCCACCGTATTTTCAGTGGCCCGGGTTGGAGCTTTTCTTGTGGTGCGGTGAGTCCTGTCTTAGGGAGAAGGCGCTGCTGGGTACCTCCTTTCTCTTCATTGAAGTTTCCCTCTTCACTCTCGTCATGAGCTTGAATTCATGCTTCAAGTTCTTGCTGGGCCCAGGAGATCCACTTCTGGCCTTCTCCTCTTCCGTGTTGCGGTGTCTGTCAGCGTCTGGAAGGCAATCCTCGGAGAGGCATCTTGGTGCCTCTTTCTCCCTAATTCTTTCAGTGTGTGTCTTGATCACTTTCCTATTTGCTGGGACAAAATACCTGACCGTGCACCTTCGAGAAGGGGGGTTGGTTTGGACTTAGAAGTCAGGCGCTTGCGTCCTGCTGGCTGGCACCAGGCAGAAGGGCACAGTGGAGGGGAGTGGTGCGAGGCATGGTGCAGGGACTCGGGTTGGAGGAGCCATTCATTAATTCTCTTGTGTGATGTTTGTTTTTCTGCAGAGTAATTCAGAGTCCAGTTGCAGAAAGCTTGTCTTGTTACCACCATGAGCTCTGGTAAGTCATTTTACATCCTTCCTTTCTTGGCAAAACTATAAATCCACCTGTTTACGAAGGTTTTCCACATACTCTAAGGGCCCTGCCAGCATTTTATTTTTTATTTTTGCATCCTGGGTGAGTGCCAGTGGCCTTTGTCCTAAGTCAGCATTGCCACCTACATTGTTAATGATTTTTTTGAGTACTTACTGTCTGTCAAGAGCTGTACTGTGTTCTGCTGGGGTTTTTTGCCTTTTGCCTTTTGTTATGTAAAATAGGCGGGGGCCTGTTTGTTTACTTAAGTTTTAACTTTTGCTCTACAACTAAAGTTTCTTGCTCTACCAATAGTGGGATTAGGCTAAGATAGTATTGCTGCTTAATAGTAAGGGCGTGAGGAGGAAGGGTGGGACTGATGAAGAATGGGGGTGTGGCGGTGCCCAGGGGACTCCCAGGCCTCTCTTAGAAGGCCCTGTTGCCTGGGAGGAGTCCACAGCCCTGACTCCCTTGTCCTCCCTCCATCTGGGAGATTCTAGCTGAACTTGAAGGAAACAAAACATCACCCCATGTGCGTCTGTGGTGAGTGTGTAGACTGTGTGTGCTTGTTAGAATGTCGTTACACTAGTACTAAAAGTGGTCACTGGGCAGACAGGAAGTACATGGGAAGCTATTGCTTGTACCATTTATGGAAATTACAGCACGAACATAATGTATTCCTTTAAAAAATATTTATTTATTTAGATACTCGCTGTGCAGCTCAGACTCATAGTGATCTTCCTATCTCAGCCTCTACAGAACTGGGATTAGAGGCGTGTGCCCCCACGCCTGCTTCTGGGCCCAGCACGGCATGCAGTACTGGGATCAAGCTCAGGTCCTTGCGCTTGCGAGCCCTTGAACTGCCAAGCTCTCTCCCCAGCCCAATAATGTGTTCCCTTTAACTTCACTTCTTGCCTCGGCTGGCAGTCGCTGAGGGAAATGCTGTACTTGATGATTTTGTTATGTGCTGCAAACCCACGAAGGCAGGCTTGGCTTACTGCCCCCAGTGTGTAGATGAGGCCGCCGAACCTGCCTGGGTCGCTGAGGTAGTGTGTAGTGCGAAGGCAGAAGACACCGCTGCTGAGCGCGACACACTTCGGTAGAGGCTTAAGTTTGTGCTGTTGGGTTTATTGATTTTAAAACACTTTTTTAAAAAGAATTTCTTTCAGGTTGGTTGTTATGGTTAATTAAAAAGACCAAAAAAAAAAGAAAAAAAAAAAAAAGATGAAAGGAAGAACATGGGCCTGAGCTGGAGGTAGGACTCAGGGATGCCCAAGACAGGGTGGACAGTGCCAACAGGATGTGACGAAGGGGAACCAAGGAAGGGGTGGGGGACGGGTCGTGTGTTTTTTCTTTTTTGATTCCTAGCTTTCCCACTAGCCCAGACCTTTCCCCTCTCCCCATATGAGGGCTCAGGCGGGATTTGACATCCAAGAAAACGAGGCTTCCTCTGCAGGTGGAGGCAGGTGATGGATGGGCCACAGCCAGGGTCTGGGTGGGGCAGGCTGGATGGGGCGGGGCGGACGCCCTGCCCTGGGGTGGCACAGGCAGCAGCCAGCTGGCCTGGCCAGGTGGCCTATGTCAGGCATTTAACCTGTGGGTGGCTTACTGTGAGGAGCCTCCTCGGAGTGGCTTAGTCTCAGCCTGAGGTGTTACTGGGGTTTGAGACGGGGCTTCAGGCCCAGCGCCGAGGTAAACAGAACATAGAACGAACCAGGAAACCAAAGTGTTTATTCCAGTTATGGAAGAGAAGATAAGCAATGAGCTGGGCCAGTTCACATCCCAAGATCGTTATCTGGGGTAGGCCTGGCCACCTTTTTGAGAATCATTTTTCTTTTGTCTAGAACAATGTGTTTTTTTAAAAATTGTTTTGTACAGGTTCTCACTACGTAGCTCAGACTCATATTGATCCTTCTGTTTTCAACCTCCCCAGCACTGGGATTACAGGTGCATGCCACCATGCCCGGACTTGGTGGCTGGCTTAGTACGTCCCAGGGGTGGAGCTAGTGCAGCATGTGGTACTGGGTATCGAACCCTGGTCCCTGTGCTTGCTTAAGCAGGCGCTTAGTCCACTGAGCTGTCTTGCTGGCTCTAGAATAGTAGCTTCTAACCTCTCCCTCCAGGTAAACAGTAGTTATGATTATAGTGATTATTATTTATGTTGTAAGTTCCTCTAAGCACACTGGCCGTGCATCCCAGGGTGACAGGGTCCACCTGTTTTCTGTGGCTTTCCTCCATTTATTTTGGGGCAGTGTGGTCTGCAGCTGAGAAAAACTCAGGGAATCTCAGCTGATACAAAGCCAAGCGAGCCACTGGATGTGCAGGATTTTCCTGAAGTTAGAGAAGGGGAGAGGGCATTCTTGCACGGGGCTCAGAAGTCTCTGATACACTCAGGAGAGAGGAGGATGGAACTGGAAGGGGCTCATGCTGATGGGCAGAGCCTTGGGCCGAGAGCAAGTTGGTTAGCCTCTGTCCCCTGGAGGTGGCCCCCTGGGCTTTTGGTTGGGTTGGTTTGTTTTTGATGATCAAGAATATAAATTGTTAATTTAATTGTACTCGTATGTCAAGATGCTGGTCATCCTAGTTACAAAAAAATTATGTTCCAAACCATCATTTCTGTACTGTTAGGGACTTGGAATACATTTTGCCCCCTTGAAAACAGTGTTTGACATGATTAAATTCTCAGATCGAATCCTTCAGTTTTAATTTTCAAATCCAAAGTGAAATGCCATATACGTAAAGGAAGAAGGCTTAGAGAAGCGTGCTGCGGAGGCCCGCTGTGTTTCTGCCTGGTCTTTCCCTGCGGCTCTAGTTCAGGGAGTGCTGTAGCTAGGTGAGGGTCTCCAAGATGCTCTTAGGGTGCAGGTGAGGGTTGGGGAGAGAATGGACTGAAAAGAAGCAGAAGGAGGAGTAGTCCGAAAGCCTTGACATCTCTGGGACAATGGCATCAGGCCACATTTGAAGTGGTAAGGAGGAGCAGCATCCAAAGACACTTCTTGGAGAGGACAGAATGACTTTGACATGTGGGTAAGAAAAAGTGCCAGGGACCCTGAGCTTTCTGCCTGAGCTGTGTGACCCACCGGACTCTGGGTGCAGAGGGGAACCCCTGAAATGGCCTTTGCGTGGGCAGACAGAAGATGCCATTATGAGGAAGTTAGGGAGAGTTTTTAAGTGTCAACAAGGCAATGAGGCAAGAAGATTTCTATCACCTCCATACGCATCCCATCCCCAATAGCTCTCATGTGGCTTTCTTGGAACTCTTCCAAGATACCCCAGGGAGTCATTGTAAGCCTGGGAAGGCTGAAGGGAGGGCTGTGTGTGGGCTGCAGTTGGGGGACAGAGCCACGCAGGGACAGGAAGGGCAGGATCCTTTGGTCTCTTGACTGTCTCCAGTACCTCATGCCACACAGTGGACACTGGGGAAGTGTGCTAACCAGATTGTGCTCTTCGTTCTTCTTTCAGAATGTGACGTTGGCGCTTCTAGGGCTGCTGTGAATGGCTTGGCACCCGGCAGCAATGGACAGGACAAAGGTAAGGCTCTTCAGGAGAAGCCTGGCCTGGTGCCGAGAAGTGTTTCTGGAAGGGCGGAGTGTGTTGGGCTGGGGCCACCCCAGCTGCCCCAGGAGAGCATCGCTCTCCTAAGCAGGCCGTGAACTGGACACTCAGTCCTAGCTATGACTTCCTGAGACCTGGGGCATATTGTTGCCGCTCATAGGTGTGAGGCTGCCTTTCCCCGCCGGGAGCTGAAAAGCTGTCCCTAGCTCACAAGGCTACTATGAATGACAGAACAACTGCCTGGGCCCTGGCACCTGTCCCGCCTGGCACAAGTGGGATTTCAGGATTTCATCCGCCTGAAATCCCTCGTCCCTGCCATTTTACCTGCCCTTGTAATCATTAGGGACAGTCACTGCTCTCTGAGGCAAGAGCCCAAATCTTTAAAAGAAATCATTCCTGAGCTGTCAGTTCCACGCCCATTCTCGCGTATTTTCAGGATATACTGTCGTTTTGGTGTGCTGGAGTTAACTCGAAGGCCTCGTACATGCTAGGGCCATGCTTGCCCGCTGAGCCACAGGCCTGCTCCTCTGTTTTCAGTTGTAAGTGTCTTAGGACAATTTTAATTGTGAAGCAGATGATGATACGCTGGCTGGAGGCCGAGAGCTTCCTGGTGCACTCACTTGGCTGCCTACACAGGCTAGAAGCGGAGTGCCCAGCTCCATTTTTGCAGTGTGGGGTGGCGGGCGCTGGAGTTGGAGAAAAGAGGTACAGCTCCAGCCCTGGCTGTGCTTCTCACAAGCGGAGACCTCTGTTTTGGGAGGTCTTCTGACTTTGAAGGTATAAGTTCTTAGCCAGAATGGGGGTGCTCGCTCTTCTGCAGTGTGTATTCCCGCTTCCCATCCTGGGTCCCAGGGCCTCTGTGAGTGTTCGCCCAGCTGCATCTTACGGTACAGAGAGGAAGGGCGGAAATCCTGGCATGGGGCATTGAAGCTGAAGTGCAGTATCTCTTCAACAATAGCTGCAGAGCGTTTGCTGTGATTGGCCTGTGTTGGTCCCACCTGATGTGGCCAGGCAGTCCTTTTGAGACAGGGAAAGTGTGAATTCAGAAGGGAGCAGCTCGGGAGAGAAGGTGCAGAGAGCAGGAGGACATGCGGGCGTGGGAGTGGGTGACTTGGGGGTGGGCTCCCTGGGGCAGGAGGTATCCTGCCACTGTCCCATGGCCCCTGCCTCCCTGCCCAGCCGCCCTTCTTCTCTCATGGTGAGGAGCATTTCTGCTTTGTTGGGTCTTGGACCATCTTGGCTGAGTTTCCCTTAGGGAGTACCATGGGGCCATACCTGTGGGGGGCTGCAGATGCATGTTTAGGCGTCCCTGAAGAACATGGAGGGCTGGGGCACGATTTGCTGTAGGCTGGTCACCTGTGCCCCTGTGGTCTCTGTACACCAGAGGCTCAGGGCAGTGGGAGGAGGGTGGCGGAGAGGTGGAGTCCACGCTGTCCTCGGGTGGATTTTGGGCTGGACGTGAGGCAGGTGTAGGCTGAACACCGTGAGGTGTTCACCAGGCCAGGAGCCAACGAGCTTAGAGCTAACGAGCCAACGAGCTGAGCAGTCTCAGCCTCTCAGCTTAGAAACGGAGTGACCTGGAGCAGTTGGCCACACCTCTTGCTTCTTCCTGTGAACAGTTAATGTTTAAATTGTTTTCTTTTTAACTTTTTTTTTTTTGCCACTTTTGCATGCTTATATCTGGTAATCTGAACAACTAATTTATAGACAACAATAAGCAATATAAAAACCATTGTTGAATTCCTATCATTTTGTTTAGTGAAATTCTGTCATGTTTCTTTTCTTTTTCTTTTTTCCTTTTTTATTTTTTTTGCTATTTTTTATTCTCCTTCAAAAAGAAAAGAAAGGAAACAAAAAGCCTCCTATGCAGCCAGTGGCCCTGGAGATTACAAGATGCAGCTGCACGATTGCTGGGGAAGTTTGTTTGTTTCTTAATATGTGCAGAATCATCATGGATATCATTAATCATTATATTTATTATTAGTCACCATCAGGATCACCATGATGGTTGTTGACAGCCACCTGCAGTACGACTGGCATGTGACTTATGGAGCAGCATGTGATTGGCCGGGAGATCCCTTGCTCCTGCCAGGAGCCTCCTGCTAGCAATCTCACCAGTGTGGCGCTGATGTAGCAGCGGCGGTCCCTCCCCCAGCACTCTTAGCCCTTGTTACTCCATGGCGGTGGGGCCCTGAGGGCTGTGGGCCGCACTGGGAATGGCTTTGGCACAGGTGAACAAGGGCCGCCATCTTTATTTGTGCCTTTTAAGAGAAAGACAAGGAAGGCTTGGCTTGTGCCTGGTGTCGAGATTTGAGGCTGGATGGTGTTGACCCCGGAGTCCTGCAGCAGATAGGCACAGACACCTTGGTCTCGGGGAGAGCAGCCTTCCCTGGTCCCGGGCGGGGATCCTGCTTTGTGCTTGCTGGATGTCAGCGTCCAGTCCGGGCACTGCCTGGAGTCTTACGTATGCACTTGGACACTTGGCACCTCTTTCCCTGGAAATGGTGGGTTTAAATAAGACCATCTGCTCCTCAACAGATGGAGTCTTTGACTTGTTTGGGGCTAGAGGGCAATGACTGTCAGAGTGGGCCTTGGGACCCCAGAAGTTAGGATTCGGGGGAAGCAGCTGTGACAGCTGAAGGGACCAGGCGACTCGTGAGCTTGTCCCTTTGCTTCTCTCACTCACCTCGGGCCTCTGGCCATCGGCCCTCCTCAGAGCCCCTGCTGCAGGGGGGTGGTCCGCACGCACCCAGGGCCCCCGGTTACGCTCCCCGGGCTCTATCTGCCAGACCATCTGCGTCTCTGTGCGCCTCTTTGTTCAGAGCGTTGGCAAGCCCTGGTGTGGCAGGAGGCACCAACAGACACTGACCAACTGTGTTTGGGGTGCTTGGAGGAAGGTTTCTGGTGTCTTGGCCCAGAACTCTAAAGAGAGAGAGAGCATGTTATTCCTTTGTGTTGTTCTTTTCAAGTAGGACGGCTCCTCCCCTGTCCCTACTTGGTTCCTCAGAGGCACGAATGTCTCCCAAGTGTTCTTTCCAGATGCACCATTTACCTTTTTGTGTTTTCAGCAACTGTCAGCCCTTGCCGTGCACGCTCTATTTCTGCTGTTAAAATAATTCCTGTGAAGACAGTGAAAAATGCTTCGGGCCTGGTCCTCCCTCCAGGTACCTTGCCTTGGTTGGTTTCTTTCCTTTTATTGTCAGATCATGCATGGTTTCCTTTCTTCTTTGCTTCTAACACTTACTGTGAGGCTTAATCCTTGCATGACTGGGAGGTGTTCTCTCTTTCCCGCAGCTTGTTTCCTTTCTTCTCTGTGGTGTATGTGACTGTGTGCACGTGTTCCTGGGAGCCGGTGAGCGGGCAGTGGCTTTGGGCTGCCTCTGAGGCAGAGGGCCAGGCCAGCGGCTGAGTGTTCTCTCTGGGGTGGGCCTGTGTGGCCGCACAGGCTCTCTCTAGAAGCTTGCAGCTCCCAGTACTTTAGTGAAGCTTCAGGCGTCCCCAAGAATCACCCTGGCCTCACAGGGAATCTTCGCACTGGGCAGACTGCGAAGCAGCCGCCTCAGCAGGAACCCTGAGCTGTGGGTCCCCAGAGCGTCACCGCCCCAGCCCTGGCTCCCCTGTTGCGCTTTCCGCCTCTCCCGGCAGGTGCAGGGATACGGTTCAGGTGTCAGCTGTGGCTCAGAGCTTCTGCTGTGCAGAGCGGCACAGTGGGGTCTAGACTGCACTTTCTCCTGTGACGCTTGCGAAGCTGGGTAAATCTGGTTGTGTTCAGGAATCTATGGAAGGGCTATGGGTTTGCTGCTTTGTCCCTTCCCCATTGGGAATGAGCATGGATCAGTTGTTCCCCGTAGCTGTGACCTCAGTTACCCTTGCACAGGGCGGACACGTCAGACATCTGGGGGCGGCTTCTTGCACAGCCCCTGGTAGTGGGGTTTGTGCTGTCTTTTCCACGAGGAGGCTGGCAGGCATATCTGGCCTCTTCTGCGGCACCAGGGGTGGTTCTGAGTTGTTGCCTGCTGGGGTGGAAAGCGAGGCGAAAAGCAGCTGTGCTGCCTGCTGGCCTCAGACAGGAATCGGAATGGACTCTGAACCCACGTCCTATCTGAGTGCCCATGCTGGCTTCTACCTGTAATCTTTTTTTTTTTTTTTTTCTGTATTTTAGGGAAGGGTCTACAGGGTGTTCATGGTCTCACTACTAGATCAGACTCAGTGATCCTCCTGTTTACAGCCTCCCAAGAGCTGGGATTACAGGGGTGCACCACCACTCAGTTGCCGCCTCAGCGGGTCCTGCGGGCGGGGCCGGCACACAGGCCTGGGGAATGAATCCTGGCCCCTGCGCCTGCTTGCAGGCGCTTTAATTCATGGAGTTTTTTGGCTGGCCCTCTACCCATAATCTTAATGGTGGTAATTTTGGGTCAAGGATCTGGGCTGTGAATAATGAGGGGGGGGGGAAAGACCCCAAATAAGCATGGAATCGAGCTTAGCTCAGCTACACGTGTGTCTTCTAGAATACTGTGGTTGGGACTGGTTTCCTGCTGTTTCATTTTTGATTTTCCTGGTGGATGGGTGTCCAGATCTTTTGACACTTACAGTAGTCTCCTTAGCTGCAGTTTCATTTTCTGTTGTCCGTTACCCGTGCTCAGCCATGGTCCAAAAATATTAAAGGAAACATTTCAGAAATAAAACAATTCTAAAGCGCCGGTCAAATAGCTCAGTGGATTAAAGCACCTGCCTAGGCATATGCAGGTGCTAAGAGTTTGATCCCTGGGCCTGCCCCATCCCTGGGGCACGCTGAGACAGCAGTTGAGACTGGCCATGGTGGTGCGCGCCTGTGATCCCAGCACTTGGCAGGCTGTAAACAGGAGGATCACCACGAGCCCGATCTATGCAGTGAGACCCTGTAGACCCTGTACACCCTGTCCTAAATACAAAAAAAGAGAAAGAAACAATTCTGAAGTTTTAAATAACTTTTATATAGTGTTGTTATTTCATTTTATTATTATAGTTGTTAATCTCTTACTCTACCTAGTTTATAAATTAGGCTTTACCTGAGGCCCGTGTGTTCAGGGCACAGGGATGCACATACCAGGATCAGTACTGTGTGGTCTTGGGGTGTGTCTCGCTTGGACAAGGAGACCCTGTACTGTTGCATCCTCCTCAAGGGGAATTCTCAGAGATTAGACCCTGGTAACCTGTCAGGGAGCTCAAAGCCCTGTGAAGGGCTGCTCTGGGGACGGTCACTGAATAGCACTGCCAGGGGCTGAGCCTTTTCGCTCATCTTCCTCGCTGCGATTTTCTTCATTCCCTTTGCAGTGCGAGGCTGCGTAGCCTTCTGTCCCTTCTCCTCAGAGCTCTTGCAGAGGCGAGGAGGTTTGCTTTCTTTTTTCTCTCTGAAGAACTGCAACAAAGTGATCCTCCTCAGAACATCCCTCTGACTCCTTGCGTTGCTGGTTTGCTCTAGGATGAGACAGAGTTTGGAAGCTTGAGAGAACTTTGATGAACTCTTTCTTGAAACATAACTTACTAATTGACCGGAAGTCTGAAGTCTGCTTACCAACCTAAACCTCATTTAATAAAAGACACTGGCCTGCTTTCCTCTTGAGGCATTTGCAGCTGATGCAGCAACTCATCCGTTCACTCGGGACTCGCCGTCACCTCCTTGCCCCTAATCTCGTGGTGCCTCACAAGCCTCTGGGAATGGTTTCGCTTTCCCCCTCCACCACCCACAGATTGATTCCATGGGCCGCGAGCCTTTGAGGACGCCCGGTAGCTCTCATCAAATTCATCTCATCTTCCCTGCTGTAACGATTTGCTAAATAACCTGTTTCTTCTAGAGTCTTGAATTCAATCTTTTCTTTTGGGTATTTTCTTTTCAGATATGGATCCTACAAAAATCTGCACTGGAAAAGGAGCAGTGACTCTCCGGGCCTCATCCACCTACAGGGATGCCCCAACCAGGAGCCCTGTGAGCCCTCAGGAAACCCCGGAGCATGAACGCAAGCCAGGTGCGCAACCCCTGAGACTGCGCGATGGAATTTGGGGTGTATGGGAAGATCACCCTGCTTTCGTTTAGGTGGTTTTGAATTCTTCTGCCACCCGAGTTCCTCAACGGCCTCTGGGAAAGTTGTTTCTTCGGTTGTTAGTAGTGGCTCTGGGCTGATGGGTAGACACTTGCTTTTGGTGAAGGCACAGCAGTGACCCTCACTTTATTAGCACTTTGGCTTTACACCAGCCTGTGCTCTGAAGACTAAATTCGGGAGGCAGAGGTGGCCTTGGGCCGGGGAGGTGGGGGGGCACAGGGCGAGATGCCCTCTGTGTTTGGCTTCTCTGAGCTCATCTTTCTTTTGAGCTAAGTGGACAGGGAGGCAGAACAGCTTGGAAAGAAGAGCCAGCGGTGCGCAGGCCTGTGGTGGCGAACACAGCGGAGGGAACAGGATGGGGAGAGCAGTGGTAAAGTTGGCGCAGCTGAGAGAGACCAAAGCAGCCCGTGGGACCCCCCGCCCACCCTGACCTTGGCGTGAGAAGCCTGAGCGTCTACAACGTGCCGTGCAGGCTTAGACCTGGGGATTTGGAGTGTGTAGATCTGTGTCCATGTCTTGCTCTACCGCCTCGTGCAATTCATTGTACTTTTCCTCAGCACCAAGGATCTCGTCTACAGAGCGGGTTGCTCAGTGTACCTGTCACCTGGGATTAGTGTGCAAAGGAAGATGGGGAGCATTTTACACTAGGCCTAGAACCAACTGTTAGATGCTAGGGGCTGTTCTTAGGTTAGATTGGGGTTTCTTTGACCTCTCTGGAGAGGGCTTTCCAGGTCTGGCGTATTCCTGAAGGAGGTAGTGCTGACTGGGAGTGCACAGGTGCCCTTAGTCGGGGGTGGGCAGCTCCGCCCACCCTGTGGTACAAAGGATTCCATGCTCTTTCTCCTCACACTCACCTGGAGTGAAAAGGCAGGTTACTGGGCCCCAGCCAGAGGCTGAGGATTTGTTATTCCTGCTTGCAGGCCTGGGGGGTGATCTGATGGTGGGCATTCCTGACAAGTTCCTGGCAGACCGTATTTGAGGATTCTAAGGGAGATAAGGAAGAAAATGAGAGAAAATGAACTGAAGGGCTGACTGCTCCATTGGAGTCAGAGAGGAGAGAAAGTGGGGCGTGCAGACCTGCCGGCACAGTGGGAGGGCTGTGGGTAGCAAAGCAGGATTGTGTAGGACGCAGAGGTCAGTGCCCGGTGTCCTGGAGACCCGCCTTCTTGTTCCTGAAGCAGGGGCCCCAGGACAAGGTCAGTTTAGTGTTAACTTACCAGCAATGTTGGCACCTATAGAGGGCTTCGTTTACAGACCCAGGGAAGTTTACAGACCCTAAGCAGCTGATGAGCCCACAGTCCATTCCTGACCTGTTGCAGTTTTTTCTTCTCTGGAATACTGGGGCTGAGGAGAAAGGGCAAAGTGGCTTCTTTTCAAAGCTCACCTAACCAGGCTTCTCTGAGTGTAGGAAGACACAGCTCCCAGCTGGAAATCCCAGGGGCAGAAGAAAAGCCGCTGCCTAACCCAGCCAGTCCTCAGGCTGTGAAGGGATGTGGCAGAGGAGGGGCCCGGAGCTCCCTCTAGTGTCACAGCGTGTGCTGCTGTGGCCTGCAGCTGCTGCTCCCCCGTGCGCTGCGGAGCTCCAGCGAATTTGAGGCCTCTGCAAGGACTCGCCCTCTTGTCCTAGAATGGCTCTGAGGCTTATGGGCTTCCTACCAAGTAATTTTGGTGAGGAGATTTTGTCAAACCCTTTCCACCAATTGTTTAAAAACCTGTTTATTTAATTACTCGGTACAGGGTCTTGGTGTACAGCTTGGATTTGTTTTTATTGATTCTCCTGTCTCAGTCTCCCCAGCACTAGGATTACAGGCATGCATCACCACACCCGGCTTGGGGGCACATGATGTGCCCAGCGGTTCTGGGGCCAGCAGGGCATGCTGCAGCAGGGATTGAACCTGGGTCCTTGTGCTTGCCAGCCAGGTGCTTAGACCACTGAGCTATCCCTCCAGCCCTCACCAAATCTTTCTAACAAGTAATTTTAGTGAAAAAAAAATTTGGTTCAGGGCTGGCCAGATAGCTCAGTGGATTAAAGCAGCTGCTTAGGCAGACACAGGGACTCAGGTTTGATCCCTGGCACCACACTCGTGCAGGCCCGTCCCCCAGACGCGCTGAGAAGTTGACTGAAACTGGGCGTGGTGGCGCGCACCCATAATCCCAGCATTTGGGAGGCTGAAAACAGGAGGATCACTACTAGTCCAGTCTCTGTAGTGAGACCCTGTACTAAATACATAAAAAAAAAAAAAAAAAGGAAAAGAAATTTGGTTCAAACTCGTTTCTTCAAGTCTTTACCAAGTTGTTTAAAAATATGTAAATTGGAAGATTAGCTATCAGTGTATTTATCTTACAGTAAATTATTTTCCTCTGGTAAGTTGAAATTAATTTAAGTGAACATGCATTCGTTCAACATCTGTGTGCCACGGGCTGAGCAACTCACTGGGGATTGTGGTGAGAAATGGAGAGAAAGGAGGAGAAAGAAAAAAGGAGCAAGGAGGCTGGGGAGAGAGCTCAGTGGCGTAAGCGCCTGCCTGGCAAGCACGAAGACCCGGGTTTGATCTCCAGTACTGCATGCCAAGCTGGCCACGGAGACTGGGCGTGGTGGTGCACTCCTGTAATCCCAGGGCTTGGGAGGCCGCGACAGGAGGGTCACTGCGAGTCAGAGATACATAGTAAGAACCCGTACCAAATACATAAATAAATAAATAAATAAATAAATAAATTTATTAAAGAAAAGAGTGCTTCTAGGTGCTGAGGGGAGGGCGGGAGGCGGTCTGTGGCAGAAGAAGCGTCTAGCAAGGGTTTGTGGTGCCCTGCCCTGCCTGCTGGCTGTAAGTACCAGGGATTTTGAAGCCCATATAAAGTACAGGGACATGGGAGAGATGCCGTCCAAGTCTAAATGTCCCACGTGCTCCTTGACCTTGGGAAGCTGAAAATCAATTTGGCGCAAATATGAGTGACATTGACTGCAGATCAATTCAAGATTGTAGAGTTGGGTGACGGGTGGAACTGGATGAGATGACAGGGCTCAAGGAGAGAAAAGACGCCATGCCAACCAGGAAGTGTCTTCCCTGGTTTTCCAGGAGGATAACTGTGGCCTTCATAAAGACGGGGAATATGTAAAAGGAGTCGAAAGGAATGTTCCTATTTAGGCATTGTGAATTGCTTGGCCAGTGAGAGGTACCTTTGGAAATTTGGAGTCCCAGGTACGGATTTGGGAGCCATCTGCCTAAGTGAATTTTAGGCAAATAGAATTTTCTTCTGAGGTGGAGTGAAAGGTGGAGAGCCCTAGGAGATGCCCAGCTTATTTATTTTTAAATTTATTTTTATTTTTTATTTTTATTGTATTTGGTTGTTATAGGGCCTCACTACACAACTCGGACTCATAGTGAGCCTCCTGTCTTCAGCCTCCCCATTGCTGGGATTATAGGCACGCGCCACCATGCCTAGACTCTGACCAGCTCGGGCAGCCTTGGGGGCGGGGCTGGTGCTGCACATGGTGCCATGGGTTGAACCCCGGTCCATGTGCTTGCCTAAGCTTGCCTAAGCAGGTGCTTCAGTCTACTGAGCTATCTTGCCGGCCCTCAGAAATGCCCAGTGTAAGCCCACTTCCTAGACATCTGCTTTCAAGTGACAGCTACAGCGCAGGTCCTAGGTCATAGTTTCCTACCCACTGTGCTGCTCTGTGGACCCTCAGTTTTAGATTATTGCCATCTGAAAAGAGCGCCAGCAACCTTAGTGCTAATTCCCTGTTGTGGGGAGAAGCCTAAACACCTTGTGCTTGTTTCCTGGTCCCATTACCTGCCACCACATCTGCGTGTTGACCGTTTAGTGTCAGAGCGAGGTCTCCAGCCTCCTTTGCTCAAGAGGGGAGAAGGAACCTGAGTTGATAGTGGGTGCAGTACCAAGTTCCAGTCTGGCGTAGCTTGAAGACTGGGCTTTCATACATCCTTTCCTGTGTTTTGATTTAATTCTGTGTCTGTTGGCCCCAGTCTTCATTGCCTGATTCTTTACTGCACAGTTAGCTTTTGGCTTAAGACTTCTTGGGCCTATGACAACCCATTTCCTCTCTAGACTGTCATGTTTGCTGTCCAGATTGGCTGTATCAAAAGTCATGGAAAACTTGACACTGATTCCTTGACCCTTGACCCAATTATCAGGACTCCCTTGTCCCAAATCAAATCTTAGGGCCAACTGATATGCTAGAGGAAAAGCCCCCACCAGAGGGCACCATCACTTCCGACAACTACAAGTTCTGGGGATTCTGGTCAAGGATAACGCTTGAAGGTCTCTAATAACTCTCTGCAAGGTGTTACCCTGACAGCTGTGGTTCACTCTAGGGAAGGGTGGGGATGGGAATCATCCAACAGAGAAGAGGCGTAGCACGAATTTGGAGGAGGCACTACAGCTCCCCATGGGCCTCCCCGTAAGGAGTCAGGGCGCATTATTTCTCAGCATATCCAGCATCTGAAAGGATGCTCCCAGGGTTGCCAGTCAGGAGGCTTGTGCCTTTGTGTCCAGTGTCTCCAGGACACAGGCTGCTCTGCTGCCCATCTTAGTCCTCATCAGGAAGTGAAGCTCTTGTTTTCTCAAAACACTCATCCCAAACCACAATATGAGTGTGACTGCAGTCCCTGGACAAAGATCTTCCTATCAGGGGTGATATAGCCAAAGGGCTTAGTGCTTACTTCCTAGAGGCAGAGGGAAAAGCCAGGCCCCTTTTGGGTAAATTTAAATTTTCTAATATGCAGTTTAAATGAGCTATAAACCCACTAAGATTTGGAACACCGCCTGCTTCTAACACCCGCCATCCATTCCTTGGGCGTGCTTCCTGAGAGCACGTGAAGACCGACTCAGTGGAAAGCGTCTCGCCATCCCGAGAATGACTGATAGGCAGAAACAAGACATCAGAAGAAGCCCAAACGAAGACAGCACAGAAAATGTCGCAGCTAGTTAGAAGGAAAACAAGAGGCGGTTTATAGCCACAGGCCAGAAAAGATTGTAAATAAAGAGCAGATGGAAGGAAAGACAGGCCAGATAAGGTAAATATAATGCAAAATAGCTGTTTCTCTTGAGGGCTGCAAAGCATTCTGATAAGCCAGCTTCCCAAGGCTTCCCGGCTCTCCCACCTTGGGAGCTGTAAGGTAACATTCAATGAAGGAAGCATTCTGACAGTCTTTTCAATCAGGAGTTAATAATTGATGATCATAAACAATTGATGATTCTGAGTGCATGACTTCATCCAGCATCCTCGGCACAGTTGGCCGTGGGCTGCTGTCAGCCTTCAGGTTCCGCAAGAGGGTGCCAGGCAGAGGGTGCTGAGACATCGAGCGTGCAGCTCTTTCAACAGACAAAGCCCGCCAAACAGTTCCTAGAAGCTGCCTTTTCTGGGCAGGATCGTCATGGGAAAATTGTAAACATTTGGAATGTGAAGCAAAATTGAGTCAATCCCTGAAGATACGTTCTTGAGTTGGTGATTCTAGTTCATGTCTGTAGGGATTTTTTCCCCTTGTGCTTTAGATTCCAGTTTTACAAAACACATGTCATTCCATGTACTTCCACCTGTTCCTCATGACTCAGGACATCTGTGTCCACTTCACAGATGAACTCCGAGGTCATTTGATGAGGATTTGTAGTTCATTAGACAGAGGGTAAAGACACACAAGGTAATCAGATGCCAAAATGATCACCCTGTAGAATGCCTCGAGGGTTGGAAGGACAGTCATAGCTCAACTTTCCATGACACATTTATTGCACAGCACCACTTGGATAGAACCAACCCAGCTGGAGCCAAAAAATGGGCAAAATAATGTGTCTGTCCCCAGTTTAGTGGAGAGGTTACGCCTTGCATGGAGTGGCCCTTCACCCAGAGCTGTTGACGTGTAGTGTCTGCACAAACTGAATACATTTGAAGAATGTGAAAAAGTGAGACCTGAAATGGCGACTTAGGAAAGAAGATGGCAGGGATAAGGGAAGGGTGGGGAAGAGGGCGGCACAGTGTATCGCCTGTGTTCGAGGTTCTGCCGGCTGTGAGAGTTTCTCTGGGCCAGGCATCTGCAGGGAAGCATCAATGGACGTTAAATGTGGTCACCCAATCTCTGGTAGTTTAGCAGTCCCATGAGAATGATTTGGGCTAAGGATTGTATTGTATAGATGAGGAAAGAAATGTGTGTGTGTGTGTGTGTGTGTGTGTGTGTGTGGTTAGCAAACTTGCCTCTGGTTATAGAAGCCAGTACGAGGCAGTCACGTGAGCAAAACACAAGGCCTTCACATTCCTCAGCTTCGTGCTTGTGAGGGGAAGAGAAGCAGCTGAGCATGGTGGGTAAGGGCCTAGCACAGTTGTGGACAGGCGAGCCAATAGAACAGTATGGAACTGAGTCACTTCGTAAAAATTGGGTTTTAGAATTGAGGGGCTAGATACAATTAGTTTTCTAGAATAAGGATTTTTTTTTTTCATTGTGGCTTATTTCAGTGGTTTTCAAAATGTATACTGTGCTCACGTGCATACTGTGAGTTGCCTGGGAACTTCTTAAAATGCACAATCTCAGGCCTCATCTCTTGCTTTCTGTGTCAGGAACACTGGAATTGGATTCCAGTGACGTGTATTGTAACAAGTGTTCTCTGTGGTTCTGATGTCACTTCTGCTTGGTGGCTGATGGGGTGGATGTCAGCTGTTGGTGTGGCCAGGATGCTATCCTTGGACTCCAGAGATCTGGGCTGACTACTTGGTCACTCATGCATGAAACTGTGTGGCTTTGGGCGGGTCAGTTGGCCTCTTTTCCATTCATAGAGTAGGATGGTTATCTACCTCCTAGAGTTGGCATGCACACTAAAGTAAGTACTAAATAGGTGTAAAAGTGTAGCAGTGCAAGGTGTTTAGTAAATGTCTGCACATGTCAACTTGAGCTTTGACTGGAGAAAGCCTGTCTCTAGTACCCGAGAGACCCACTTTGCAGTCGAGGCCTGGGCCGTGAGAGCTGCAGTCTAAGCCGCCTTTGTGTGTCTGCAATGGTGAGGCCACAGATGCAGTTGGGGGAGGAGGAAGGAAAGGATTGGCTGCATTAGGCATTGGCATCTCTGGCCATGACTAAGCCCAGCCCATGCAGGCATTTGTTACAGTCGCTAAGATGAGAATGGGGGTGCCATTTAGGAACTTTGGAGGACTCTGGGCAACCTTCGGGACTCTGGTAGGCCCTGACCTTCCTTAACCCCCAATGCACAGGCGTGCAGCCTCTACTGGGGCTGCTCCAAACTTTTAAGAACTGAGGAGGACTCTGAGTAGCTTGTGAGATGCAGGAGAGCTGCGATCTGTGGGCCTGTTTGTGCAGGTGTGGAGCTTTCCTGGAGCCATTTAAGAACTTTGGTGGGCTCTGGGCAGCCTGTGGGACTTTGTCTGGGTGATTACTGGGAGCTTGAAAAATGCCAAAACACAGGAGTAGGAAGGCAATACGAATCCGGTAGCCCATCCAGAACAAATCGAGGAGATAACAACATACAAGAACTTGGAAATCACACCCCTGAAATCTCTGAAATGGTAGCAACTGAAGTAAGGAAACAAGTCCATTATGCATAGAAGAAATAAGATCAGAAATAATCTCTCAGGTCAGAAAAAGAAAGGACAACAATTGTGAAAGAATTGTTCAGCACAGCTAAAGAAGACATAGAAAAATAAAGGAGACTAGAAAAATTATGGAAACACTGAATGAACAATACAGGAAAGAACTCGAATGCATGCAACTGATTCACACAGGTAGCCAAGAAAGCAAGAACTCCATTGAAGGCTGGGAGAACCACTTGAATGAAACTGAAGGTGAACTTTCCGACCCCACAGACAGTATTGCAGTTAATGAATATGAAATAAAAGAGCTCTTAAAACTAACAAGGAACCAGGAAAAATCAATTCATCAACTATACGATGATACAAAGAAAAATAATATAAGAATAATAGGTGTCATTGAAGCAGTGCAAGACAACACAGATGACATAAAAAGACTATTTACAGAAGTACTAGCAGTAAATTTTCCAAACATGAGAAATGAAACTGACATACTAATAAGTGAGGCATATAGAACTCCACACAGCCATAATCACAGTAAATCTACACCTGGACACATACATAATAATCAAGATCTGAGAAATTCAGGAAAAGAATAGAATGTTAAAGGCTGCTAGATAGACGCAGGGATGGGGGTTCGATCCCCAGCGTACTGTGCTGGCCCCACCCCTGGGGCACCCTGCGACAGTGATTGACACTGGGCATGGTGGCATGAACCTGTAATCCCAATGCTTGGGAGACTGAAAACAGGAGGATCATTACAAGTCCGATCTGTGTAGTGAGACCCTGTAGACCCTGTACTAAATGTATTTAAAAAAAAAAAAAAAGCTGCTAGAGAGAAGAAACAGATCACCTACAGTGGAAAGCCCCTTAGAATCATGGCAGATTTCTCAACAGAAACCATCAAATCAGGAAGAGTTTGGAGTGAAGTCTTTCAGATCCTGAAAGAAAATAACTTCCAATCTGATTCCAGTCTGATAACCAGCAAAACTGCCTCTCAAGTTTAGTGGTGACATAAGACTCTTCCATGACAAAGAACAATTGAAATCCATGGCTACCAAACCAACCCTACAAAGAGTACTGACAGATATTGTAGAAAGAAACAGAAGTGATCACAGCTTCAAGAAGAACAGAAAGGAACCACCAAATAGGCCAAGTAATTAAAAAGAGGGAAAAAGTTAACCTATAACAGGAAATTAACATGACAAAGATAAGTCAATAAGTATCAGTTATAACGATCAGTATAAACCGCCTTAATTCACCATTCAAAAGAAACAGACTAACAGAGTGGATTAAGAAAGAAAATCCAACAATAGGCTGCATACAAGAAATACATTTAACTCAAAGGAAATTCACAGACTAAAAGTCAAAGGATGGAAAATAATCCTCCATGCTGCAGGAAATCAGAAAAAAGCAGGGGTAGCTATGCTGGTTGCTGACAATATCAACTTCAAACCAAAAATCATCCAAAGAGATAAAGAAGATCACTACATACTTGTTAAGGGAAAACTGCAAGAGGAAGAGATAATAATTGTAAATATATATGCACCCAGTGTGGGAGCACCCTTGTACCTAAGACAGATTTTTAAGAAACATGAAAAATCAAATGGGGACTTTAATATGCCACTGTCACAAAGAGATAGATCAACTAGGCAAAAAATCAGCAAAGAAATAACAGAACTAAACCAAATTTGTGAAGCAATTGACTTGGTAGACCTTTACAGAGTGTTCACCCAGCAACAACAGAATACACATTCTTCTCAGCTGCACACGGGACATTCTCCAAAATAGACCACATACTAGCACACAGAGCACCTTAAGTAAATGCAAAGCAACTGAGGTCATCCCATGCGTCCCATCTGATGACAGTGTAATAAAACTGGAAATTACTGACAAACTACAAAAACACCATAAACACATGGAAATTAAATAGCCTCCTAAACAGCCAGCGGGTCACAGATGAAATTAAAGAAGAAATTAAAAAATATCTACAACCAAAGGAAAGTGCAAATACAACTTAAAGAAACCTATGGGATGCAATGAAAGCTGTCTTAAGAAGAATATTATAACAGTAAATTCGCACATTAGGAAAATAGAACAAGCCCAGGTAAATAATCTTATGCTGCACCTCAAACTCCTAGAAAAAGAAGAGCAAGTCAAGACCAAAGCCCAAAGAAGGCAGCAAATTATAAAGATTAGAGAAGAAATTAGTGCATTGGAGATGAAGAAAACAATACAAAGAATAAATAAATCAAAGAATCAAGAAATGGCATCTCCTTTTTGAAAAGTTTCTCCACTTCAAAGCAAATCAGCAGAGTAAAAGAAAACCCACAAACTGGGAACAAATTATAGCCAACCATAATTATAGCTTCTGACAAAGGCCTTCTATCTAGAACATACAAAGAATTAAAAAAAAAAAATCAGACCCCCCCAGATTCAAAGACCCAATCCAAAAATGGGCATCTGAGATGAATATACAGTTCTCAGATGAAAAAATACAAATGGTAAGTAAATAGATGAAAAAAATGTTTTACATCTTTGGTCATTTGAAAAATACAAATTAAAACAACACTGAGATCCCATCTCACCCCAGAAAGAATGACTAACATCAAGAAATCAGCCAACAACAAATGCTGGAGAGGCTGTGGAGAAAAAGGAACCATTCTGCACTGTTGGTGGGAGTGCAGGCTGGTACAACCACTATGGAAATCAGTGTGGAGATTGCTTTCAAAGCTTGGATTGTAGAGCCCATTCAAGCCAGCTGTTCCCCTCCTGTGTAATTTTCCAGAAGAACTGAAAACCTCATACCACAGCCATATATGTGCACCTGTGTTTATAATAGTGCAATTTGTCATCGCTAAATCATATGACAACCCAGATACACATCAACTGAAGAATGGTTAAATAAGATGTGGTATTTTTACACAGCGGCATATCATTCAGCTATAAAACAGGATAAATTTGAGCCTTTTGTTGGTAAATGGATGCAACTAGAGAACATACTCAACTGAAATAAATCAGACCCACATGTGCAAACATGTTATTATCTCCTTAGTGTGAGAACTGGAAAGAGAAAAAATAAAATCTGAAGGGTAAAATAGATATTCACAAAAGGGAATGAACTTATTCAAAAGGAAAAGAGTTACTGAGTTGAGGAGGACAGGAGAGGGAGTGGGGGAAAGAGGTTTATGTGTGTAAGTGGGAAGGTTTGGACAACTGTACTGTGCATTTCTGCTGGCCTATGGAGAGGAACAGATATTGCTTTAATTTGTTTCATCTCCTTTTTTCAATTGTTTGTGTTTTTTGTCTTCTTAATTTCCTATACATTTCTTTTTCTTCTTTCAATTTTGCATACATATATCTGGTAATATGAATAACTGATTGGAAGAGCACACTATGCATTAGAACAAATACTGCGAAATTCATATTACTTTTAAGTAGTTAATGAAATTCTGCATCACTTGTAATTTTTTGTTTTAATTCTCATTTGTACTCTTTAAAAAATAAAAAAAATTAAAAAGAATAGGTTTTTACATTTTAAAATGATAGAAAATGCAAAAGAAGAATGGCATTGTGTATCATATAAAAATTATATAAAATTTGAATTTTAAGGCCCATAAATAAAAGGACACATGAAAATAGCCATGACTACTCATTTACTCTTGTTCTGCGATGACAGAGTCTGTGACAGCTTGTGTGTCCCTTATTCAAAGTATTTGAGACAGAAATATTTTGGGTTTCAGTTTTTTTTCCCTTCAGATTTTAAGTATTTGCTTACAAATAATGGGATATATTAAGAAGTCTGAGGCCTCGGGAAGAAATTTATGCTTTTTATATGCCACGTATGTTATGGCTTGTGTCTAGTTGTCCCGACAAAGCCTCACACAGTCATAGGGCGGCTTCCAGGGGCTGTGCTGGGATTATGGGTGTGAGGGCTGCACCCGCCCACCCGGGCAGGCGGGTGGACAGCCTGGATGCGGCATCAGGGAGGGAGGGAGGGAGGGAAGGAGGGAGGGAGCGAGCGGCTTGCTCCGGCCTCGCTGATGCAGCCGCTCCCACTGCTCCTCCCTTTTTGCTCTTGCTGCTTCACTGTTCTCTCCTACCATGACTGCCGCCCTGTGCGCTATACCACTCTCCCTTGGAGCCAACTGAGTATGAACTGAAACTCCCCCCCACCTTTCCTTCCATAACTTGGGGTGTTTCCAGCAATGACAGAAAAGTAACCGAGACATTATACGTATTGGAAGCTTTTTAACAATGGAAATATTATCTTATTATTTGTTCCGGTAATTGGTTTGCTTCATTTATGTGGTGATGAGGAGCGAGCCCAGCTGTCGTGGAGGCAAGGCAGGCCCTCCGTCACTGAACTGCATCCCCGAGTGTCACGGTCAGGTTATGCCGTATTTTTGGTGCGCTTGGCGACTGCAATCTATCACGTAAGGTCAGTCGTGGAATTTTGAAGTTAGGATGTCGTGTTGGCGCTCACAGTTTCAGATTTGGAGCACTACATGTCTTCAGCTGAGGGATGCTCAGTCTCTAGCTAAACCAGGCAGCTCGCCAAACCAGGAATATTCGTTGTCTGACCTTTGCGGGAAAGGTGGTGGAGCCCTGGGCCGGATGGAGGACGCACCCTTGTAGAGACAGGCGATACGGAAGATGATGGTAAACGGCAAGCAGTTGTGAGGTTGCCAGGCACTGTGCTAGGCAGTTCACATGCTCAGGTCCTTTAGTTCTTAAAACAATACGAATCAAGCAGGTATCTCATTATCCCTGGTGAATTGAGGCTTTGAACTTGCTCAGAATCACAGCGCCCAGAGGCAGTGGAGCCAGGATTTGAACTGAGGTCTGGCTGCCTTGTTACTTGCACACACAACCACGGGCTCTATTCTTGAGGCTGCTGGTGGGTCAAAGTAGGAGAGATTTAGGAACTCTGAAATGCAACAAGCCGTGATTAGGAGGACTGGAGGGCTGCAAGGCTGCCTGGTAGCATAGTGAATACTCAGGAAGGGTGATTAGATTTTGAATGTTTGTTGGCTCATTTAATGGGAAGAAGAGCAGACACGGGAAAAAAGAAATCCATGAAAACAAATCAAAACCGACGTCTATCACAGCGGATACCCCTGGGCTTAATCGGGCTCTGGCGGCCAGTACAGCGCAGCAGGAGGACCTTGCCGTTTCCTCCCCGGGGCCCAGCGCTTAGCCCAGCCTGCTCTCACCGAGCGGTCACTCTGCCCACAGCTGGCTTCAGGAAAGGGGACGAGAGGTAGTAGGGCTGGAGTGTTCTATCGCCTTTTTGTCTGTAAAATGAGAATGTCAAGGCACAATTGTTGCTTCATTCCTGTGAATGTGAGCCTTGTGTTTTCAAAGGTCAGTGCCAGTGAGCACATCATGGTTTAGAGTGGGTTCCTATGGTAATCAGGCCGTCATCACTGAGGGCACTTTGTGTCAGACAGCAGGGGACTGCATTTTCATGCTGCTGTGTAGCTCATGCTTGTTGCTGCAATTGTAACTATTTCGTTGTTGTTGTGGTTTTTTTTGTTTTCTTCTTTCTGCCCTACACATAGGTCTGGAGCCAGAGAACTCTTCAGCAGGTATGGCTTTGCTCTCATTCTTGCTGTGCCTGTTTTCTAGTGGGGACCCTTGAATTAGGGGGAGCCAGGACGTGTTCCCTGTGAGTGACAAGGTTTTATTTATTTATTTTTCCTAATCTCTTAGATGGGTGGAGGCCTTCTTCCAGTGCTGATGCCAGTGGGAACGCCCAGCCCTCTTCGCTTGCCGCCAAAGGCTACAGAAGTGTGCACCCCAGCCTTCCAGCCGACAAGCCCCAGGTAGGCTGTGCCCGCTGGCAGGGTGGGCGTCCATTTGCGGTACTTGCCTACTCATTTTTTTGAACCTAGACATGACTTCCTGCTTGCTCAGATGGTCAAGGAGATAGCTTTTAATGGACTGCAGAAAATCTCTGTAAGGATGCGGCACGAGGTGATGCTGGTTTCTGCCAGGGTTTTGGAACTAGGTCTGATATGCATGTGGAAATGTTCTGAAAGAGAAAATGCATTTAGATTGAATAAGTAGGAAAATGTCCGAGATTATTTTTATGAAACACTTCAGAATGTAATAGTCAAGAGAAGAGTGCTTCTCGTGTTTACTTCATTAATTTTCTAGATTTAGCTCTAAGAGTTCAAGCAGCTGTATCCTCACAGCTTATCATGTAGCTGTGGCCAGACCCTCAATCCAAGAACCCAGCCCTACAGATAGAAGTTGATGTGGAGCACCTTATTTATACATCCCCCAGTTCTACCCTACAACAGAAAATACCCCAAAGGTGTACAACTTGGCGTGGTGAAGATTTCCCTTAGGCTTTTCTCCTAGCTAGTTTTCCCTTCCTTCCCTCTTGGTACACTGCCACTTTGATGAAAAGGATGGACAGGGTTACAGTTCAGGTGATCTGTGCAGAATATTTTTATATGGAGCAGTCACTTCCATGGAAAGTGGCTTCTTTTATAGAAAGTGGTGCTACAGTAAGTCTCTGAATTCTGTTCTGGGAGAACGTGCGTATGTCAGATTTGTTCATAATAATGTATAAGACAAAGGGAGTCTTAGACAGTACACCTATGAAAGTTCACGCCCTGAACATTTGTAAGTCAGGGATCTACTGTACTCATCCTTGCAGGAATGTATTCTTGTTATGGTCCTCTTTCTTGCTCTTCCCTCTGAAGGTGTCCCTAGAGCTCACTAGCAACCTGGAATTACCACAGATCTTGCCCAGTTTCCACCCCTCTTCTCTAGCGATTCTTTGGCTTCTGTCTATTAGGATGTAACATTGCCATGGTCCCTGCAGTGAAGCCAAGCCAGAGGTGACATCTTCCTTCTTTCCCACCGACCTCTGTCTTCTCAAGCTGGTTGGGGCTGGTCCGCCTTGCGCGCTACGCAGCACCACTAGGTCTTCCCAGCCCTGCCGCGACTTCTCTCTCAGCGTGCAGCCTTTGCATCCAGAGCCCCTGCTAGAAGCAGGGGCTGTGAGTGCACCTACCTCCTGCTCTGCTTGCTAGGCTCGGGCACTTGGGAGGTTACTTGTCTGATAAATGGCTTGCCTGGCTTTCCCCATTTCTGAAACCTTTTGAACAGCCCAATGTGCTTCCTGTGGCAACTTTGCTTCCTTCTTGGCCATCTCAGGAGTGCACACGGTTGACGCTGTCCCGATAAGGAAGCGGTGCTGATGAATTCAGAGGAACGTTGTCTTCCGTCATCGTTGACTTAGCTCATAGGCTAACTCGGTCATTCTTTTTGGCTTTGTAAATACAGTGGTCCCTTGGTTTAGGGATTTAATTTGTTATATGATTGGGAAAGACAGCTATGTTTCATTTGTGTGGGCAAGATGGCTGTGGTCATATTTGTCACCAACTGCAGAGTTTGCAAACAAAAACAAAATCTTGCCCAGTGCTTCTGTTTGGGAACCAAGTTGTTTGCAAGCAGACACGTTCCTGAACCAAGGTAACACTGCTCCTCTTTTTCATGAGGAGTAAGGAGACATTCCTTCTGGATACATTTATTTACAGTAGCTGGGTTGCATCCTCCGTTGTGCTCAGAGCACCCAGAGCACCGTGTTAACAAATGTTGCCCTCAAGGAAATGATTTTATTTGTTTTAGTGGTACTGGGGATCGCACTGAGATACAGCCCCAGCCACCACCCCAGCTTTTAAAAATATTTTAGTTTCAGATAGTCTCCCTACGTTACCGAGTTGTTGAGGCTGGGCTCAAGCTTGTAATCCTTTTGTCTCAGCCTCCCAGAGTGCTGGGGTTACAAGTGTGAGCCACCGCTCATAGCTTCTTAATAAGGCTAAATATCCTACATCAGGTATTTTCTTCTCTGCCACTCAATTTTTTATTTTATTTTATTTTATTTATTTATT
>NW_004524586.1:2871358-2872994 GCF_000260255.1 Octodon degus | reverse complement strand
GCTGGCTCAGGATGCCTTCGGGGCAGATTTGGAATGGCTTGAGGATCTGGGGATCGAATCCACAGCATCCTGATTACTTTAAGAAGTCATTTAAACAACTGAGCTAATGGGCAGGCCCCCTCAATTTTTTTTTTAAAGTGAGACTTCTTGAAGGGAGTGTGGCAAATGACTAATACTGTACTTTTATTCTGTGTATCCAGTGTAAAATTGGTCAGCGAAATTTCAAGAACTTTTAGATCATACATTAATTTTTATATTTATTTTCTGAATGTAAATATGACTTCCTGAATATGTAGCCATTATCAGGTGTATAAGTAAGGCTTTGGCTTTGAAAAAGTCATGGTGGCCAGGGATGTAGCTCAGTGGCGTGAGTGCCTGCCTGGCAGGCGCAAGGGCCTGAACTCGACCCCCAGTACCAAAGAAAGAGAAAGAAAGAAAGAAAGAAAGAAAGAAAGAAAGAAAGAAAGAAAGAATCCATGTTAGATTGGGCTGGCTGGGCCAGGTCCTGCTTGGTTTTAGCTGAAGAGCACTCTCAGCCCTGTGCTCTGAGTATGTCCTTATAGCTATGAGTTAAGCTTTAGGCGACCCATGGACCAGACGCACGGTGTCCTATAGCCTGGACCTACTGCACTTCAAGGAAGAGCGAGCCACGCTTTTGCTTTGTAACTTCATTATCGTCATGCCCGTCCACAGTGGAAGTGTAGTAGTTCCTTGGACTGTCTAAACTGTAAGTCAGATTTTTCAGGAAGCCTCATTTTTTATTTTTCACTGATCTACCCTCTAAGAAAGAAGTGGAATTTCCTCAGTAGCCAGCTGGGCAGAAATACAAGTATCCTGTCAGGTTCTTACCACGTTTACAACAAAACAAAAAGTAGTTCCTTTCATTTCCCTTCTTCTTTAGGGTTAAAAGAAACCCGCAACGGGAAGTCCTTTGGCTCTGAGGGGATTGTGAACACTGAGGCCTTCTGCAGGCTCATGGCCTGGGAAGGCTCTTGCTTGATGTCATAGGGCCCTGGCGCCATAAATGGCCACAGCAAGTTGAGTTGAAAGCTAATTGAAACTGATTTCTGTCTTTGGACAAGAAGAAATCCCATGCAAGATATGTGAGCTCAAAGTAAAAGTAAATTCAACCCCAAATAGGTCTTTTGCTTAGCGCTCAACCGCCATGATCAACTTTCCTGGCAGTCCTTCTGGTGCATGCTAGTGCCGGTGTTTTGTTTTGGGGAGCATTAT
The DNA here is from genome assembly GCF_000260255.1 of Octodon degus. Lineage (NCBI taxonomy): Eukaryota > Metazoa > Chordata > Mammalia > Rodentia > Octodontidae > Octodon > Octodon degus. Next base: position 2,871,761 of record NW_004524586.1, on the reverse strand, counting down.
TTTGACCGTAAGCATGCCGGAAGTCCCACTGCAAGTTCCTGAACCCAGCGAGGTTTTTTTTATTTTGGTGGAACCGGGGACTGAACTCAGGCCCTTGCAATTGCCAGGGAGAAGTGCTTATTCCACTGAGCCATCTCCCCGGCCCCCAAGTGAGTTTTTCTGGAAGGTTTTGTTCTTGCTGTGCACCAAGAAGGGGCTGGTTGTTTTGTACTTTCGTCTGGCCTGTATGGCTATATTCTAGTGGTACCATTTTGGATGTAGTGAGGACAGGGCAGGCACTGAGTTGAGAATATCCAAATGGTCCACCCAGATTATTTGTAACTTGAAAACTATGGGGGAACCCCCAGACCCAGTCCTAGCCCAGGTCCGGTGAGTGTGTGGAGAGCTTCCTGCTACCCTGCGC
>NW_004524586.1:2865389-2869312 GCF_000260255.1 Octodon degus | reverse complement strand
CTAATATCCAATATCACAATTTTAACAGGAGACCTTAACACACCCTTATCTCCAAAGGATAGGTCAACCAGACAAAAACTTAGCAAAGAAATAACAGAATTGAAAACTATGAGTGACCACATAGAAGATGTGTTAGGAAAATCTAAAGAATAGATTATTTACTGTTTCTGGGCTGATAATGTAAGCCAAAGTCATTCAAAAAAAAAATTCTCACCTGTTCTTACTAGATTATTCTAGTACTGGATTATCTGTAAAGATAGAAGCCAGTGAAGAGCTTCTAGGAGTGTGAGGTTTCTTGAGCTCACAGTCTCAGGCCCAGCTGAGCTGCAGATTGGCTGAAGAGGCAGAGTCTGTAGCGCCACCTCACCTGTTGGCGCCCGGCCCCACTGAGACCATGGAAGAGTGGTGCTGAGGGAAGAGGCAGGGTTGTGAGCTATGGCTTTGTAGCTCTGAGCCTGCACTCATAGCTCTGGGGTTGCACCGTAAATCTGAGGTTGATCCTCCTCCTCCAGGATAGACTCTCTGTGTGTAGCGGTCGGTTGACTTGAGCTGGAATTAGACTGCCAGGCATAGGATAATCCCATAAGCCGAAATGTGAGCGTATTACTGGTTCCTTTTCTGTGTGCATCAAAAATGGGAGACTATGAACTATGTGCTTTGAATTTTATGCCTGGTTTTACCTTTCTTTCTTTCTTTCTTTCTTTCTTTCTTTCTTTCTTTCTTTCTTTTTTTTTTTTTCTTCTTTGAGTGATTCTAGGGATGGAACCCACTATCTTTATGCACGTTAGGCAAGTACTCTGCCACTGAGCTACATCCCTAGCACCTTCACTTTAATCATTATTTCCATCAGATTCTTTTCCCAGAGAGAACACCCAGGCATCAGACTCCTTAGTGTCCTCTTCTTGGCGAACTTTAGTTTATTATGCCTGTGGAATTGAGAGCTAAACAGATACCTCAGTAACAGCTATCTGCTTCCTATAAATACAAGAAGAGTATGGTTCTTTCAACTGTACTGTTCTTTTCCTGAAAGAAAAAAATGAAAGGTACTCAAAAGAGTTTAATGAACTTTAAATTTTAAAGCACAGCCTCTAAGAGAGAAGTCCTGAGGAAGGGCTGTTTTGAGGGAACGGCAGGACCTGACCTTGCTCCCTTGGCGTTAATTCCCTGGGCATCCAGGAGTAAGGAGGCCGCTGGAGACAGGGCTAACCGAGCGCTGGTGCCGAAGGCCGCATAGCTTGTTTCGGGATGGCTTGGCCTCCTGGGCTGTGAGGCAGGCCAGGCTTTGCAGGCGAGTAGGAGCCAGTCCTTAGCTTGGCTCAGAGGACAACTGCAGGGGCCAAAGCAGAGCGACGAGGATTTGTTTTCATGTGTCGAGAGTTTTATTGTCTTCAGCTCATGTTACACTGTTGTTTCTAATGGTCACCCTTCTTTCCGTCTCCCCTCCTCTGTGTTTCTTTTTCCTTGTTTTGGTATCATGTCTTAAAAATACTACTAAAGGTTTTCCCTCCACGCCCTCCTCTGCCTCCCTCCGGCGGGGTGCTCTGCATGGCAGAGCCCCACTGTCTGTGGTAGCCAAAGAAGCTCCCTCTACTCGAGCTCACCAAAGCCGTACGCCCCCCTCAGTACCCCCAGCCCGCAGAACCCCTCACAACCCAGCCCATCTCTGTCCCCCTGGCAGCTACACCGGCTTTTAAAGATGCGATATATTCTGGTCCCTTGCTTCTGGGTTCCATGTTCCCCGATGCTTTGTCCAAACTCCAGCGCCACTATGCAGCCACCAGATTAGTTCCTAATAAGAATGTGAGCTCTAACCCACATCACGCGGCCACTGGGAATAAAAGGATCAGCAGCTTATATGTACCTTGTCTATCCAATAACATTTGCTGGGCGGTGTTGGAAAACTCCCCTCACGTTGCACGTGGCCTGGCCCAAAACACGCCCTTGGAGGCTGCCGGCACCCAGGCACCAGCTCCCAGCCTTGTCCCCTGCCCAGCCGGCCCAGGAAAACCACCCCCTGTTCCTCCTCCTGACCTTTCCAAGCTATCCTTTGACAGCCGTAGACATGCTGGTAACGGTGGTGCGAGTCCCTCTCTGGGGACTCGGGCTTTGTTTCCAGAGGCAGTGAGACCGCCCGTGCTAGGCCCCCAGGTCACTTCTGATCCTGAAACACGGAAGAGCAAAGAAATTTACCTTTTGCAGCCAAGTTGTCCAGCCAAGGCAAGAAATTAGGAATATATGTGTGTCTCCCGCATTGTTGCTTTTGAAACTGACGCGAGCAGCTAGTGTCCTCCCCGCCCTCTCCTCGTTAATACTGCTGCGGCTTGAGCCTGGATCTTTCTTTCTGAACACAGACCCTGTCTGTCTTCCTCCCTCTTTTCTGTAAATGCGAAAGTGTGCTGGGACATGGACTAGTGACGTGGTGAGATAAAGCAGTGTTTCGATTTTATGTCAAGGTGCCAAAGAAATTGTATTTGCTCCCAAGCTTCCAGATTCTGCAGCGGTTTTGTGGGGCTCAACACAGCCTGCCTGCCTGCTGTCTTGTTCTTTCTCTTTCTCTCTCATGAAGTGTTAAAAGAATTCAAAAATAGATGGATGGAAAGTAAACTTGGACGGAGCTCCCTCTGTGTCATGGAGTGTCGGGAGGCCAGCTGGCCAGCACCGACTGTCTCGTGTACTCTGAGGAAAGGGCACCGATTAAATAGTTCTCAGAGTACATCACTGCATGTCCACTCGCAACTGTTTAAATATGGAATCCGTTCCTCCCTGCCGTACCCCTTTACATAACGACCCCCTTATTTCCCACAGGGTGCCACTTCCTCCAGCCCGGCTCAGCCTGAGGTAATAGTTGTCCCTCTCTACCTGGTTAATACTGACAGAGGGCGAGAAGGCACTGCCACACCTCCAGCATCTCTGGAGCCGCTTGGCTGCGTCCACACTAGCCTGGTGACCACCCCTGCTGCCTCACCTCTGGCCTTCCCGACTCTAGATGATTTCATTCCCCCTCATCTGCAGAGGCGGCCCCACCACAGCCAGCCAGCCAGTGCTTGTGACTCCCTTCCCCCTGTTAGCCAGACACCACCATCCTTCTCACCGCCACCTCCGCTGGTCCCTCCCATACCAGGGGACCTCTACAGCGTCTCCAAGCCTGACCTCACGGGAGCTGTTTCAAGTACCGTAAGCTTGCTGGACTTCCCTCCCCGCGGCTTTCCTGAATGTCTGCTCCTGGCAGTAAATCCGTCTTTCTTACTGAAATACTAAGTTCTGAGGAACGTGCTGGCTGTTGCTGTGCTTGTGTGATGACTGGACTTGTGTCTGCTGTCCCTGGAGTGCATGCTTCCCTCGCGTGTCCCGGGGTCATCTGTGAGGGCCTCTTTTTGTCCTGTTGAGGATGCATGTTTTCCTGAAAGAACTTTGTCTTCCCTCTGAGAAAACGTCTGTAGCCTTGACTTTGCTTAGGTTTGCTCTTTGTAGGCCAGACAGATGAAATGTGACGAGCTGAGAAAGCTGAGGAAGCGCGCGGGGAAAGCCAGCGCAGGTGTGGTGCTACAGGGTACCAGGGAATGGCAGGGTCCTGGGCGGGAGATTGCTCTTCTGGTGACGTTGTGAATAAGCTACCTCCCTTTCATAACAGAAACGGGGAAGACCAGGGTAAAAACAAAAGTAGGCAGTTAGGTTTCATTGGGCAAGTGGACTTAAAGGCCTTGTACAAACGTTAGGAGTTTTTGAAAGACAGAAAGATATGAGAGGCCCTAGGGAGGAGGCTGAGGGGCCTTTGTGGCCCAGGGCACACCAGCAGTCAGTGGTCACAGGAAGTTAGAGGCCCTGAAACCTTCTGGTCCCATCCTGTGTGAGAAGAGTGACTCCCTTCACACATGGGAAAGCGCATCTGCTTGGAGAAAGGTTCAGCCGAAGCATTTGGGTTT
>NW_004524586.1:2858275-2865019 GCF_000260255.1 Octodon degus | reverse complement strand
GTCACTTTTGCACTGATTGCTCCCAGACTGCACCCGGGCCTTGGCACCTCAGTTGGGCACCTCCCTATTTCTCCTGGTGTCTCCACCGTGTTTCTACCTGAGGGTTTCATTGTCTCCCCAGTTACTGTGGTCCCCGCAGACACATCCATCTCTCCCTCACTTCCCCAGCTCAGTTCCCTCTTCTCATCAGAGCGTATGAGGCTGGGCTCCAAGGCTGGAACCTCGGTGCCCTCTTGGCGGGAGCTGAGTCCGTACCTGGTTCGGAGAGTAGTCAGGCAGACACTAGGGGACCTCCAGGCTTGGCCATGTGCTGGCTGCCTGGCTTGAGCAGGGAACTTTAACATCTCTGAGAGTTTTTTCCACTCAACTGTTTAAAAATGGAAGGGTGAAAATAGTTTCTTCCTCATAAAGTTACTGGGAAGATGCAATCAGGTAGTCTAAACGGAGACTTAGTGCAATGCCTGGCACACAGTAGGCTCGGGGCAGTCAGAGGTACCTGAACATTTGCTGATGTGGTTCCTTCTGTCAGAGCACCTCCCGCTTCCTGTGCCTCTGGTTGGTTTCTCAGACAGGTTGGCCTTGAACCTCAATCTCTTAGCTGAGTCGTGCTGAATGCACTTGCACCTTCTCCTCCCATGTTGTCGCTGTTGGCTCCCCGGCTCTCTGCGCCCACTAGAACGCAACTCCCGAAGGCCGGGGATGCTGCGATGTTCACCCCGCGTCCCCAGCAGAGCACGGTGGAGAGCACCAAGCAGGTACTTAGAGCGTGGCTCTCCAGTAAGTGAGGAGTGACAGGGAACAGCAGAGTACAGCAAGTAACCGTATAACCTGAAGACCCCCCTGAAGGGTTATTAGCTCTACAACTTCGGGCAGAGAACCAAATTAAAGAAGCTAGGAGGGGCAGCTGGCGCCGCACAGCCTTGTGAGTGCTTTGGCTAGTCACCCTGGGGAGCCCTGTTCTAACACTGCTGTGAGCTTGCCAGTGGCAGTGGTGGTTCCGTTTTTGAATGAAAAAGCTGAGGCTCAGAAACATGACTTTCTGGAGAGAAAAATGCAAACTTGCCAGTAATTCTCGGCCCCTTGCTTGCGGTCCCACCTGCTCCTTTAATTTCGACCCTTGTCAGGACTGTCTGAATGTCCGGAGCATAGTGTGCATGCCTCTGCAAAGCACACTGTTGGCAAATACTTTCCAAGGGTCAGACAATAAGTAATTTAGGTTCTGCAGGCAGTGTGGTCCTAGCTGCTCGGCCCTGGTAGCACAGAGGCTTCCGGAAGTAACGTATACGTGAACCGGCATGGCTGTATCCACAAAAACAGGTGGCCAGCCCACGGGCCGTACTTGTGCTCTCGGCCTTAAGTGGCACTAGCTCCAGCGGGGAGTTGGCAAGCCCACATTCGCCTCGCTGGACTGTTGGGGAGTATTTCGCTTCGGAGTTACCAGAAGTGCTTCCGATAACAAGTGCCTTTCATTTCTAGATCCTGCCGCCGAAAGAAGAGTGGGTGAGGAGTCATCACCGACCCAGGAAAAGCCCGCGTCACCCACCAGGGCTGCTGAAAAAAGAGTGAAAGATGACAGTAGGCGGGTGGTTAAAAGCACACAGGACCTAAGCGATGTGTCCATGGATGAAGTGGGCATTCCTCTCCGGGTATGAGTACTTACCTCTCCGCTTAAACTAGTCGTGGCAGGGGTACACCGCTGAGTGCCTGGGAGCCCCGTGTGTAGGTTATAGAGGCCTGGAAGGGGATCCTTGTGTGGGCCTCAGACCCTAACTGAGCACCAGGCCCCCCCAAACTGTGTTCCAGATGTGGCACACAGCAGCTTTTCCCAAAGTGGGTGTACAGTAAAAGTGCATCTCATGGAAAAAGAAATTTCATGGCAAACTGAAAAGGAAGAATATCTGGGTGGAACAGAGTCAGAGGTTTCTCTGCAGCAGAATGTCCGAGACGCTTTGGGCTTGTGAATGTTTAGGGGAGGATGCCACGGGGACTTGCCCTTGGAAAATCACCTTGACTGCTTCTCTTGGACTTTGAGATTCAAAAAATTAATGGTGGACAAAATTCAAGTGTTGTTTTGTGGAGCCTGTTCAGAAATCCTTGCTCCAGAGCTGGAGTACCCCAGAGAATGTGAGGTCCAGTGTCACTTTTTATGGGTTTAGGAAGAAGACTGCCCTGCTAGGAGCTACCCTGCGTTTCACAGTGAGCAGGAAATGCTACGCAAACCAGAAAAGGATCTGGCTTTGCAGGCCTGGCGGGTAGAGCAGCCTTGTGGCAGCCATGGCCTGCTCTTCTTGCCGGTCAGACGTGCCAGGCCTCCTTGAGACCCTCGGGAGCGCAGGGCAACCCACCCTCTGAAACTAGACTCCAGTGAGTTGCATTTCTCGCCAGAGGTCCATCGATACCCTGGCGACACCATGTCCCTTTGTGATTTCAGTTTGGAGAAAGGAATGCTTTTTTGTCTTTTTGGAAGAGACCAGAAGAAACAGCCATGAGCTATACATTTCAAAAGAACTCTATCCTGGTCCTAAGTAAAAGTTTTGAAAGCAAACTGTTACCAAGAGCAGTCACAGCTATCATTTGCTGCATATATTATCTCGTTTAAACCTTATCCACTGGACTGAGTGAATACCAAAATTGTTCCCATTTTTTAGGGGACTGTTAGTTTTGCTTCACGCCAATGGAATGGTCAATAGGGTAGGTTTGTTTGGCTTGTGATTCTGCAGGCTCAAGACAAACATTGAGTGGCTCCCTTGATTTGGGGCTCTGGCAAGGGTGGCACCTCTTGGTGGAATGGTCCACCAGAGTTGTGCTCACATTGTGGGCCACAAGACAGAAAGGGCATGTGGGATCCTCCTTCCCTTTGCAGGCATCACCCATGGCTTTAGGACCTCCCCCTTGACCTCTCCCTCTAAGATCCCCAGAGCCTCCCCGGACTGCCCCCTGCAAACCATGCCATTAAGCATGGCTGCCTGGGAGACACTCTTCCGACCATACCAGTGAGGACATGGCCTCTGAGGACTAGCTGTGTCGATCTTCCCAAGTTTGTGAGACTGTTGCTAGCTCCCAAGCCCATGCGGTTCACCATCATGTTACAAGGACCTCCTGATCACTTTATTTATTTTAAAGAAAGTAAAAACAATGGTACAGAATTTCAAAACAAGATTGTAGGAGAGTGACCATGGTTGGTACATTGCCGATCACTTTTGCCCGGTCCCTGCAACCTTGAGAAAATCACTTTGACTGCTCTCGTATCCTGTCATAAAGTAGGAGTTGAAAATATTGCCTGCCACCTTCCTTCCTCACTTTATTTTTATCTTAAAAATAATGATGAAAAAAGCTCCCGAGCTTTGTGGTGAGGATGAAGCTCTGGCGTTGGGTACCATAATGGGTTATATTTTAATGCATGCATTCTAAATCTGGCCTGTGCAAGGTGACTTAGGAATTTGTCTACAGAATAACCCAGCGTGGGCGGGGCCCAGGCTGATAGATAGGAAAGCATTCTTTGCCTTGTGGCTTTGCTTCACTTCCTTGTAGTCTGTCAGTGGGAGAAATTCTCTCTAAAAAGGGGATTTAAACAATTAATAGTGGACAAAATTCAAACTTGTTTTTGTCCACTTTTCAAGAAATGTATGTTTTTGTCCAAATAGTCTGTAAATTTTGACTTTATTCTTTCTCCAAATTTTTTCTCTCTCAGCTATAAATGTGACTGAGTTTCGACTTAAGATATGATTTCTCTGTTTGATTTTGATACTGTAATCAAACAAGTTGTGAAGTATGCTGACATCTTTATTTTATTTTACCTTTTGCCTTTTTTTCCAGAATACCGAGAGATCCAAAGACTGGTACAAGACCATGTTTAAACAGATCCACAAACTGAACAGAGGTACTGACTTTCACTTGTCAAAGCTAAGTGCCGTATGTTGACTGGTGGTGTAGGCCTGACGTCATTCTGTTTAGGCTCCAGGACACTGGGTCCTGCACTTGGACCCCCTTAGGTACTGATCTGCCTGAGCCAGCCCTTTGCCTCCAGACCCAGGATGGGTGGTGCAGCTGCGGCCTGCCCCTGCTTTGTACTGCAGGCCAGCTCCCAGGCCTCCCGCCCGGCTCTTGCGAATGCGATGGGCTGAGGCTCGCTCTGTGCCTGTGCTCGCCTACCTGTGTGCCTGAGGTGTGAGCAGCTCCATCTCCCGCTGCCTCTAGCTGCAGGTACAGCCTGTGTCAGCCCCTGACTGCCTAGTGGGCCCGGCAAGTTGAGGAAGCCCTGAGCTAGAAGTCAAGAAAACCGTTCTCCCGTAGATGCAGCCCTGCCAAGTTCTCGTGCGGCCTTGCACCAGCCGTGCATCTTTCTGTCACCTTCCTTCCCGTCATCCAGAGGTTGTTGCACAGTCTGTATGAGGATACCTTTGGCCTTGTGAAATGCAGTGCCTAGTACCCCTGTAAGGCTGTGTTCAAATGGAAAAACAAGTTTTCTCCTGGGAGCTTGCGCTGGGCACGTGGCCCTGAGAATCAGTCATGAGCTGACACAGCGGAGCCTGGTCAAGCTGAAAGAGGGATGCTTTCAGAGCAGAGCGCTGCTGGGCTGGCTGCGGGTGGCCCAGCTTGGGCACACCCAGGGCCAGTGCTGGAGCAGATCGCAGCCTCAGCAGCTCCCGTTGCTACGATGCTGCCAGTGAGCTGGTTGGGATGCTGCTACGCTGTGGGAGGGGTGCCACTTCTCCTGCAGCCAGAGCGTCCTGCCCTCTCCCATGCCCAAATCCAGTCTGGCTGCCTGGCATGGATGACACATGACGGCAAAAAAAGTATGTTCCTGTCCGTGTTGCCACCTGAACCACAAATAGCCAGACTGACTGGATGCAGGTGCCAACAAATAGCACTGTTAATTAGCTCCTGCTGGGTTCAGAATGAGCCGCTGTGTGTCCCTTTCTCAGTAGTGACACGCTCAGTGTGTAGCATTTCTGAAGCAGGCGTGGATCTGCTGTGGTTGGGCGGATGAGCTCGTCCATGGCGGTGATGCTGAATACCAGACCTCTGTGATGGGACCAGGGCAGTTCCACTGAGCTCTTCCTACAAGGACTGCCTTTCCTCTCGTGATGTGGGCCTCTTTCACCTCAGACTTTACTTCGGGAGGCTGGATGCAGGGACGAGTGCATAAGTACGTGCGGAGTGCCTACTTCTGCCCTGCAGGCAGAATTATAGTTATTAACACAAGTAAATTACAGGCTCTAAACAAGGCTACCTGCCCTAATAGGAGGCAGCAGAAGTTGAGAAATTAAGGCGCCACTTGTTTGCTTGATTCCAACATCCGCAACACAAACTTTGATTGAAAAAGATTTTAGGATAATATTGCCATTAGATACTACTTATCACCCTGCTTTATACCTCCAGCTTAGACAAAGAGAGAACTTAAAGGTTTGGGCCCATCCTGGACCCTGTTTCTATGTAAGTCTTTCTCCAAGAAAAGTAGTGATATTGTCTGTTTTTGATGTGTCTCTCTTATTCAGGCAAAAGGACTGGATTTTAAAAGCCATGTGAATTTCTTTCATGTAATTAGTGAAGTGTATTATGTGCCAGAACTCAAGGAGTCTAATTTGTGTGTGGATTCCTTCTCGCTCACTCTCTCCATTTGTATTTTCCTCTATTCTCTCTCCCAAACCTGCTCCTCTGCCTAGACACTCCTGAAGAAAACCCTTATTTCCCTACGTACAAATTCCCTGAACTTCCTGAAATCCAGCAAAATTCTGAAGGTACCATAAATTTAGACGGTCTGTCTGTTGTCCTAGCCTTCCTTAGTTCTTAGCTTTCCGTTTTAGGCATAAGATTTGGCTTGTAGATTTTTATATAGTTGTTTTTGGTTGGTGAATATTTTATTTCATTTGTTTGCATGATGTGCTATATTAAAACAACTAAGTCCTTCCTAACGTATTAATCTACTTTTGAGTATGATGCCTGTGTGCTTTAATAATGCTAAAATAAGTAATTATTCAAAAGAGTCAACCGGGAATTGTTAGCTCCTCCACTTCACGGTGGGTAGTTTCAAACTACTTTTCTCTGCCACAGAGGACAACCTTTACACTCCTACCTACCAGTTTCCTGCATCTACTCCTAGCCCTAAATCTGAAGGTAATGAAAGGACAATTTTGTGCCTCCCTTTGCACTGGTTCTGTTACTTTCTTTTTACCTGGGCATTTTCCTGGTGGCTAAAGGCTTCTTTCCTGTTTATTTGCTCCGCTCTAAGCTTGTGCTTTGTGCGTTGTCTCCTTGCTGACTATGACTAGAGTCTATCCAGATGGTATTGTCATCCTACTCCCTGAGGATTTACACTGTTAACAGGGTAACTGCCATAGCTTAGTTATGATGCTCTCAAGAGCCGCTTGTACCCAGCACCCAGGGCCTGGGTGGTGTCTATGGTGGTCCCCTGGTGTTGGTGGCTGGGCAGCAACTTGGCAATGCAGTCCTTATGGATTGGCTGGGGGTGGACCTGCCAGTTCTCAACAACAGACATTGTCAGGTTCTTATACGTGCTACTGACATGTCACTGGTCCTCTCTTGCCATAGGCCCTCGGGGGTATCTTTCTTCGGTTAGGAATTCTCTTGAAGAAGTAAAAGATTTAGTGATGGTAGGAAATTGTATCCCTTGAACCTAAAAATCTGGGCGATCTGGAGAACATTTCATCAAAGAACCTCGTAGGGGTCTGGCCTGCTTGGGAGGCTCACCACATCTCTTTTTTTTTTTTTTTTTTTTTTTTT
>NW_004524586.1:2838726-2850724 GCF_000260255.1 Octodon degus | reverse complement strand
TGTGTGTGTGTGTGTGTGGAACCGGGGATTGAACTCAGACCCTTGCGCTTGCCTGGCAAGCACTTATTCTACTGAGCTGTCTCCCCAGCCCTCGTTTTTCTTTATGAGTCCTGGAAATTGAAGAACTCTGGTGTGAGCGCTAATACGGACATACTGTATGTGGGTCTATTCATGGGGTTGTAGGGGTCAGTGGGACCAGAGCCAGCATCCCTCTAAAGCAGCTGCTCACTGAGTTCCTTTCGCATTCTGAGCGTTCTGCGAGGCACCACAGCGGCCCTGTGAACAAGTGCCCACTTAGGGCATTTGCTTTCCTGTGGACTTTAGGGATCAGTGTAGCAGTTCCCAAGGTCAGTGCACACCTGCAGGGCAGGTAGGGAGGTTGAGTTTGTGCTCCTAGAGTTTCTGATGGAGTGGACCTGGGGAAGGGCCTTGGATTCTCAGCTGGTCTTAAGAGGGTCCCGTGTTGGGGCCCCATGAACCATGTTTTGAGATCCAGTGTGCTTGTGAGTTATGGATTTGGCTGATGGAACTAAAGGTGTGCCTACAGAACTGGCCCAAGTGGCTTAGTAAGCTGAGGTCATTCATGCACAAAGCAATGAAGAAGCTGCTGCTGCTGCTTCTTTTTTTTCCAGTACCAGGGATTGAACTCAGGACCCTGCACTTGCCAAGCAGGCGCTTATTCTACTGAGCTATCTGCCCAGCCCTTGGAAACTTCTTACTTGGCTTATTAAAGAAATCCTATTGGAGCATCAGGCAAATCAAAGCTGGGACTGACTGTTGCACCCTGGGCCAGGGCCTCTTCTCAAATCTCTAGATACAGTGCTGTGCAGTGAGGTGGGGACCAGGTCAGACATGACCTGAGGACTTGCATACCTTTCTGCCTTTAGCTTTCCAGCTTAGTCCCTGTTGAGAAATATGCTAGCTTGTCCTGCATGTACCCTCCCACCCTCCAAGCTGAACTAATAGATGAATTTAGAAGCCACTTTGGTTTGGGGGAAATGCAGGCAACTTGCCTTAGGCACAAAATATTTCTCAAAGAGTCGCTGGTAAACACTGGGTGTGGTGGCACACACGCGTGTAATCCCAGCGCTTGGGAGGCTGAAAACAGGAGGATCACTACCGAGTCCGATCTGTGTAGTGAGACCCTGTACTAAATACATTTAAAAAAAAAGTAGCAGGTAATATGAGCTGTATTTTTAGTGCACTTATACACTACAGTAAGTAGTTCTGTATGACCCTGTAGTTTAGCATTTGCAGAGCTCTAGGTTTCCATACTGACTTTGGACATACTTTGGGACATTGTCCTCAGTGTCTCAACCCTGAGTAATCAGCCTGGTGTAGACTTCCCAGAAGTTGGCCTGATAAATTCTGACTTAGTCCTAGGCAACAGTAAAAGGTTAGAAAGAAAGAAACTGCTTGGATTCTTCTCTGAAGGAGAAATTTTAAGGAGAGAAAGGGCCCAGTGGATGGCGTCCAAGCCATGACTCCAGTTCCTCTTTCATTGGCCGCTATTGATTCATTCAGGCTTTTAATTTTTTTTTTTTTTGTCAATAGCTGTTTGTATGATGTTCAGAAATAGGATGCAGAATAAAATTTGTTAAATGTTCAGTGCTTATGTGATCTACCCATATACCACACTGGGCATGTATGCTTTAAAGAGCTGTGTGCCTTATATTTTGTTTCTGAATATTCTGGCAGTGTTTTCATTATGTCATATCTCTATTAAATCGCTGTGGAGGGCCAGCCAGATAGCTCAGCGGACGAAAGTGCCTGCTTAGGCAGATGCAGGGACCAGGGTTTGATCCCCAGCGTGCCATGCCAGCCCCGCCCCCTGGGGCACACTGAGTCAGCGATTGAGACTGGGTGTGGTAGCGTGCACCTGTAATCTCAGCGCTTGGGAGCCTGAAAACTGGAGGATCACTATGAGTCCAGTCAGTGTAGTGATACCCTGTAGCCCCTGTCCTAAATACATAAAATAATAAAATAAATAAATAAATCACTTTGGAAGGGCAGTGCAGGTAGCTTAGCAGAATAAGCACCTGCCTGGCAAGTGCAAGGCCCTGAGTTCGATCGCTGGTATGCAAAACAAACAAACAAAAAGTCAGTGTGGAGATAAATTAGGAAAAGTGTAAATGTTTTCTACCTGCTAAATGGAGGAGTTGAGAAGGCACTTACCTACAAAATCATACTGTGCCTCTGAAAGTCTCGGCAAAATGTTTTAGTGCCCACCGCTGCTTCTCATTACCAGCAGTGGAACTTTCAGAAGAGGGAGCCTGACTGGGGCAGCTGGTCTTGAAGCCCCCGTGCGGCAGGAGCTGTCGTGGGTGCTGGGGCCCACACCCTCTCTTCTGATGGGCCAGTGTCCTCTTGTCCCGGTTGTTAGGTCAGCGGTGCTCTTGCTGGTAGGCGGCACGTGGCGTTTGCTGAGCACCTGCTGTGGGCAGGATGTTGTGCTGGGTGGTGACAGGAAGAAGCGGGAGGCGTGGCCTTGGCCTGGCAGGTGTATGCACAGTGAGTGAGCCCTGAGCAAGCACAGTAACTGCTCCAAGACTGGTAGTCCAAATCTTGTTCTTAAAGCCCTTTAAGGATGCCATTTGCCTTTGAGGTTTGTTTAATTCTAAAGTAGAAACTTTGTAGCATGTATAGCTATGATGGAAGAAGGTGTGTCTGTCCCCTTTCTACATTCCAGGGTCCTGTCTTCCCTTGTTTCAAGAGACTGCCTTCGCCCCAGTCTGTCTGTGAGCTCAGGCTGTTAGGGTCAGGATTCTCACGCATCTCTACTTCACTTGAATATTAGAGTGCAGGTGTCTCAGAGCATGGCAGGTAGTGGCAGGCGTCAGAAGCAAGCCAGAGGGGAACTGAGAGCAGCTCCTGAGAGCACCGTTCTTCCTCCTTGCTCTTAGCTCATCTTATACCTTGCCTTCATATTGTTTCACATTTCTCAACACAGTGTACTAAGCTTCCCTGATTTACCAATTAAACTGGCTCTCATTCGTGGATTGGATTTGGAATTGCATGGGTTTTGCATGTTCTTCTACTTTGATTTGAATTTGCTTTTTCAGTAACTTGATTGGCCCTGAACTACTACCAGGTACAACAACCAGTGGTCTGCTGAGGCTGTGAGCGCCACCTAACTCCCCTCTCTTCGCCCTTACTAATACAGACAAGAGCATAAGCGCCCCAGATTAAGCTTCTAACTGGAATTAATGGTGAAATGTCTTCTGGACTACATTTCTTTTTATAATTAAAATCTTTGTAAAGTTTTAGATTTCTTCTCTTCAAAAAGCACTAACTCTAGCTTTTGTGCATTTACAGTCAGTTACACTGTTTGTTTTCTTTTCAGGATTCCAGCCCTCTGCTAAATGAAGTTTCTTCTTCCCGCACTGCACCTGACCCCCAAGCCTTCCCCCCAGCTAGCAAGCCGTCATCTGCCTACCCCTCCACCACCATCGTCAATCCCACCATTGTGCTCCTGCAGCATAATCGAGGTAAGGTGGCCTTAGCAGGGGCCGCCCCAGCTCACGGAGTCAGCCCTGCTGCCTTCGGTGTCTCAGGCACGACGTCTGTCGTTCACGAATCCAGTTCCGTGCTTTCTGCCCCACTTTACCTCTTTCCGTGATTCCTGAGGTTTATCTCCGTGGGCAGATGGAGGTTGCTAACTCGAGATGATATCAAGGGTCTGAGAAGTTAGCTGGGATAATGTAATTATGTAGACCTTACCTTGGGTGTTCATGCTTTGCATAGAAAATCGAGCGGTGTTTTGGTGTTGTTTTGTTCTTAAATAGGATCTCTCTCCCTTTTTTTTTTTCTTTTCAAAACTGCTTTATTAACCTCACAGTATGTTATGAGCATCTTTCCATGCAATAGGCATAGTCTGCTACTGAAAGTGATACAGTCTGGGTCAAAAATAAACTCTGTTAGAAGCTGTCATAGGAGGCACATGCAAAGCCGTGACATCAAAAGGCTCACCATAGTACCTCACACACATAAGGTTAGGAAGCGGGTGTTTCCGAAGGTGTTTTAACTTCAGGGAAAACACCCAACTCAGGGCATAAGGCCGAAGGCGCTGTGATGCTCGTGGCGAGGACGATCACTACTAGCTGCCCGAAAGCTTTTCCGTGAGGCGTCTCACTCCTCCCAAACCTTCCCACATGCTCTTCTCGCATCCGTGCCCATGGCTCTCCAAGCCTATGCATCAGGTTCCCTCTTTCGTGCAGGATGGCTGCCCGACTTCGAATGTCCTTGGATTTGCATTAGGCACCCCGTATCCATCAGCTTCGCAAGGCAGGGCTGAGGCTCCCCTTTATTAGCATGTAGCTCCTTTTCATCTTTTTCTTTGTTTTCTTGCTGGGCATTTTCAGTGTTGAGATTTTCATCCCTAGTTCCTGCTTGGATTACATGACTCTTGCTTCTCTTATCTCGGACAGCTCCAGGCTGCCCCAGGCCCGCGTCCTCTGGGCGTAGGTAGGGCCTCTTAGACCTGGAGGCTGTGAGCCTCTCAACAGGATCTTGCTATACGGTTCAGGTTGGCTTGAACTCACTCTATGTCCAAGGCTGACCTCACACTCCTGGTGACCCTCCTGTCTTAACCACCTAGCACCAGGGTTTCAGACATGTGCCAACTGCAATCTAGCTGAAAATCTAGGTGTTTAAAGTAATGTCACCAGTGATTTAGTTCTTCGACATGATAACTTTCTAGGAAGCATAAGTTTGAATACCTAGTTTAAGAAAATAAAACAGATTGGATAGAAAACTTTCCAAAATATAAAGCATGCTTTTGAACCCCTGAAACGCACCCCTGGGCTCCTCCTTAGCACCCTGCGCTCTCCTCCTGGCCGCGCCTGCTCTGGCTGCTGCCGGGCACCGCCCTCTGGGACTGACTCCGCGGGTGTTGGCCGGCCCACACTGTGCAGTGGCGCGGCTCCGGAGGGGGTTTCTCGGTTGGCTTTTATAGTTTCTCTGTTTTGGCTGGTTTTGCTACATTCCCAAAGGGGCCTGGTGTGCTGTGGACCCCTCTGCGTTAAATTCCCGGACAGTGATTCTAAGTCCTTAGTTTTCCTTTCTGAAACTCCACAGAGGGATATACTTGCCTTTTACAAAAGCCCTTTGCAGTGTGAAAAGGAAAGTTTTCAGGCTGTGTTGCAGTGCGGAAGAGGCCTGTTCAGTGTGAATTTCAGAAAAAAAGTGGAGATTCACGCACGCTGCTCAGGCTCGCAGCCCGCGTCCGCTCTCCCTGGGACTCCCCTGCCGCCTGCCTCGTTTCCTCCCGTCTTGCCCCTCCCTTCTGCATCAACTTGGACGCAGCGAGATTGGAGTCTATTTTTAATTGTTGTTCATTCTAAATAGTTTTCTGTTTCCTGCTTCTAACTTGAAAAGTAGATGCATAAAACATTTTCTCTTACTTAGAATATTCCCACTTAAATCTTAAATAGTCGTTTCAGTGGTTTTATTTTTGAAGCATGTGGATTTTCATATTCATTTTCTCTCATGCGTCTGTGTACTTCAGAAAAACCCGGCTCCCGGCCTCCGCCCTGAACTTTGTACCAGCCCTCGCTTCTGCCAGCTGTGCCACCCTCTACTGGCAACAACTCTCCTGCCCAGAAAGTGTCTAGTGCAGGACAAAGTGAACGCTGCTTCTCTTCTTTATGACTCACTTAAGAGAAATCTAGTCAAGCAATTTAATTCCCAGAAGGAAAGACAGTTTCTTTAAAAATGGGATTTATTCTCAAAGCAACTTAAGTTCTTCTAAAATGCCAGTGTCAGCTGCTGTTGCCAAGCCCTCCTGACAGTCCTGGTGAGAAGTCTTTGGACGCGGCTGTGACTGCGGCTCCTCTTTGCTTCTGGAACAAATGAGTTCCTCTAATTTATCCAGATACCTTTGATTCTTGCTTCCTCTTTTGGCCAAATCCTGCCCTTGGGTTTTTAAACTCATAATTTAAAACTCACATGACACACATCCTTCAGAGAAGAACACAAATAATATTAGTTTTTTTAGAATTAAATGGGGCCTCCCATAAAGAGTAAAACCATATGTTCCCTAGCAGGTGGGGCAGGAAGGGTTGAAAAGAATGGGAGGCCAGCCCAACCCTGCATTACTAATCCTAAGTGGGGTCAAGGGCAAGTGCGGTGGTGCGACTTTGGAAATGACCTAACCTGGCATCTCTGCCTGAAATGCACAGGCTGCCCATGAGGACGGGGTAACTACTGCACAGTCTCTCCAGGGAATGAAAACTTTACTTTTGGAACTCTGCTTCAGTCATCTTAAAGTCCCCCTTGTCGCCTGCTTAGATGGACCCAGGGTATCATATGACAGTGTTCCCATCTCTCCAAGCCACCCGTTTGTCCACCCTAGGGACAAACGGAGCAGCCCCAAACCTCTGACCTTAGTCTCGATAGCTGTGGGCAGCACAGTCCCCTCCCTCCCTCCCTCCTGAGCTCTCCTCTCACATGCGGTAGACGACGAGGTACTTAGTGCCCACCTGGGGAGGAGGACTGGGATCAGAGACTTCCAGGACTGACAGGGGTGCCTGTGTCTCTTTGCTCTGGGCTTCTCAGTGCTTCTTATGCTTCAGATCCCCAAAGCTGTGAGCTTGCAGTTTCAGGCTGAGGAGCTCTGAGGAAAGGAAGAGGATGAGAGAGTGCGTTTTCGGAAAGCCTGCCAGTGTGCCAGCGCTTCTGACCACCGGAGGTTCCCAGACACATGGGCATACGAAACCGCCCAGGGATCACCCATCGCAGCTAGCTTCTTCCTTTGCTATGTAGCGCTGCTGAGAAACAGCTGCTACTTGTGTGTGACATCCTGTGAAAGATAGGCCATTCCACACCATACTCTTGCAAATTGCGCGCCTTCACGTCTGCTGGCTGTGGAGGACCCTGCCACCCCCCACTTCAGTAGGGTTGCAACCATAGTTCCCTGGAGGTACTGCTGCATACCTTGATGTTACCAATGAAGCAGCTGAAGCCAAGAGGTTATGTGGCTGGCCGCTGCCTTCTGCTAACTTGTTGGCAAAGCCTCACGTGGTGCTCCACTGGGCTTCTGCAGTCCAGCCCATGCAGACCCCATCCACACAGCAGAAGTGGACGTGGCCCTTCCACTCGCCGTGAGCTCCTGCTGCTCTGCTTGCTTTTGTTCACACTGATTCTAGCTGGAGGATGGGAATATGGCCAAGAGGGAGTGATGGCACCCAGGGACTGGCGAATGTTCTATTTTTGTCTGTGTGGCTGCTTTATACTTAGCAGCTGTGGAAGGTAAAGGTCATTTTTGTGTTTATCAAATAGCAAGTACACACAGGGCTCTCCAGTGGAGGTGTTGACTTCAGCTCCGTGGGGTGGCCCAGGAGAGTGAGAGACCATTAGACCTGCAGCATTGAGGGCAGCAGGGCGTGGTGACTGGGCTGGGAAGAACACTGGAGTAGGAGTTGGGGCTCCAGGTTCTGGATTTAGATCATTTTCAGTGCTCTGTTGGGTAATTTGGACCCCTTCCTAGGTCTCTGGTAAATGCTGATTGTTTTAGGATTTCTCACACACTCTGGACCCAGCCAGAGTGCTACAGCGACTAAGCCTGTACAGTGAAAAAATGATCATGCCTAACCCCCGGGGCTGTTGCTGTGTTAAGCGTAAGATCGCCTAAAGCAGAGTCTGGCATTTAGCAAGATCTCAGGAGCTGGCAGCTGCTATTCTTACGGTTCTAGTCACATTTCTCTCAAAAGATACTGAGCCTGGATCATATGAAGTCTGGTTGTGTGAAACTGGAGGAGTTGGGAGGATTTCCTTCAGTGATGAGATCATCTTAATGACATAGAACCTTCTAGAAGATAGGCAGGCCCATGTCTGGCGCTGATCTGGGGAGGGAGCTGGGGGATGTTTGGGACCCCAACTCTAGCTAGGCCATGCATTTTGGCATCTAAGCGCAAAGGACAGTGAGATTGCAGAATGCAGGGCCCTAACTACAGCAGCTAAGCCCAGACTTGCCTTGCCATGTACTGTATAAACCTCACACTGTGCTTTCTTTTCTTTTATCATAGAACAGCAAAAACGACTCAGTAGCCTTTCAGGTAAGTGAGAAATTAACTCTTGTTTCTGTTAAAGCTGGCTTTTAGTCACCAGCCCTTGTTCAGTCAACACAAATGTCTGAGCTCCTGTATGTATGGGGATCTGTGTTTGTTGCTGAATTGAAAAAAATGGTGACACAGGCATCGTTTCCACCCTCTGGAGCTCATTTCTGGGGTTAGTAAACCGACCTAGTGTCCATGTCCCGCAGAACTATGGTGAGTGCTGCAATGGTGAGGACAGGGTGTGCTGCCCGAGCGATAGAGGGCTCTGCTCTTCATACAGCTTTCAGGGCAGACCTCTGAAGAGGTTACCTTTCTGTTGCTGCGGTGACTATCCTAGGAGGTGCTGAGTCTGGGGCTGGAAAATGTGGGCAAGTTTGTTCTGAGTGGCAAACCCCTAGGCCAATAGATGACACTGGGAAGGAGGAGGGGTCTGTGTGAGTCTTCAGAGCAGCAGTTCCTGAAACTGCTTCTTTTTTTCTTTCTTTTGGTACCAAGGATTGAACTCATTACCTTGCACTTACCAGGCAGGTGCTCATGCTGTTGAGCTATCTGCCCAGCCCGAAAACTGCTTCTTGAATTTGAGCAGGCATCAGGGTCTCCTGGAGATCTTGTCAAAGCTCAGACTTCTGGTCCTTGTCTCTAGAGATTCAGGTTGGATGACTACAGAAAAGAATTTGCATCTTTAGTCAGCTCCACATGGTGTTAATCCCGTCCCCTCTGGGGCTGGGACTGTGAGTACTAAGTGGGCCATCAAGGCTGTGGTGGCAAAGAGTGACTCAGATGTCAGGGCCCAGTCCCTAAGGAAGTGTGCAGGTTTGTGCCGTAGTGTCAGTGTGAGGAGGGGCAAATGTGCTGCATCTGTGAGACATCCTAGGAAGAGGGCGATGGCTAGCTATTGCCACAGACATTTTGCTTGAAGGTCAGGAGACTGTGCTAACAAACAAGTGAGTGTGTGAGGTTGGCACTTGCTAAGTGTTTACTGGATGTGAATTACTGTTATCAGCAGGTGCCTCTGTTGATTCACTTGTCATTTTATTTAGTGCCTTCTTCGTTTCAGGCACAGAGCCAGGCTCTGGGGCTGCATCAGGGAATGTGCTGTCTGTAGTCAGCTAATGGTGTGATGTGATGTTTTGTCATGTGTCTTAGGTCATGTCCTTCTTGGGTAACCTAATAAAGGCAGTAGATTCATTCTTTATAAAAGCCATGTCTATGTAGACACATACACAGGTTCCGTGGACTTGCAAGTCCTCCAGAGTTGAGAACTCCTAAGCTGGCAAATAACCACAGCTGCCATTGTCTGAGCAGCTGCTACATGATTTCTGCATGACTTTTACCCCCCTGTCATTCTTGGGATTTTTGTAGCACCTGCGTAGGAAGGACATGGGGTTCCCTCCCACATGATCTTGGCCT
The DNA here is from genome assembly GCF_000260255.1 of Octodon degus. Classification (NCBI taxonomy): domain Eukaryota; kingdom Metazoa; phylum Chordata; class Mammalia; order Rodentia; family Octodontidae; genus Octodon; species Octodon degus. The sequence continues at coordinate 2,841,260 of NW_004524586.1, read as the reverse complement.
TATCAGGACTTGGCCACAGGACCAGGACAGGCTGCGGTTGAGTTCAAGGTGCCCTTCACTGGGCTCCGCAAGCTGCCATGCTGCAGCTCACTGAATTCCCCGGCCCTCACTGAGGCTGCTGTGGACAGTGGCTCTGGGGAAAAAAATAGAAAATGGCTCCGGTGGACTCCTTTCTGTCTGTGGGATTTTGAAAGAAATAGTGGAATAGATGAAAAAAGCATCCAGCCATGTGTTAGGAGAGCCCAAGCGGGCCCTGGCTTTCCCTGCTCAGAGCTCTTGTCTTGGGGCAAGTGGCTCCGCCCTTTGGTTTCAGTGGTCTCGTGGAGGAAATGAGGACACTCTGCCTGGAGAAGTTGTCACATGTGACAGACAAGGAGGATCCTTTGTACGCTGGAAAGGGCCACATCCACCTCAGGGCTTCTCCGCCACCCTGGCAGGCCCAGCTGTCAAGCAGGCCTGGTGCTGTCGCCTCCCGTGGGTTGGGACAGATCCACTAATATTTCATAGTGAGCGTGGGACCGAGAGCAGGTACTCACCAAATTGTTAGTTTTCTGTTTAAATGGAAGTGTCATTGTGTTCAGGAGCCCCCAAAAGGCAGAGAGCAGACCGGGCTGGCCCGAACCGGCCTGGACTCCTGCCTTGGAGCAAATGAGGCTCACGTGGAGGCGGGACTCTGCGGCCACCAGCCTCCCTCCCTTTAGCAGAGCCTTCACTGAGTCTTGATGCTCAAAGAATGTTATCGGGGAAAGGAGCCTACCCGATTTAGGCCTGCGTGGCTCAGAGTCTCCTTGGAAGACAGGAAAGACTTAGAAGATAGGGAAACAAGGGCAGGATGAGGGCTACCACAGGTGTAGAGAGGCCACCCTCCTCTGGGGAAGTGTAGGCATTGCGGACATCCTCAGTTACAAAGCTCTGGGAAGGAGCCGGGGATGTAGCTCAGTGGCACAAGCACCTGCCTGGCAAAGGCAAGGTCCCGAGTTTGATCCCCAGTACCAAAGAAAAGCAAAAAGCAAATTTGAAAAAAAGGAAAATTTTAACTCTGCTCCTATAAATAGAGGCCCTGTCTGAAGTTGTCAGCAGTATCATTTATTTAGTAGTCTTTAAAAAAAAAAACACAGCATAATAGAAAACAACACCCCATCATCTGCAGGATTTTTGTCTGCCTGGTAAGAAGAGCAGGCTTTCACTGTAACATGGATGTTGGAAGGTGGCTCTGCTATCTGCACGAGACATTTGTCACTTTGCGTTTTCACTGTATAAAGTAACACTTTTTATTTGTTCCTTCCTACATCAAAATCCACTTAGTCAGGAACTACATGATAATAAACTTTGAAAGTAAAATCATTCTGGGCTAATTGTTATAGATCAAAAGGACTATGGGAAATCCCTGAACCATTATCCCGAGTCTTACAGTTAAAGGGATTGCTGTTGCAACCATCTGCCCTACTGATTTTTTTTTTAGAGAATTATTATAGGTCTAGAGACCCTTGGAAATTCATGTCTGTGGTCTGTTCCGCCTACAGCGTTAGAGTGATGAGCACCTTTGTGCACCAGGTGGAGTGGGGACCCGCTCGCCTGCCCTTCTTGGTCTCACTTAGGGAAGCTTTTCCAAGTGGCAGGAGCATGCTCAGAGAGCCAGATTAAGGATCGGCTCAGAATACCCCTGCGCTTCCTGCCACACGTGTGTCCTCAGTCTTCATTTGGAATTTCCTGGGAGCGTGAGGTCTTACCCTCTAGAGCCAGGCTGGCCCAAATCCTTTAAAGTAGATGGCGATTGTGCCCGCAGCCCCGTTTTTGAAGCGCTCACTGAGTTGCACATGGAACGTTTAGCAATCATCCTGCCACCCAGGTGGAGCATAAGTCACAGCAGTTTGTTTGAAATCAGGGCAAGAGTCACCCTGCTGGAAACAGTAAACCCGAGTGCATGGGCTGCCTGCTCCCGGCACGCCCAGCCCCCTCCCACGGATGCCTCTGACTCTCCCACACCTTCGCATGGACCCTCAGGTCCTCCTTTTTTTTGCCAAAGTACAGTGAGACCTCAGCTGAAAACTTTCTTTTTTTCATAATTTTGGGTCATCAATTGAATTAGAGGAGAACAGAATCAAATTTGCCCCTGAAGTCGGCATTGAACCTAACCATTAAATTTGATTTGCTGCCCGTCCAGTTTGGTTCGGAGAGGAAGCGTGGAAAGAATGGAGTTGGGGAGCTGGGGTATCACTGGCACAGTCCCCAGCCCAGTCAGTGAGCGCTTAACTCACTGCCACTCAACTCTCCACGCCCTTCATTCTCTCACGGGCCTTACTGATAGGACTTCAGGCCTCTGAGGCTTAAACCTTTTCCGTTGCCTGTAACATTTTCTTCTCTGTGCTGAATGCTCTTCCTACTTCCTGTTTATGCCTCTGTCCCTTTTCCTGCTCTCTGGCACCTGCCCTTCTGGGACTGTTTGCGCTCGGTGTTCCTGTGACTTTCCTCTTGTTTAATCCAGTGCCTCCTCTTCTGCTTCAGTTTTTGGGTAGGTGGTTTTTTTTTTTTTT
>NW_004524586.1:2790482-2831331 GCF_000260255.1 Octodon degus | reverse complement strand
ATTTAGAATATCAATCCCAGGTGCTACTTGTTTAGCATTTGTTTGGCCTTTAGGTCTTTAGGTCTGGTTCACAGCAGGAGCATCTGCCCCTCCTACAGTTGTAAGGCTTCTCATCTTCTGTGTTGTCTCCTTTGAGGGCCTGGCCCTGTCTGACTGCCTATAATATTTTTATCTAACTCGCCTGCCTACAGTATTCCCCCCCTGAAGAAGTAACCTGAACTGCCGTGAAGGGAAATATGGGCAAAGACCGCTCTGGCTTCTTCACGCTGAAATGGGTCGTTGTTGTTGACTGGCAGTCAGATATATTTTTCAGAGGTTTTATCTAAAGGCCCTCGATAGATGACAGGCATTTTTCTCTTGGGTAGACATATAGTTTTGAGTCTGAAGGAGACAAAGCCAAAGAAACAAGTCAAACAATCACAACAGGATAATTATGAAAAAGTTGAGTTAGAACCTTTTGTAGGTCTATTAGCAAATATCTCTTAAATGTGAGGTTTAATCCGTTTTATCTGTTATGGCCATTGTATATTGTCTCAAACAAACTGACCTTTTATATTTTACCAACTCTATTATTACTTGGGGCACGTGGATTGCCAGAAATAGGGAAAACACTGAGTAGTTTGTAAGTGGGGTCACTGGCTGGGTAACTACCTGTGGAGGGCCCCTGGAGCAGCTCTCCTTGAGAGAAGAGCGAGTATCTCCATTTTGACAGAGCATGACCCTATTTCCTATGCACAGAGCTGGCTAGGACTTCTGTTTATCAGCTGGCCTTAGGTAAATACCGCATCTCTATTGAGCAGATTTTTTTCTGAGGCAGAAAGTCCAGGTGTTAGTGAAGCCTTCTGATAAGTTAGATATCAGCTCTTGAAAGTGGTCACTGTCGTGGAGCTTGTCTGATCTTTGGTTGAGTCACCCAGAGAAAAGGGCATGGAGGAGTACAGAAGGAAACACTGTTTAGTGTTCTGGGATCAGAGGCTGAGTAGTCCACCCGTCACTCAGTAGTGCGGAGCGCTTGGTTCGCCCTCCTGGGACACGAGGACAGTGCCATAAATAGGGTGATGTGTCCTCTGCCCTCGGAAATTCACATCTGGCAAGAGTTGGGCAAGACCACATCAGCATACCGTACCCTATATAAGGGCAGCAGCTGGCAAGCATACGCCCCACCCGTGCTGCCGCATAGGAGGTGCCCAGTAATGCTTTGGGAATGTAATGAGTGAAGGCTTGGGTCCACAGACCAAGAGCTCTCTCTCAGAACCCCAGTGTGTCCCCGTCAGTGCTCCTCTTCTCTCATCCGCTCAGCCGGCCTTCGTACACACGCTCTTGCCATCGGTGAAGTGAGTCACTGGACCATTGCTGGTCCAATCCGTTATCTTGTGTGAGATGGGGCAATGAGAGGGCTTAGATCCCAGATTAGTTCAAATCCCGCTGTCTGTTTTTGATCTATCTCATATATTCTGGTCAGGGGTTTCAAACCTTTTCATAGCTGGGACCTAATTTGAATAAAAAGTCTACTGAACAAACCCAGACTTAGAAAACTACAAGCTGATAACTTAGTTGTGACTTCTTCACTACTGACAAGAATATCTAGTCTTTCTCGGGCATACCAACTTGAGCCAAAAACATTGCTGAAGAAACAGCTGAATTTGGTGAGGAAGAAAGTTTTCCTAGGGTAGTTTTGACTAATTGCAATAGTTGTTTTGTGCTTTATCTGGACATATGAACCCAAACTGCTCATAAGTTGGGCTCCACGGTAGAGTGAGTAGAAGGACATAGAGGGCGTGGAAGGTGCCGTGTCCCATGGACGCTGGCAGAGGCAGGCCCTCGTGGGGAAATCCTGTGGAGAGGGAAGGTGGCTTCCATCAGCTGGAAGATGGCGTCAGACCTGTCTCAGGCAGCACTCTGTGGTGTCCTTTGTCAGCGTGGCTGTGGGTCTCAAGACAGGATGTCTTGGCCTCCCAGAGCTGCCGTGGCTCGGCCACCGCGCCCAGCAGTCCTGGCTGGCAACAGCGCTGCTCTTGCACAACTCAAGTTTGACACAAGAGGGAACTAGCATTATTTTTCCTAGAGGCATAAACAGTAAGAAATGACATGGCAATTTGTCACCTATATTTTAAAAGCAGAGCTTACTGCATGTTTTTATTTTCAAAGACCAAAAAAGGAGAAATGACCCTAATGAATAAAAAGTAAAAAATTAGGTTGAACATAAAAAATTCATACTAACAAAGCAGATTATACTTTAGCACAAGTTTCTAAGAAGTTGTCTTCCCTAGAGATCTTTAAAAATAGAATAGATTCCATCTCACGCCCCCGTCTGATGACATATCCAGGCATAGATCACTCTTGTGTTCAGTTAGGCAAAGGCTTTTTTACAAATGAGGGAAATATTGGAGATGGATAATTAGGGGGAAAAAAACTGTTGGGGTTTTACTTTTTTCTCTTTTAAGTTTCACAAGCTCCTGGATTTCTGGGTCTCTGGCTTGGGATTTTGATGTTGTCGGTGGGCTCTGACGGAACCTCTGTACCCTTCTGTGGTGCTGCTCCTGCGAGGGGACCTCGAGCTGCGTGTCCTGCCCAGGCTTCTTGTATTGTGATGCTGAACCCAGAGCTTTGCACTGAGCTGTGACCCAGTTGTTTTCTTTTTTTGGAGACAGGGCCTAAGTCATTAAGTTGCCCAGCCTGGGCTTAAACTTGCTGTCCTCCTGCCTGAGCCTCTCAGAGCGCCGTGATTGTGGGCATGCGCCACCACGTCGCACTCTGTGCACACCCTTTTTGGTAAAGGAAAGATTTTATGTCTTTTAGAGAAAGGTATTAAAGGCATATTGATACTTAGCAGACGTTCTGCCCATTAACTTTAACGTGCATTGAGGAGTAGACAGCTTCACTAAGAAGCCGGAGGCCTTGGAAGTTCAGAGTCTGTCTTTGGGGGAGAAACTGGTGCCACAATTGTTTTATTTTGCTTAATGCGGAGTCTGGAACTAGAATTATCTCTAATAGCCCTACTAAAGCCTGGGGGCTGCGGCCTCTGTCTAACTTCTGGTTGTTAATAGAATTTAGAAAAGATCCTTCGAAATATCTCCAAGCTGATTCCCTTCAGATAGCCAGGGCCATGTGCAAGCTTGTTTACGCTGGCTTAACATTCCTTCCCCGGCCCCCACCCCCAGGTAGAGTGGACGGGCGAATTCCTAGCCGGACCTCTGAAGACAAATAGAACGGTCATGTCTTAATAGATGTGGTTGAAGCTATACTTACAAAAATAAACCTCTGTAAATTCCAGCAAGGAGCAATCTTTTCTAATCATTTTATGATCATGGAGGCTGCCCTGTGTTGTAATTTTTTATCCTTTGTTTCATAAGTCAGGGTGCAGAAAGGCGGGCCGTGCAGAAGCCGCTTCAGAAGCGCAGCCTCCTTCCCTCCCTGCCTTCTCATTTAAGGATAGGGCCTCACGGCTGCAGCTCCAGGGCTCACTGCCACGATCCTGTTGATGGTAATGATGCCGCCATCGCTGTGACGGCCATCTGTGAGCCTTTCCTATACAGTGCACGGCTACGCGCCGTGCATCACTGTGGCTGTCACCTTTCTACACTGCCAGCCGTCTCCTGAGGAAAGTGTTCGTATCATCAGTGAAGAATGCGAGGCTCAGGGGGATTGAGTGGTGTGTGCGAGATCACACAGTAGGTGGTAGACCCGGGCTTCGGCCAGGTCTCTGGGGCCACCAAATGTGAGTTTTCCTTTCTTCGCTGTACTGCTCTGCTGAGTCCTCCTCTCCTCATACAGTGTGTGGTTTTGGTTGTCCCCTTCTTCCAAAGACTGACACCTCGCTGCAGACGTCTGATCTCCCAAGTCAGCCCCGCCTCGGGCTGCAGGTGTCTCTTGGCAGTGTCCGGGAGCATGAAGTTAGAAAAGGTCCTGAGTGAATGGTGTGAATGGGCATGATTAAAAACTTCTAGAGAGGGGGCCTGCCCCTTAGCTCAGTTCTTTAAGTGGCTGCTTCAACAAAGCAGTCAGGCTCAGGTTGCTGTGGTTCGATCCCCACAACACAAGACAGCCAGTCATGCCTTGAAGGCATTCGGAGCAAAAAAAAAAAAAAAAAAAAAAAAAAAACCACTTCTGCCATTTTTTTGATTTGAAACTGTCTCATTGCTATATGTTTATCAATAAAACTTTGAAAAGAAAAAAAAAAAAAACTTCTAGAGAGGAGAGTACTGCCCTTCCCCAGCCCCTAAAGAACTGAAGACATTTGGCCAGATACAAATTGGGGAATTGGGCTGTAGGATTAGGTTAAAAAGTACGAGTCTTTCTGCTCTAAATGTGTCTAAATGATATTGGCTCATTTGGCACATTTGATTGCAAGAAAACTTGTTTTTCACATGATGCCTCAGCACATGGAGCAAAACCAGGGAGCTGATAGGGTGCTGGGTGGTCCGTGGCCTGAGAGGACCCATTGGACCGCATCAGAGTGAAAGACTCGAGGCAGAGGGAAGTTCTAGAGACCACCTTTCCCTGTCACTCAAGACACCACTTCTGGGCATGGCCAGGGTGTGGTGTTCCACTGGTCTGTCCCATCCTGGGTTTTCCTCATTCCTAGCTGAGCTTGCACTAACACAGGCATTTAGGAGGCTGGATTTCTATAGTTAAGTTAAAATAACCGTCTATTAGCCTTGCAAGATTCCTAAGAATAGCTTTATTTTGCTTGAGTTCAAGCAAATCATTCTATTGTGAACAAGCTTGGCCCAGATTTGTGTCTCCTGCCTCAAACCTTGCGTAGCACTGCCCAGAGGAGGGGCCAAGCAGGGTACATAGTCACCTTTGCCCTCCTTCTGAAAGCTGCCCAGATGTCTTCAGTCCGTAGGGTAGCTAAGAAAGGGAACAGCCATTTCCTTTCCACCTTCAGGATCCAGGAGACCGATAGGAGAGAATGGTAAGTCTCTTTCCAGCCCTTGAGTCCTCCTGGACTGTCTCTTCTGACTTTTTCTGAGCCACCTCTTCTCATCCTCAAAATTCTATTTTTTATTTTATTTTTTTGAATATGTCTTTTGCAGCTATTCTACAGCCTATCCTGGTCTTTTTTTTTTTTTTTTTTCATTCCTTAAAATTTTTAATTAAGTTAAAGGCGAATTGGCTTTGTTGAAAGGCGACTTGCTCACTTGCCCCAGCTCCCAGGCTTCCTGGCATTCTTGCGCTCCTCCCCTCCTTTGCTTACTTTCCCCCTCCTGTCCGAGCCTGTGTGCCCTTTGCTGCGTCTGTCTATCTTTTCCTTTGACTGTTTTGTTTTAGGGTTGTAGACTGTCTGTCTTTTTTCCTCATTCTCCCTAAATGCTTAGAGTAAAACCTGAGAATTATGCTGAACGTTGAAAAAGATTATGCTAAAAATACAGCTGACTGGTGGCCCAAGCCTGTAGCCCCAGCTGCTTGGGAGTCTGAGGCTGAAGGATCTGTTGAGCACCAGGGTCCAAGAGACCACCGGGGCAATAAACTGACACCCCTGAGACCAAAAAACAAAAGGGAAAGGGCTAAAGCTGTAGCTCAGTGGTAGACTGTGTTCAGCATCCGCCGAGATGCTGGACCCAGTCCCCGGCATCAAAAGAGCAATTAATAGTAGAAAAAATAATTTTTAAGATTTGGAGACCTAAGAAGTGCGTAGAATGGAAATCAAATGAGCTAGGCAGTGGCCGTACAAATGCTAACTTTTTTACCATCCTATTTGGGTCAGTTATGTAGCATAAATAGAACAGTGATTTTCAACTCATTACCTTCATGATTTTTATGAATTCTGAACATACAAACAATAGCAACAAAACCCACAGCCGACCAAGAGCCACTTAGAGGCTCGGTCACAGTTACTGTGGTTGAACAGTCAACTTTGTGGTCCCTGGCAGTTTCAGGGCCTTCACTGTCCCCAAATTGAGCCACTGGTGCTTCTTCCTGACGCCAGTGGGAAGGCACTGGAGTGTGAACATAGAGCCCCGAAGGGGCCGGTCGGGCCCGCAGTGAGTTGCTCACCCTGTCCGAGTCCTGCAGGTGTCCAGACCTCTCGGATTCTCTAGCGTTGGAAGTGGCCGAGGTTCGATGTCTGCGGCTGGTGCTGTGAGGAGCGCAGACGGCAGGCGGCTCTGCTGTGGGCAGGGGTCCCAGGGTCCAGGCAGACCGAGCCTGCTGTGGCCTCGCATAAAGAACCCTTGGAGAAGTGAGGGTGGGCTCTCTGATGTAGCTCATAGGCAACTTGAGAAGTGCTTTACTAATTATATGTCAGCTAGAGTTAGTCTCTCTCAGCTAGCCTCCTGATTAGAAATCAACTGAGTGTTCCTTATGCTCAAGTTCCCCGTTCCTTGGTGCTTTCACCGCTTACCTCTGTGCTCCAGTGCAGTTGTAGCTTACCAGGAGAAGCTTGAAAAACCAGCAAGTGACAGCTGTGGCGAAGTGACTTGTTACCCATTGTTGCAGGAGACCAGTAGGAGAACTAGAGTCTGGAGAGTAAACTCAGAAGACGTACCTAAGCGTCACACACGGTAGGATGATGCAGACTGAAGTCATCAGGGTCTAGAGTGGCTAGGTCCACTGTGCACTCGAGGTTTAGGCTGACACCACTGTCTCCTTCTTCTGTAAAATAATAATGGGATAGTGTTTCTCTTCTCTGGTGAAACTAGGGTGAAAGAAAGCAGTAGTTCCTGTCACAGTGCTGAGAGCAGCAGGGGAAATGGAGCCAGAGATGTCTTGAGCCCATTCCTGATGTGTGTCCTTCTCATTGTGTGGCTGAGGGCAAGCCTTCTAACTCTCCCTGGGCCTTGATTTCCTTATTTGTAAGATGAGGTGTTTATTTCCTTCAGTTCTTACAAAGTTTGGGTGCCATGCTGTTAGTAAGTTTGCAGCTGTTATTAAGGACAGGGGCACTGAACAACGAGAGCTGCTGCTGCTGTGTATTCATGGGTGAGATAAATTTCATTACATTTGCAAGACAGACATCAAAAATTAAGAGAATTAACATTTCCTGCAACTTGTTCTAGCTGCTGGAGTTGGTGAGCTGAGAGCTCTGAGCTTCATTTTGCTCTTAGAGGGCCCGAGCCGAGCTCTGCGGTAGGTCGTCAGGCCCTGAGAGTCTGTCCCTGGGCCCTGCCCTGGTTAGGCATGGGTCATTGGTACTTCTTTTTCTGCCTACACAAGATTAAAAAATGGCTTCCAGAGCGTCCATTCACACAGCCCCGCTGTGGTCTCTTCTCTGGCTTTTGCACTCCTTCTGATTTTCAAAGCATGTAAACTGTGAAACTCTAGTAGGGCTGTTTTTCCATTTCTAAAAACTGTTTTTCATTGTCTTCTAATGACTCTTCTAAAATTCCCCAGTAGAAAACTCTAAGGAGTATTTTTTTAAAATTTTATGTATTTATTTGTGGGGTGTGTGTGTGTGTGTGTGTGTGTGGCCAGCTCAGCCCACCAGGGGGCGGGGCTGGCTGGCATGTGGTGCTGGGGGATTGACCCGTGGTCCCTGTGCTTTGCTAAGCTTGTTCTAAGTAGGTGCTTGAGACCCCTGAACCATCTCACCAGCCCCTCTAAGGAGTATTTAAGTTTAGAATTTATATATTTTTAAAATTCTTATCCTTGATAGCTTTTTGCTTCATGAACCAACTAACTGTTATGAATTAAGCTTCACCTGCGACACACATCCTGATGGGCTAATTTTTCCTTGATTCAGAGAGGTACAAGGTTTTAAGCTAAAATACTACACTGGATTTAAAACAGTAATGTATTGATTTTGAACTAAGCTCACTTTTCATTTGGAATAATCACCATTTTTTTCTAATCAAACATCTGCAATCAAAGTTAATTTTTAGTTTTTTAAAAAAAAATCATGGCATTTTATAAATGTAATAATCAGTAGTGTTGTTTAAAAACAACAGCCACAATAGTAACAAAAACCAGCAACACAAAATTCTATAGAATGGTCTTTACAAAAATGCATTTCTGGATCCCATTTTATCTTTCCCGGGCACTATTTCCATAAATTAATGTGAATAAACTTGCACATTTAATTTATAATTGTGAAAAGGCTTAACTGTGTTGGTAAAGAATCCCAAGCCCTGCCCAGCATTGATTTTATCTTATTCTTATCCTTAAAGCTAAAAGGAAGGATCAGAAGGAGGAGGGCGGTACGGAGGTGCCTTGGCACCTAAAGCCCGACCATCGCTGTGGCTGACCCAGCGTGCACTGCGTGTGCATTGCCTGATCGTGAAAGGGGAGCAAGAGAGGCCGTCTCTGAGCCCCACTTTACTTATCATAGTAGCAAATTAGCTTTATGTTTCATAAAACACCCTGGCCTTTTCTGCTCTGAAATTAAACATGATTTGCATAGAAACAAGGAGCTGATTAACGTTTTGTCACTTACATGGCGCAGTAGAGTTTTGGACTTGTCTTTGCTGATTGGGTTCTGTGCTTCACTGAAATTGTTGCAGTTTTTTTTTTTTTTTAATGTATTTAGTACAGGGTCTCACTATACAGATTGGACTCGCAGTAATTTTGTTTTCAGACTCCCAACCACTGGGATTACAGGCATGAAGTATTGGTCTTCATTCCATAAGCTCAGTTTTGGATTTGGAGCAGAAAGAGAGTGTATATTGGGAAAGCCTGGCTCTTTTAGATTTTCCCCAGCATAATGCTGTAGAAGGATTGTCAAGGATCGAGTGACTAAATAGTCTGCCTTTTTAGAGTAGATCCAGTACAGACGTGTTCTTATGACTATTGTCTGATTGTTTTTTAGCTTAAAAAATACAGCCACTTCTGTGAGGGTTTCGGATCTTGTCTCCCTCCAGCCAGGTTTAGAGCCCCCGTGCTGAGCTTGCTTAGGGGTGGGTAATTCTTTACCAGAAAGCCTTGGCATACCACAGAAAGCCCTGCCAGTCTGACTTGCTCCAGAGTCACAACTGGACACTTGCCCCAAGCGGTCTCTTTGCGGAGCAGATAGTGTAACGCATCGCCCACTTGGGAAGCCAGGTTAAGGGGGTATCAAAATGAATTTTAGGCAGATTTTCTCAGTCTCTTCCTATGGCTATAAAATCATTTTATTAGTGCTGCTGAATCTGGAAATATAACCTCTAAAGCAGGTCAAAGCCAAGGAGGGTAGCTAGCAACCGTGACCTCCAAGTCACCCAACACTAGCGGTCCCCAAAAGCCCCAGAATGAGGCCTGTGGGTTCTCTGTGGGGCTCAGCAGGCAGCACCAGCGACTGGGCACGTGCCACCGGGGCCATCTCTGCTCCCACCCCACTCAACAGAGCTAGGGGCTCTGCATCCCAGCCTCGGAGCTGGAGTTGCCCTCGGGGAAGACATTCCATGTTTCACTCCATTTGTTTCCCAGTGAGAAGCAGCAGCCGTCCCCCAAGCACGAGGAATGTCCTGCCTAAACTGCAGGAACTATTGGGTTAGGTGAGCTCCGCAAAGCTTACTAAGCCTCCCCCTCGTGGTCTGCGGTGGTCTACAGCTTCTGGTGTTTGATTCTTCCTTTTTCCACTGGGTTTCCTGGTATGTCTCGATCGGTGCAAGACTGGCAATGGGGAACGTGCACACTTTGCCTAATTATATTCTTCTTTGTTCACTAGATGACGATTCAGATCTGTACTCTCCCCGATACTCCTTTTCTGAAGACAGTAAGTGACTGCGTTTCCTGGATGTGGGGGAGGAAGGCAAGGTGATGGATGAGGGAAGGTTGCTTTTGGCTTTAGTTTTCATTGGTTTTTTAAAAAGTCCTTTGTGGGGCCAGGGAGATGGCTCAGTAGAATAAGCGCTTCCCTGGCATATGCAAGAGCCTGAGTTCAATCTACAGTTCCGCAAAAAAAAAAAAAAGTCCTTTGTATGTATTTTTTTTTCTCCAGCAAAATCTCCTCTTTCTGTGCCTCGCTCAAAAAGTGAGATGAGCTACATCGATGGTGAGAAGGTGGTGAAGAGATCCGCCACACTCCCCCTCCCCGCCCGTTCTTCCTCACTAAAGTCCAGCCCAGAAAGGTGGGTCCTTCTCGGTCTGTGTTCGCCATTGCCAGCTGTGCCTCGGCAGCTTTTTGTCTTTTTTCATTTATGTATTTGGTACAGGGTCTCACTACGCAGCTTGGACTCATGGTGATCCTCCTGTTTTCAACCTCCCCAGCGCTGGGATTACAGGCGTGGGCCACCACACCAGGTCTCAGTGGCCTGCTCAGTGTGCCCCGGGGGCGGGGCCGGCTTGGCATGTGGGACTGGGGGCCGAACCCAGGTCCCTACTCTTGCCTAAGCAGGCGCTTAGTCTGCTGAGCTGTCTCGCCAGTCCCAACCTTGTCAACAGTTACTGACACCCAGGATCCTCTTTCATTGGAAACTTGGAATTTGAGTCTGCTCTGTCACCTATCAGCAGTGATTTCTTCTGTTTGGGTCTCAGTGTCCTTAGAGACTGTAAATTTGGGACAGTAATAGCTGGCTTCTTGTTGGGAATGTTGTACAAGTAAAATTAGAGGCTGCACGTTAACATTCCTAGTATGCCTAGCTCACTGTGTGGGCTTAATTAATGTTAACTGCAATTATCATCATCAATTTTGACCTTTCCACAAGAAAACTCAGCTACAAGACTTGTCATGGGTTTCCCTACTCTCTGCACCTACTAAAGCTGTGTTTACACGTATTCATAGCAAAGATTGTAATCTAAATAAAGCTACATTTCTTAATGCCAATTTACTTACACACCATGTATTATTGAGGCATAATGTGTGAACTTTTTCTAATGATACTATTTATTTCTTAATGCTTATACAGGACAACCCAGTTTTCTTTTATTGCATTATTTTCTCTAAAAATGTCCAATGGAACAACAGGATCGCATTATCTGGACTGATGTCCCATGCATTCTCCACCCCCAGCCAGTATCTACACACAGAGGACTTGGCCAGATGGGACCGTTTCCTTAGGTGTACATCCAGCTTTCCCCTGAGTAGGCTTCCAGAAGGCTCCACGCATACCGCAGTGGCATCTACCTAGAAGTGTGGCAACTAATTCAAATGGAAGGTTGGATGCGCTCGTAAATCACTTACAGGCACATTCATTAGGAACTTAAGGGCATGTTTTATACCAGTTGAGTAACCATGTGTTGCACAAGAATGTGAGCCTGGAAGCCATGGTCCTGCCTTCAAGAAATTTTTAGCGTCACCTCAGAATTGAAATACAGCCAGTGCAAAGTTCAGTAATGTACACGAACAACAGTTTTTGCAGAAAATTTCCAAGCATTCATCTTCTGAAACCCATTTCTGGATGTCAGCTTAAGAATCTGGGTCAGTGCTGGGGAGATAGCTCAGCAGTATAAATGCGTGCCTGGCAGACACGAGGTCCTCAGTTTGATTTCCAATACCAAAAAAAAAAAAAAAAAAAGGAATCTGGGTCAAAGGCTGAGACTGTTGGGTAGCAGGCTGGATATGGAACGGGGAAGAACATGGATGGCTACAGTAATAGCAGTGTTGATTGAATAGGTGCCCAGAGCCTGGCGGTCACCTCAGTGACTTACACGTACTGTGTCATTTTATCTGTAAAGCATCCTCCACTTTTCACATGTGGAAACTGAGGTTGCAGGAGGTAAAGTGCTTCATTAAGCTCGCCTGCCACGCAGGCAGTGCAGCAGGGATCTGAACCCTAGTTGGCCAGCTCAGGACCTGCTGCTGCTTCTCCTCTTCTCTACTTTCTGAGGTGTCGTTTGCGCACAGGATACCTCAATCCTGTGTGAACTGAAGAAGGAAATTTAGTTGGTTGCTTTGGGAAGCACACTAGCACAACTAAGTGGTTCACCCTTGATTTAATTTTCATGCTCTGGATATAAACATCCCTTGATTAGACTACAGCCAACCAGAGTCAGGCCATGGGAGAAGCCGAGGTCGGTTTTTATGTAAATAGCCCTAACAAGATTTTCTTTCTGCAGAAACGACTGGGAGCCCCCAGATAAGAAAGTGGATACCAGGAAATACCGGGCAGAGCCCAAAAGCATTTATGAATATCAGCCGGGCAGGTCTTCCGTCCTGAACAACGAAAAGATGGTAATGTGCATATTAAAGTCCTCTGTTTCCCCTGCCTGTGTTCTTTAATCTGGGTGCGCAGTGCAGTTGGGTTATGGTCTTCCCACCACGAGATAGCCTTGCTTTGTTTAGAAGATGATGAAAAGAAGACGTGTTTTTATTCTTTTCATTTTTGCAGGTGTTCATAAAATAAGTCTTGAGAGCCTGCTTTGAAAGAATTCTCTTATTGTGCCTCTGTTGGTCCTTTCATGCATGGTTTTTAACTAATTTAAATTTTTATACTCACATACAGATTGATTTTGCTGCTGGCTTTTGAAAACAAGAAACTAACCATTATTGTATCAGGCTTATTGTTAACTGGAATGAAGTCAGGATTTTTAAAAAGTGATTCTCACAATTTATCTCACACATAAATTTTGTAGAAGTTACTACAGTGTCAGTAAAAGCTAAATAATTAATAGGATGTCATATCTTGGGGGAAAGCCTAGGCCACTAGGGCGTGTCTTTGGGTCTTCTTTCTTTGGTAGCTGTAAGGTTGAGGACCAATTTCCTATTCATCTAGTTTTTGGTTCCCTAACAAGTTCATATCTCCAATCGATGAATAGTGGGAAAATGGCCTGTGTAGACATAGGTGGGATGGGGATGTAGCTCAGGGGCAAAGGTGCCTGCCTGGCAGGTGCAAGGTCCTGGGTTTGATCCCTGGTACCGCAAAAAAAAAAAAAAAAAAAAAAGGAGGCCACCCTGCAGAAATGGCCTCCTTGCTGAAATGGGAAGACCTTTTACAAATGGATTTCTCCCATATCTGCCAATTATGCTTCCATTTATTTACCTTTCATTAGAAAACCTGGCTCAGAATTCTGAGGATTCTGCAGAGCCCCAGCCGTGACAGCAGGGTGGAACGACTGTGCTGGGAACTGATTTTTATTACATGCCATTTTCACACCGAGCGCAGAATAACCGGGCCTTGGAACTGTGGGTTCAGATTAATTTCCCTCAACCCCTTTTGCTCTGCATGTTTTTACGGAATAATTGATTGAACTTTTGCTAAAATAAAAATGTGACATCTTTAAAAGCACAGAAGGATAAGTAATTTCAAATAGGAGAAAAGGTCAGCAGTTCACAGGTGCTTTTGGAGTTGCTGTTCCAGCAGTTGTGCGCGTTACAGGCTCCTTCCTCGGCTCCCCCTTTGCCTACCAGATAGTTCCTGGTAATGAACATAGAAAGTAGCCTTCCGTCCAGGGGTCCCTGGGAACAAAGTCCTGCTCTCCAGGTGAATTCCTAACAAACACCCAGCCTGGAGCCCACCATCACATGTTCATACATTTAAACGATTTCAGGGACTCTGGGGACTCTGGATGCTTTTTTTTGGCGATACTGCATGACCAGTCATAGTCTGTCAAGGCAGTAGAGTCATAGACTGAAGACCGTCTCTTTATTAGTTCCTTCTTTGTTTCCATTTTTTTCTTAGTAATGAACACATTTAACAAACTGGGAAACAATAGCAGAATTTTGTTTTCTTCATTGGTATTATAATATTCCAAGTACCTTCCATGCCGTAGTTTTTGGTATCGTTGTCCACTGGGGCTCTCTGGGGAGCGGTGGCGACTGTAGGCTTGACAGCAAACCCCGTAAGGGTTTCTACACATGAACTCCTCTCTCGGGCCAGCCAGAGGCCCGTCTGTGACACTGAGTGTCTGTGACTCTGAGCACCAGAGGCTAACCAGGGAGGAGCCCCTCCAACCAATAGTTCAGTTGACAGCTTTTCACTCAATTCAGATCTATTCTTTCAAAGGGAAATTTTTAATTTTAGTGAAGAATTTTAGTTGACTCTCAATCTTTTGAGTCTGCCCTTCACGGTGGATGAATTCATCTTCTACATTTAATGTTTTCCTACTGTTTTTATCACATGAATAAAAACATTGAAATGCGCTTCAGTGGCTGAGCCTTGCCTTTGGCACCCGCGGTCTGGCTTGCCGGAAGCCGCATCTCCGCTCCCTCACACATCTGGGTGTGTGCTAACTCTGGCCAACTACACAGGTTAGTGACAGGTGTAGAACCTAAGTAGCTTTTAGACGTGCATCTTCTTTTGGGAAAACACACTTTTCTTTTCCATTCACAGTGCTCATGTCTACTTTACCCTGTCAACCGAGGTGAGGACTTCAGAAGCACATGTGTGCGTTTCTAGCAGGGTTGATGGTCGGAGCGCTAGACTGTTAGAACGCAGCCTGCCCCCTCAGGCCTCATCACACGAGTGCCGTCAGCATTCCCTGTAGGTTTACAACTTTGATCATCTCGCCATCTGTTATACTCCGCTCATGAGGGTCTACATGTGGCTTGGCCCCTTTTACCGTAGTAAAAATCCATTGTCTCTTCTTCAGCCTTGGGCATCTTTTGGTTGGTGCCTGCTTCATCAGAGATGGCCTTTTTCAAGCTTTGTTTCTTTATATTTTGAAGTCCCTCACTGAACATGATACAAGCTTCGTTCGACAGACATGTATGGAGAGATGACCTTTTGCATGCCAAGCCCTGGGTTAGAAGTTGGGCTCCTTGTTGCGTAGGTGCGTCAGTAATCGCAGGTGTGGTGTATTTGAGAGTGCAGCGTGAGGGACTAACCGTTAGGTTTCTTCCCAGTTCACCATCACTGTCTTCCTTGCTAGCGTTTGATGGGAGTCACCTGCTTTGCCTTGGGGTGATCTGCAAACTCAGTGAGGCCGTGTCCTATCATGGGGATAGGAGGAGTAGAATAGAACACAGGTACAAAATCTGGAACAGGAGTTGGGAGATCTGCCTTCTCTTCCAGTTCTGACTGTCAAACATCTTGGGGCAAGTCTCTTGACTTTTGTGCATGTCAGTGTTTTCATCCATAAATAAACACATTATCTGGCCTGCCAATCACAGTGAAATGACTAAGCGAGACAGCCAGGTGTGATAATGTGGATACAAGGACTGTGGACAAGGTGGGCCTGGTAGCTGAGGCCTGGAATCCCAGCACTCTGAGAGTGTGAGGCAGAAGGACTGCAAGTCTGAGCCCAGCCTGTCCACTTCAGTGACTTGGTGAAAACCTGTCTCAGAAAGGCAGTGGTGGTGGTGGCAGTGGTGGTGGTGGCGGTTGGAGATGTAGCTCAGTATGCAGGCCCAGTGTCCAATGTCCAGTACCATTGGAAAACAAGCAGCCCTAACAACTATTATGAGGTTTTATGCAAATAAACATACAACAGTCAGTTACAATTGCGCCGATTTCTGGCTCCCGTTAAAGCAGCAATCCTTTCCAAGGATTTTACCAAGCTGGGAAAACAGTTGCCTGCAGGAGCAAAGAACGTAGCCTAGAGTCATGGAATTGGCCGGCCATGGGAACAGGGCTCCTTTTCCACAGCCAGAAGGACATTTTCTGCTGCTCTGTGCCCCTTCTGGGCCCCCATCTGAGTTGTATCTGACAGCCCAAATGCAGGTGGTCGTTCCGTGTGGCAGGGCCTTTGGCCTTATTTCTGGGCAGCCTAACGAAGGCAGGCCTTTGGATCCGAAGCTCCAGACTCAAGTCATCTCACGTACTTCCTGATTCCACTCTTGACGCATCATCAGCTTCGTCAATAAATAGTAGCACACAGCATTTGAGAATAAAATGGGTTAATCCCTTCAAGACTGTAAGTCCCAAAACTTTCAGGGAGTTTCCCAAAAAAGTTGGTACATTTTAATTTTTTTTTTAAAGCATAGCTGATTCCCATGAAATAGTTTATAAATACTCTTTATAAAAATAAACATGCAGTAGGTTTCGTGAAACTCCATCATGTTAGGATCTAGAAGGTCCCAGCGCTACACTGTGTTTCTCCAATGGTTGTGTCTTTGTTCTTAGTGTGCCTCATTTCACGGAATAAATACAGAACCTGTTTACCTTCAGGGAGGGTGTCTTCCACTTAAAGATCAAGGCCCTACCTAGGTCCCCATGGACATTTGAAACAGATTTATCAGGTTCAGTAGAACACACCAATGCTTCTGATTTTGTCTTAGTTTAATTTCGGTTAAAAGTTATCTGCAGTGTATCCATACTGTCCTCTGCCTGTAACAGTTAAGTCAGGGCAAAACACAGGTTCTCCTTGGGATCTTGGAGGCTGATAGATGCCATGGAGGTAGGCTGCGGCTTTTTCTACAGGTTGCAAAAGCACTGGGAACGTCAAACAAGCCAGGAGGAGCTGCTTTGTGGTGCAGTCTGCTGAAGGCTCAGCGCCCTCTTCTGCACAGGCCTTCCAGGGTTGGCCAGAAAGTGGAATTTCTTACATGATGCTTTCGATCTTCATGAGAAATAGATGCATTTTACATTTTAGGTTGTTATAGATGATCACATAGCTTTCTTTTTATTATCAAAGATTTTTGGGGCTGGGGAGATAGCTCAGTAGAATAGGTGCTTACCTGGCAAGTGCAAGGTCCTGAGTTCAATCCCCTGTGCCCCCCCCCAAAAAAAAAAAGAAAAAAGATTTTTTGACACATATACATATATGAGCCCTGACCGCTTTCATCTGGTATGAACATAGCTAGCATTTGTGAAGGGGAGAATCTGATTTCATTTCCAGATATTCGCTTCTCAACTAATTATTTCTAAAAAGCTGTTCCCATAGTAAGGTGTCAGAAGTTTGTACATATTTGATTAAATATTAAATAACATGGAAGTGTATGTGTGATAACTCTTAGAGTTCTTTAAAGTGAGAAATATAACTTATTTTTGTAACATAACCCAGCAGTTTTCTTCTCCCCATTCTGTTATGTCTTGTCCAGCTTCTCCGTCCCTTAATTTTTCTCAGTTCTTTAACATTTGTGAGAACACAAAACGCAGCCTGTCTGTGCTCATCCCCTTGGATACTTGTTTAAAGTGCTTTTTCACTTGTGTCTTCTGTTTTTCCTTACATCACCTTTTCCTTTACTGTGTACAAGACGTGGTTTCTCACCTGTCCACGTGCCATTAAAGATGCAGTATTAACCAGTTGGCTTTATAAGGTGTCAGTATCTGTGTTCATTTTGAAAATGTGAAGGTCGCCTTGCACAGAGGTACTAAAGCTATACTAGCCCGTGGAAAACCGTTTGCTCTGCTTAACTGGCATAGACGCTAAGTGTTTGGTGTGCTCACCAGTAACTAAGAGTTCTTTGTAAGAGGAAATAAGGGATTTCTTTTTTCCCACCATACTTGAAGTCACTAAGGAACGCTTTTGGACCCATATTCAGATTTTGGACCCCTGAGCAGCTGCGGTGCGGCACAGAGTCCTCTGTCTCCAGTCCATCTGCCTCTGCTGTAGGACTGAGAACGACTCTCATGCTGTCCCCGTTTCCCTGTTTTACACAGCCGACCATTCCTGTTGCGGCTGATGTCAGTAAGAATGGACAACTGCTGCTGCTGCTGCTGCTGCTGCTGCTGCAGCTGCTGTGTACTCCTGGAAACCGCTGCATCTCTACTGGCCTGTTCCTGTGTAATCTTCTCATAATGTTATCCTTCTCTTTCTTCCATTTCCCTATCACCAACCCCTATAGAGTCGGGATATAAGCCCAGAAGAGATAGATTTAAAGAATGAACCTTGGTATAAATTCTTTTCGGAATTGGAGTTTGGGAAACCGGTAAGTTTAATAGCTTCAGTGGTTATACGCCTTTTTAAGTAATGCTGTTGCTGCATTGTTCCTGCTAAAGAGTCAGATCTATGTGTAAGGAATTCAGGAACCGGGGAGGGGTCGTGATGGTGGCCAAGAGCAGGACTGTCTCTTCTCCCTGCACTCTGTGAGCTTTCCTTCACCAGGAAAAGAGTGAGTTCTGGAAGTACATCTTAGCAGAGTCTCTCAGAGAACACAACTAAGTCATTATGTCTCCTGGGCACCCCTCCCCACACCACTGACAGCAAGTACCTCGGATCTTGTGGATGGCATTAACTTGGGCATTGGTTCACCACCTTGACCAGAGACTTTATGGGATGCTCAAGACAAGGAGGAAAATGCATTTCACACTGAAGAACCAGCATGGTTCCTGCCTCAGAGAGCACATACGTGAGGCAACAGCAGGCCAAAAGGGGCCTCTTTATGCAGACGTAACCCACAAGTGCAGCCCCGCTACAGGCAACTTCCAGGGAACCATTGCTATGAGTTAGGGTAATATTTTTCAAAGTCTGCAATGAAGGTTAGTTCAGGCAAATGCTCTGCAGCTGCCCTGTAATATCGCTGAGTTGGCATTGGGGATAATGGACTCTAACACTGCAAGGACCTTTTTCTTTGACCAAAGGAGCAGCAGATAGGAGAATGGAGCTCATCCTTCCCCCCAAGATGGCCCTGGCATTAAAACTTTACTCAACTTAAAGTCTTTAGTTATTACAACTGCAAGCAGAATTTAAATGGAGACAATAAGTATATGAAAATAAGACATTAGAAACTTGTATGAAATGCTAACTATTGAGCCCAGTGTTTGAATTATTACAGTTGCAGATGATAGTTTCATCTGAAGACAGGAAATAACTTGGTGGCTGAGTGAAAGAAACGTTCGGTTTCGCAGCACCGCGCAACCTGCTTGCAGAAATGAGGGTTTCTCTTCAGATCAGGACAGTCTAGAGGCAGCGCCTGAGCGCTCCTTGATGGAGAGCGCCACCTAGGCGCAGTGAGGAGGAACGCACCCAGTTCGGCCTAAGCGCTCCCCTCCCCCTCTGCTTTGGGGCGCACCTATTTCTTTCGCTTCCCTCCCTTTTTTCTCTGCCGTTCACCATTTAGACGTGAAGGTACCTCAGGCAGACTTTTTCACGTGCAAATATTGAACAGTGACTTTGTTTTCCTTCTCTTTCTCAAAACCCATTGCGTTATAGCACAAAAGCCTTCTGACATACTGTAGCTGTCTCCCACTCCATGGCTTGATTGGTGTATTTAACAACAATAACACATTTTTCTCAAGGAAGGCAAAAGCATCTAGCAACACAGTAAATTCTATTTAAATTAGGTTTAATAAAGAGTCCATGGCATTGATTTTCAAAGCCGTTTTAGAATCCACAAGTTTGTAGCCATCTTGTTTGCCAGATAACTGCATTAATTTTATCTGAAATATTATATTTTAGGAAAAATTCTGAAAAAATTTTCAAACTAACTGTGATTTTTTTTTCCCCCCTAAATCTGTCATCAGAAACAGTTTTTGTTGGGCCAGGGAGACAGCTCAGTAGACTAAGCGCTTGTCTGGCAAACGCAGGGTCCTGAGTTAAATCCCTGGTACCGCAAAAAAAAAAAAAAAAAAAAAAGGAACAGTTTCTGTCAATGATAAACAGTCTTTTGGTCCCATTCCGTGCTAAATAGAGTACGAGAGAGGAGCCTGGTAAATCAACAGTGTTTCTTTAGGAAACGATTGACCACACAGCTGCCTCAAACGTATATTGAGAACACAGTACACTTGCACGCTGAGGCCTTCCTTTTTACCTGTTGCTCTAACTGTCCTTAGTTATTGGAAGACTTCAGTGCTCATTCCTACGACGGCCTTTTCTCTGAAGCCTCCCCAGTTGCCTGCAAAGACTTCGGAGTCTTAGTGAAACAGCCGTCTTTTGTGTAGATCTTGCTTTAAAGGACAGTGAAGACTTGCCCAGATGCCTCATGCAATACACACTTCCGGAGGAATGGCACCGACATGAGTCTTTCCTTACGGTCTGAGGCTGCCTGCGGCGGGGCTTAGTATCTGTTGAAGCAGCAGGTTTGGGGGACTAGTGTGATAGGGAGGCTCTCTTCCCTCTCTTCCTTACCCTAGCCCTGCGGACCATAAAAGTAAGAGACAGGAATAAGAGTATGAACGCTGAAGGTTGCTTTGGGAAAAATTTCAGCCATGCAGAAGCAGGATGAAATTAAAACTCCTACTAAATCATATGGATTATCATCTCTGCTTTTAAAAAAGTTGTTCTTGATACCAGCTCAGGTCCACTTACCCCATGTAAAGCTTGCTAGAAGAACTTCGACACTACACTCTTACACTGCACTCTCTTCTTCTTCAATCTGTTTGCTGCAGTCCACGCAAGATGAAGTCAAGGGGCTGGGAAGATGGCTCAGTAGAATAAGCACTTGCCTGGCAAGTGCAAGGGCCTGAGTTCAATCCCTGGTTCAAAAAAAAAAAAAAAAGTCAAACTTTGAGCAAAACCCTGGCTGTAGTACCTTTTAGCTGAACAACTTGTTGCAGTATAGTAAATAATTCAAGTAATAATTTAATGGCTCCATGAGCCATTTTAGAGATGATTATTTAAAACCCATTGCATTTGTCAACTTTGGTCTTTTTGTTTTACTTTGGGTTCATTTTTTCAATAAAGAAATGGATATGGCAATGAGTGTGACCGTGAAAGGTCTGTTTCTCGGACGAAGTGTTAGAGATGAAGGACACTTGCTGCCGCTGTTGGCCTGTCCAGCGTGGCACAATCGTGCACAGGCGGGGCAGCGATGCTGACTTTCTGCTGTCCTTGGGGAACACGCTTCGGAACGAGGTTACTTTCATGATGCAGATTTTGTACAGAGAACCCAAGCGTCAGCCTTTTTACCCAGATTGCTACAGAAATTGGCAGGATTTTCAAATACACTGAAGGCAAAATTTCTCAAAACAATCCAGTTGGAATGCTGGCATAGAGTTGGTTACAGTGAAATTCACTTTGAATCTCGGGAGCTTTTAATAATCTCTTCTTTCTCGTCTCCCCGGAGGTAACTTGTGTAAGAAATCTCAAGTGTCGGTAGGCAGAACACAGACTCGGCTCTGGGCCAGCGGAGCTCCAGGGAGAAGTGTTGTGACCCTTGCCTGTTGTTGGTGCCACATCTCTCCCTGTTAAACCTACACCAGTGTCACCGCAGGTTGCCATCGTGCAAGTGTAGCTCTGATTCTAACACAAAGGGTTAAATGAGAAAACACAGTCGACTGTTTAAATTCTGTTCTCCAAGGGGGATGGGAAGTGTGTCTTTATAGCTAACAATGTTATTAAAATCTAGTTGAAGTATAAAAACTGTGAAATTGTCTAATGCATTAATGCCCCTTTTAGGCGTGATTTTCTGACTACAATCCAAAACACGTTCAGTGGAGTTCACCCTGTATTGGCCAGACCTCTGGGTTAACATAAAGTGAATTTCTTTGTCATGGGGAAGACTGAAAAATACAGAATTCCCAGTGTCAGTCCTAGGTTGAAAATCACAGTGAGGAATTTGAAAGTTTCTTTCTTTTGTTCAAATCACGAAGACACCCCTCCCCCTTAAGCAGCTATCTGCCCTATTTAGAATCCAGCAGCGACGCGGACGCGCTGGAGACGTCTCCTAGCCAGCAGGGCCGAGGCGCCCTGGGGCCGGCAGCCCTGTGGCCTCGGAGCCCGCAGCCCTGCGCCCGCCGTTGCCCGTCCGTGTGGGCGCGGCTCTCCCGTGTGCCCCCTCTGTTTGCGCCAGCCTCCGTGTTTGTCTTTATGTCTTTATGCTCATTTCTTCATTTCCTCCTCTGCTTCCCGTCAGCCTCCCAAAAAGATATGGGATTATACTCCAGGAGACTGCTCTATCCTTCCTAGAGAGGATAGAAAGGTAATTCCGCCGTGCCGCCCGTGGACTGTGTGCGTGCTCAGCTTGGGTAGTGTGAGTGTGTTTGTTTGCTTTTTTTCCTTGAGTCATTTCTTTTCCTTTAAGTTTGGTAACTTTTATTTTTGGCTTGATGATAAAACTAACAAAGTCTCTAAGACATATACTAATACCTAGAGGTTTTTAAAATACTTATTTTTTCTGACATATATTCTCTGTCACCATCACCGTATTCTGAAGGGGAGAAAATAGGCCTTTGCGTCAAGGTAGGTTTTTGTGGGATCTGTAGGTTCTCGAGTAGATTTCCGCGGCTGTGGTTCTTCAGGATTTCTATGCACATGCCTAACGCTGTATTCTGCTCTCACGTTTAACTAATTTCTGGTAAGCCCCCGTGATTGAGTTGTACCATCTGGGCCTTGCTAAAGTGTAGCACTTAAAGAACTCATTGTCAAACTTAACCTTCCATTCTTTCTCCCTTTCCTCTAAACTAAAACACTCTTTCTCATCTTTTCTTTCTTGAACCAGACTAATCTAGAAAAAGATCTCAACCTCTGCCACACAGAGTTAGAGGCAGATTTAGAAAACATGGAGACGGTTAATAAAGCACCCAGTCCAAACTCGCCACAGGTATTTCCCAGTTTTTCTCATGCCCTTAGTTTCTTTTCATGCCTTTTTTTTTTTTTTCCTCTTCTCTCTGCTATGATTTCTGGTAGAATTGAGGTGAGAGCCGGGAATGCTGGTTATTTTGAACTGCATGGCTTTTTTGACTTCCGTTTTAGCGCCCACCCACTTCCTGCCCCCATCCTCATCTCCACCCTGAGTTAATTTTTGTTTGCATTATTTTTGAACTTTATATCTTCCCTATTGGGGATTTCCCCAAATGTATGTCGAGTAGCTGGTCATTTAAACTACCCCCCCCATGGCCTCCCCTTCCTTTGTTTCTGTGGGGGACCCTTTCAAGTTCCTTTCCTTTGCCTCTGTGTACCTTTTCTGAATTTTGAAGAAGCTTCTCTTTTTTGGCAATTCCCTTGTCTTTTTTGGTATCCCTGGAGATACCTACCTTAAGAGTCATTTTCAAAAACAGCAGCAAACTAGATCCAACAGCGGTGCACATCCATAACTTGAGTGGCTTGGGAGGCTAAAGGAAGGATGGCAAGTTCTGGAACAGCCAGGACAACTTACTGAGACCCTATCTCAAAGTACAGAGGGGCCAGTGCTAGAGTTCAGTGACAGAGTGCCTGCCCAGCATGTGCGAGGCCTACACTGAGTTCTCAGTACTGACATAAGATCAAAACAAAGCAAAACCCAGAAGCACAGTCAGTCATAGCCACTGGGCGCCCCTCCTGTGCAGAGCTGTTAGTGTGGCAGCAGAGCGGCACTTTGGTTCACCACCTTAATTCTTTCGGTGATTCTGGTTGCAGAATTTATGCCATGATTCTGGTTGCAACTCTATGGCCAGAGAAGCACGGGATGAATTCTGTGCCAGAATTGTGGAAAGAATTAAGCTCAAGAGCAGAGGTGCCACTGTGCTTATAGTTTTAAAAGTTACAAAAAGGAAGAAAGAAAGAAAAGAAAAGAAAAGAAAAGAAAAGAAAAGAAATGCACCCCAGAAGTCAACTGGACACAAGCAAATGTTTGAGACTGATATTGTTAGGGCGAGTTATGTTAAAATGCAGTTTATTAAAAGTCAGTCCAAGGTAATGGGTGAAACCCTACCCAGGGCTTCTGACGACATTAGAGATTCTCCTAAGGGAAGGATATCTTTAGAGAAAATCAAAAAAGGAATGTGAATGCTGCTCAAGGAACCAAGAAGATCCGCAAACTGTGGCAGATGTAAGTGGAAATGGTTAGTGAATGTGTGTTGTACATAGGCTGAGCTAAGTGTTAGGCCACTAGCATAAGGAATTTGCATACCAAGAGTCATGTGAGTGCCAGAATTGTAAGCCAGGTAAAGGATGGCAAAACCATCCTTTATTATGGAAATTAATGGTGTTAGCCCATTAGAGCTTTGATGAAAAGGCTGCAGGCTAGTTGTGACACTCAGGACTTAGGGATCCAGAGAGTCTCCCGAGGATAAGAGAGCCCTTTATCCCGAGGGGCCACCGCCTGACCCTAGGCTGTTCCTCAGACCCTGGGCCCTCCCTCCGAAGAACCCGGAGTCACTGTCTGCAGCTGAGGCAGAGGGGGACCAGGGCGTGAGGGGAAGGTCACGAGGGGAGCTTGCTTCCCACCCAGGGTAGAGACTGGACCATGGTCAGGGTCAGGGTTCCAGGTGAGAGCTGTGGCACAGGAACGTCCTCAAGTGATCTGGCCAGGAATGAGGAGTGCAAGGCAGCTTGGCAGGGTGAACCAGGGGGACTTTTCCAAGTTGCCCAGTGTCAGGGAGTGTTTGTGACTCACACCAAGATAGCAGACAGCTAGAGAGCCACTGAATTAACTGCTTCCTCTGTGGCAGAGGCTGCTTCAGGGCCCCTGACCCTGCCGGGTCCCAGTGGGCCCAGGAAAGCATCGGTCGCACCTGCGAGTCGTCTTCAGGTTCCTTGCGTGGTGCTCATTGTCCCTGAGTGTGTGCGAGGGGCCGGCAGAGCCCTTACGCTGCCAGCACAGAGAGTCGCAGATCTCCAGCCTTGGACACAGCAGTGTGCTAAGAGCCTGGAGAGAGGTAAATCTTATGAGAAACCAAAGTTAGCGAAGATGGTAAACGGCAGGTGGGACTTGAGTGCCTGGCTGGAATGTGGAGTGTTCATCTCAGGCCCGTGGAAAGCGTTCGAAGGAGCCCAGAAGCACGCGTGTTGAAGGAGTGAGTTCTGCGGGAATACGGAGTGCTGAGTGGGAGTTGGTGGGAGGCGGCGTCGGGGAAGGTAGTCGGCCCGCGTTGTGGAGGCCTAGGTCATATGGCTAAGGAGACCATGGGCTCTACCTCAGACCAGTGTTGTAATGCAGGAGATGTTACCGGCAGAATTGTGTCGTTGCTATAGAGAAGGTTGAAATGAAGGGTGAAGAAAGCTGGAGTCTCCGAGGGCAAAGAGCCTGGTAGGCTGGCTGTCCAGACGAGTCGTGGTGAGGCCGACAGTGGCAGCACCAACGTGCGGGAAGGGAACTGTAGCTGTAAGAGAGATCACTGAGAACATTGCAGTAAGACATTTCCACTGCTTGGTGTGAAGAACAAGGAATTGGAGAAGGGCTCAGCAGGTGAGTTCAGAGCTTAGGCCAGACAGTGGCAATGGGGAGGACATCGGTGGTTACACAAAGCCAAGAAGATCAGTCCAGTATTGAGAAGAGAGAGTTGTTTGAGGTATTTGACTTATGAAGTGTTGGTTGGGCATCACGCAAGGAAAACCTAGAAGAAGTTTGGAGCTCACTAAGTCTCAAGAAAGAGGCAAGGACTTCACAAGCCAGCTGGAGTCACCCGGAAAGAGGTCGTTGTTGCTATTGTAGGAATGGGTGAAGCCACTCACCCTGGGAGTAGCTGAAAGGTTGACTGAGAGAGGAAATCATATTAAGAAAGAAGAGGGGGGATCATCAGTTACCCCTTGTGATGTTGGTGATGCAGAGCAGGAGGGTCACCAGAAGGACAGTTCAGAGGAGTCGGGGGAGACAAGCGATAGAGCAGAAGGGGTGAGACCTACCAGATGCGCTGCAGAGAGCCAGAAAAAGAACAGCTCCCAGGAAGAGTTTATAGCTTTGATAACTAAGAAGTTTTCAAGACCTGTTGAGGTTGCAGGGTTGGTAGTTGGAAATTAGAGTACAGGGAATGCCGCAGACATACAGGACGATTGAAAGGATGCACGATTGTGGCAGGAAGATGCGGGGGAAGGCATTCCCAGAGAGCTTCACAGGGTCGTGCGGAAGCTTTGCCAAGGTGGAGAGCAAGGCAAGCTCTTCCGAGGTAGAAGGCCAGGAGGGGACAAGAGCTGAGAGGTACCAGACAGAGCAGGAGAGGGGCCAGCAGGAGAGGCCGGGCATGCCAGGCATGGGGGCTGGAGGCGGGATTTGGAGGGAAGAGCACGTGCCGTCGCTGAGAAGATCGGGGTTGGGTGAGGCAGAGTCGTCCTGAGGACAGAGATGCTTCCCAGAGTGAAAAGCCCCAAACCCACAAGTCAAAGGTGGGTGTTTTAGCAGGCAGAAGGCAAGGCTGGGTGACCCCCTTCCTGTCATCTCCGCCCTCTGTCATAATCTTTTTCCTTTTCCCTACTTTCCCTAAACGATTCTTCTCCAGATGGCTGTTTTTCCCTAAGCAGTCACTTTCACAGATAGGGGCGTTATTAGGAGTATCTTTAAAAGCTCATTTTGACATTGATTTGTTCATCACGAATATATCGAACCCTTTACGTTGTTCTCTCTAATACAGCCAAGGAGCTCAAACGCCATCATTGTGTTGCTTTTCCCCGCATGTCGCTCTTGGTGTGCCCCCTTGTGCTGTGGCCCTACAGTTCTGTATAGCTTCCCCACCCTTCCTCCAACAGTCAGTAGTAGGATTTGTGAAGATTGCTCCTCTCCCTATTTCCACCCTTCTTAAGCTGTAGTGTGGCATAAACATGCTATCTAAATACAGTATTGTCTTTTAAAATCCATTTTTGTGCATTCTCTACCTAAATTGTTGTATCGCCCCCTCCGGATGTGGCAGTTGGGGTGCATGAAAGGTTCTTCACTGGGCCC
This sequence comes from Octodon degus, assembly GCF_000260255.1. Taxonomy (NCBI): domain Eukaryota; kingdom Metazoa; phylum Chordata; class Mammalia; order Rodentia; family Octodontidae; genus Octodon; species Octodon degus. Next base: position 2,805,143 of record NW_004524586.1, on the reverse strand, counting down.
AGCATGGGGTTCTGAGGGCTGGGAGCGCTGGGAAGAGCGCGCATCCGAGTGACCCGCAGGGGCTGTCGCCCAGGGAGCCCGCAGCTGAAGGTCAGTGTGAGCCCCCCCAAATTGGCTGCTTGTGCCGGCAACCCGAAAACCCAGGAAGCCTTCCATCCAGGCCCCGGGTGGGCCCAGGGCCTGCTCTAAATGAGGACGGCAGAGTGGCTTGCTGCTGCTTCTCATGGTTTGAAACTTCTTAGCAAAAGTAAAGCATCTACATTGTTTTTTTTTCTTTTTTAATTTACAGAGCTCAACAGTTAGCCCCACGCCGGACATGTCTTCAGAGCCTCCGGGATAGTAAGTTGCTTCACTTGTTTACGTGCCTGCATATCAGAAATGGGATGAGAGAGATGTTTTGGGGACCCAAGTGTTTCATTTATCTGGTGCAGTTACCATCTGGTGATAAGTGGCAGCCGATAATGACATTTAAATTACTTTCCTTTTGCTCCTGCCTCCTCCAAGTTAATTTTGTGACGATTCCTATTGTCTTTGATAAGTGTTTCCCTCTGTTAATGTCTTTAGAATAGGAGGTGATTTGTCTGTGTTTAGAGTCGGAGTTCTCTTCTGGATTCTTGGGGAGAGAGAGTGTAACTGGAACGGGAGGAACTTGGTATAAAGGTGGAAGGATGCCAGTGGAGTTGGCTTTATGGGGTCCTTGAGGGGAGACGGGTGGTGTGGTCACTTGGACGTGTCCTAACCTGCCCTGCTTGCCAGAGCAGAAGAGTTTCACTTGAGAGGATTTGGGTGGCTGGCATACGGGCATTTCACGGGAAAACAGAAACGGAAATGCTTGAGTCCTTTTAGGTAGTGATCAAAAGCTCTAGCTACATCCATTGTGTTAATTTTTCCACTATAAATATGTGCACTTTGTGATTAATATGCCCAGTAGTTGAAGAATAGACTGAACAGATATAATAAGATAGCAGCTAGAAGGAGAGCTACCTGCCTTAGCGGATAGCTTGTACCTTGGAGAAGCAGGATAGAAGTTCGCTTGTACCTTCTGCAGGGGAGGTGACCAGCAGAAGATAGAAGGGGTGCAACACAGTGCCAGTACCCTGTCCCCGCTGTCCCCTCCATGCTGCTCTCTGAGGTACCCTGTTAAAGAGCGCGCAGTGGAATTGTGTGTTTAGCACTGAGGGCAGCGGCCAGGCGCAGGTCTTCTGGGCACTGCAGGGACACTTTCAGAAACGCACCTCAGGCTCGCAGGTGACCTTAGGCGACCTGCAGATAAGGGGCTTTCCTGCCACGTTCTCCTTGTCCCCAAGGCTGCCTGTTTGTCGTTAGCTTGTCACTGTGCAGCTGGATCACCTCTTCCCCTCGCTGCCTCAGGATGGCCCATGTTACCCATTTCCTCACCCTGTCTCCCCAAGATGTACAAGATGCGAGTGGCCAGCTAAGCGGATTCCTTAGCTCTGCTGGCCTAAGATACTGTGGTGGTTATTGTACTAGAGGTGTACGTGTAGTCCTGTAATAGTTTGGGGGACAACACACACACACACACACACACACACACACACACACACACACACAACGAGTCCAAATGGAAGGGCAAAGGAGCAAATTCATGAGTAGCCTGTAAGCATTGGAAGTATTGAGAAGACAGGTTGGGGGTTCAGCTCAGGGCTGGAGCGCTCGTCTAGCCTGTGGGAGCCCTGGAGGGTCAGTTCATAGTGTCGCACACAGATGTGAAAAGACTTTGGAAGAGAAAGTTGCTCCCACGGGCTGTCTGTGTTAGGAACGGAAGTCTCAAGTAAAAATAATCCCAGTAGTTTGTTGAGCACTTACTGTGTGTTCTAGGCCCTACGTGTAGCATTTTATCCGCCTGATATCGTTGGCCATGATTTTCAGTATTCTTTGTGAAGCGAGGAAATGGGGACCCCGAGGCAGTGTGGCACCCACTGTCCTGCCAGTGGCATGGGAGTGTTCTGTTTCTAATCTGGTGATTAGCAGAAGATGTGGGTTCTCTGGTTTTGAGCTGCTGTGAAACCGTGTAGGCAGCTCTGTGTAATACTGGGCAGGAAGGCGCGAGAGGGACTCGGGCAGAACTCTCAGCAGGGCGCAGCTCTTCAGAGGCTGATCGTGCCGGAGCGTAGCTGACGTCTTACCCACTTTGCTTACGTGTCTCATTGAAGCAGGTCTCTGAAGACTTCTGCCTGTCAGCCATACGCAGCTCTCCTGCAGTGCTTGGCAGGAAACCATTGGTCTTTTCCTTCTGCTCATCTCCTCTTTGGGGCTTTTCTTTAGTAATCAGGCTTGGTGTTCTTCCATGTTACTCAAAGATGTAAGACTTCCCCGCATTTGGGGGTGGTGAGGACACAGCTCGAGGGGGCTGCCTGGCCCGAGGGGCGGGGTGTAGCAAGCGCTTCCGGGTGGATGGCTAGGTCTGTGCTTCTCGGTTGCTGGAGTCCAGCTTCTCGCACCGAGGGGCCCCTCGCACCCCGAGTCTGGCCTCTTCTGTGGGTGGCATATTGAAAGACGTGCTGGCTGCGTTGACTTCACCTGGGGGACGAAGAGAGAGCAGTCACAGGTGGCGCGGGTCCGCGGCTTGTGGCAGGTGGTGAGGTGACACTATTTTAAATCCACTTTCCTATCTTGGACAGATTGAAGTCTGTGAATTAACCAATTAACTAGCATTGAACAGTGAGAAAGAAATTCACTCATAGTTCTAATATCCTAATAAAATGACCCATCATTGCTTCAAAATCTATTTTTGGAGTTACCATCACGGTGTATGTCCAATTCTGTATGTCATCTGCCTACCATTATCAGACATGCAAATTCCTGGGGATTGCTGCTGATCATTTTTGTCGTTGTCTACCGTTTCTGTACTGGCCAGCTGGGATAGGCTCTCTTGCCTAACCAAAAGAGCTTTACTCCCTTTGGCCAGAAGGTGGCACTATAGGACAAGCTGCTCATTCGTGGATGGTACACCAGAGTGCGAAAATTTCTCCCTTTGAACTGGTTTAAGAACAAAACACAAATCATAACTTTAAAAAGTTGTATGAAACATTCAAAGACACTAGGGAGATAGCTCAGTGGCATAAGTGCTGGCCTGGAAAGCACAAGGTCCTGAGTTCAATCGCTCGTACCAGGGGAATAAAAGAAAACATTCGAAATTCTACTGGGAATAATATATCAGAAGTATGTAGGCACTTTTTAGAATAATCTATTCTGCCAATATTTTCTGAACCAGACATATAAAGATTAATAAAATAAACTCCCTGCCTACAAAGTGTTCAGGTGTAATCTGTGAAAAAGATTTGTGAATAACAAGCAGCACCTACTGTGCTTATGTAGTGAAGAGGCCCCAACGGGAGTGAGCACCTCTTATTTGTGGAGGAGGAAAGGTAGGCCTTGTGTAATGGCAAATAAAATCTGAGTAGCAATAACATATTACAAACATTAAAAATAAAGTTTTCTTTCAGTATGAAAGGTTGTAAAATGAAACTTGTCGACGATTGTCTAGACTTGCTCTCCAAAAGCCACAGTTAAGTGTTTTTTCCTCCCTGAAATCTCCAAGTAGGTTTGAACAGTCCATGTGCACTTTGCAAGAGTGGGGCATTTCTGTCGGTTTCGTTACCTCGGAGTGACTGACCTGTAGTAGGTGCCTACGGACTGAGTAGCAGAGCGACAGAATGAGACCTCGTGCGGAAGTGTCCCGGCGGCGATCTGTGCAGCCGAGTCTGGGCGCCGCGCCGCAGCCTGAAGAAGCGGTGGTGCGTGCTCGTGCTGCAGGCTGCCGAGGGGGCAGGAGCCGGGGGAGACAGGGGGCGAGCCGCAGTGTTAATGTGGGCTCTGGCAGGGACAGACGGAAGCAGGCCTTGGTGTCTGATTAGAGTTGGGGAGCAAGGGTGGGAGTAGGACCGATGCCCCGTGGAGTCACCTGGAAGGCAGGCAAGCGTTCCACATAGATAACACGCCAGCGTGGGGATTTCCTGGGCTCTTTTGTCGTGCCCAGTAGTTCTGCAGATGAAGGAAACCGAGGCTGAGAGAAGCAGCCTGCGGGTATGCTTTTCGGTGGCGTAGCTTCCCTTCTGGTGCCTGTTCCTGTTGGAGTCAGGTGGGAGCCGGTTTCCAGGCCGCTGGCCACTGCCTTCGGAGCCCAGCCGTAGGCACAGCTGGAAGGGTGGCCTTGGAACAGTTGCTCTCCTCTCTCACTTTAGTCCTCCAAGGAGACTGTTTTTGTTCCGTTCTCTTGCAACGCAGCAGGCAGTTCTGCCCAGAGACTGAGCTGTCCGTGCTAAGTCCTCCTGGCTTGCTTGGTGGGAGCCCAAACTGGGATCACCCCGGCTGCTCAGAGCCGAGCTGGGTCTGGCTCGCCTTGTTACACCAGCTGCAGCTGCCAGTCCTCCCTGGCCTTTCCCAGTCAGGGGAAGGCCAGGGCCGCCTCTGTCTCCTCAGCAAGGACCTTGGGCGGATCGCGTCACTGGTCCCAAGTTTCCCCCTTTGGACAGTGGAACAAGCAAAATCTCCTTTTTCTGTTGCCCTAAAATGTTACCTATCTGGAAAAAGCATTGTTCTGCCAGCTTTGGTATCGGCAAGAAAATTGGCCTTAGTAACTCCATTCTTGACAGCTTTCCCGAGTGCTGGTCTGCCTTGCTGTGGGAAGCAGGGAGCACAGTGGTGCTGGGTGGAATATGGCCCGAGACAGGGCCGGCTGGGCAATGACGCTGACAGCCTGGGGGTGGAGGGAGGTGTGGGCACAGCCAGGCACGGCTGAGGGTCACGGGAGGCCAAGCACAGATGGGGGTGGGGTAGGCGGGGCTCGTGCTGAGGCCGGGCAGTCCAGGGGCAGCAGGCAGCAGGATGGAAGGTGCTGCCAGTCGTGGTCCAGCAGCGAGGGGACCATACAGACAAGAGGACGCTTGGTGTTGTACCACAGGGCAGAGTCGGGCGGGGAGGGAGGTGGACGGGGAATGGGGTATTTTGAAAGAGAGCAGGTTTATTTTTATTTGGGAAAGTCAAATGTAAAGCAGTTTAGATGAGCTTGCATTTTTAAATATAGACAGCTGGGGCCAAAGCCTTGCAGGCCACCACCCGGGGCCCAGTAGTCTAGCTCTTCTCAGTCACATGTTGGGGTGATCTACCAGCGCCCACCACGGGTGGAAGCTGGCAGCCCAGGGTTGGGTGGGTAGCCGCGTGTGTCACAGGCCTGACCATGGAGCCTGGGAAGACAGATGTCATCACTGGATCAGGCCTTCCCCCAGTTGGGGACAGGGGGACCAGCAAGTGCCACCAGCCCAGGCCTCCAGTCTCCTGGTTCCCTACAGGCCACCTATTCCTCCCACCAGGATGCTGATTCGGGGTTACCCCTGGCTTCGCTCCTAAGTAAGTTCTATACTTAAGGAAGAATCTCTGAATTCCTAATTTCACATAGCAAGACATACTCTTAATCAGCTCATATGAGCCAGTGTCACTTTCAGGAAAAGATCATTTTGTTTATTTTTGTGGCTGGCTCAGCCCTCTCTGGGGGCAGGGCTGGTGGGGCTTGTGGTGCGGGGATCAAACCAGAGGTTGCCTAGGCTTCCCAAGCAGGCACTTTAGACCACTGAGCTATCTTGCCACCCCAGGAAAAGATCTTTTCTTCATTCAACAAGTATATTGAAGATTCCTGAACTGTGTAGTCAAGTGGGCCCCTGCAGATAAGGGTCCCTAGCCTGGGAGAGACTGACCCATCCTGGCTCTCTGAAGTTTCGGGAAAACCCTCGTGTGGGAGGTGGACTTCGGGGGAAGCTGCGCTGTGGACTGGCTTCACTTGTTTGCTTTTGTGTCTTCAACTTTTTAAACTTGTTTTCTTTTCTCTTGGATTCTTAGTAATGTTTTTATGTTGTCTGAGGAAGGGGGAGCAGGGAATTCCCTGATGCCCTTAGGTAGGCAGAGAGATAGAACCTTGGTGCACCATGTGCTTGCCAGGCAGGCGCTTAAATGTTGAGCTCTCTCCTGAGCCAGGAAAAAGCTTTAAGTAGAAAGTAGGCAAAAGTGGTTAAGGGCTTTGGCTTGAGGAGCCGATGAAGGTCAGACCAGCCCCTGAGTAAGCCACTGGCTGAGGGGATCAGGGCTCCCCCAGGTCCTTCCATTTCTCTCTGCTACCTAAAGGGATAGTAAGGACTGCAGTTGGAACAGATGGAAGAGGCCCCTTCCGTTGAAAGGGTCTAGAGCGGCCTCCTCCTGTTGGGAGTTTTGGAGGAGCAGCAGGTGGCTGGGCCAGCTGGTCATGTCTCAGTCCTGCTTTCCTGGTTCTGGAGCCCTTGTGACGGGAAGGGCAGTTCTGTTCCCACGAGCTGCGTGTCTCCGCAGTGCTTTCCGTCATGTGCAGCTCTGCTTCGCCTGGAATCCAAGAGATCACAGTGGTTGCTAGGGCTGGAGGTTTCTGGGGATAATTGGATGCTCACGTAAATGTCTTACCTTGGTGTCCTCGGCGTTGGGGGGATGGCGTGTGAACTCTGGACTAGGCAAACTGACTTCGCCAACTTTTGGACACCCTGTATGATCTGCATATGCTTTTGCAGGGCTGAGAAGGGATGTGACCAAAGATTTATAGTAACAACAGGCACAAAATGAAGGCCAAGCTTTGCCCTGCTCCTGGTTACCTATTGGGCATCTGGAGGCCCAGATGGAGAGTCATGGCTTATAGCAAAATGCCCCTGACTGTCCTGGAGCAGACGTGAATCATGCTTTCAGTGAGCAGCAGGGAAGGGCCCAGGCCACTTCTGTTCCGCAGCCCTGTGGTGGTCTCTGACTACGCCATGACTATGTTGGTGATGGAAGTGGAGCTCTATGGAAGGTTTCTGGCCACCAGCGGGGCAGTGGCTTGCATGCCTCAGGAGCCAGAGGGCGTGCAAGGGTCACCCAGCGTGCAAGAGTCACCTGGCTTGCATTTTCATTAGCGTCTATCTAAAGTGGCTGCTGAGACCCAAAATAGAAGTGAAGAGCAAAATATAAGATAATAGGAAGTAGAGAGATGGATCTTTCCCAAATGGGAAGGGACCAAGACATGGGAGGGGGAGAAGGGGAGGGAAGTGTATACAAAGGGAATGGAGGTATTTTATTTACATGGACCAGCTCTCCATTGGAGACACAAGCATTATGCACTGCAAACATTGACTAATGAAAAACAAAAATTCAAAAATAAAACAAGCATTTTAGTTTTTTAAAAAACTGTGGAACATCTGATGCGTGTGGCAGGTGAGGCCATGGCTGGGATTCCAGCTGTTTCATCTGCTCAGCTGGCCACCGAGGCAGGGTTGCCCGCGCACTCAGTGCTTCTTGTGCTCATCCGAAAAATGTCAGGAGTAAGACTTGTGTGAGAATTCCAGAGAATCATGCTCAGGCCCTTGCAGCCTGCCTCCCACATGGGACATCCTGGCAGGTGGCGCCCAGAGTATTGCCGTCATTATCTTTGACTATGAGGACTTCGAGGACGGAGTTGTGCACAGAAGGAAGGGATAACTTCATGGAATAGAAAAAAATTTCATCACTGAGCGGTAGGAGAGAGAAGGTAGATGTGTGCTGAGACAAGCGCAGCTCGGTGGTTCCCGAAGGGTCCGGGTAAGAGGAGCGTGTCGGCGCCCACTTGTAGCATTCTTTAAGCTTCTCTGCGTGCTGGACACATTTGTGGTAATGCATTCTTAGGAGGAGGATTGGGATGAGGCGAACCCACCAGGCTTTGCTAGAGCTCTTCAGAGATGAGAGATCCGTAGCACTTACCCCAGGGAACTGGATTCAGGAGGATGAAAAGCAACCTAGAAGAAGCCCGTGGATCTGTGAGGAAGAGATCGTCTGCCTCTGTGGGAGGAGGGCGTGCCCGGGTCAGTGGATGTCAGTCAGCTCCCCTTCGGCAGGCGGAGCTGTGGAAATGTGGGGTCTGCAAGGGAGGGCTCGGTGGTGAGTGCTTTTGGGGTTTTCTGTGTTCCGCTTCATTCCCCAAAGAACTTGTGGCACTACCTAGATTACAGCAAGGGAAAATTAAAGGAGAGACACAGTGAGCAACAGTTTATGCACATAATACGTGTTCTGAACAAAACCCTTGAAACATGAGGGCCAAATTTGGCTGTGGTGCTGGGCCCAGTGGCATGTACCTGCAGTCCTGTGTCCTCAGGCAGCTGAGGATCACTTGAATTTAGAAGTTTGAGGCCAGCCAGGACAATGCAGTGAGACCTCGGTGGTGGGGGGCACATAGGTGTGCTCATAGGAACAAGTAAGGGCATATAGAATCCCAGCCTCCAAATTTGTTTGTCTATTTATTTATGTGTTTGGTGCAGGGTCTCACTACACAGCCCAGACTCATAGTGATCCTCCTGTCTCAGCCTCCCCAGCACTGGGATTACAGGTGTGCGCCACCACGCCTGGTCTCGGTGGCTGGCACAGTTCGCCTGGGGTTCCAGGATTGACACAGCATGTGTTACTGGGGATTGAACCTGGGTCCTTGCGCTTGCCAGGCAGGCTCTTAGACCACCCAGCTATCTCCCCAGCCCCCAGGTTCCAGTTTTACTTGGTTGCTGACTTTTCTAGTCATCTCAAATGGCTGGGCCTCTCTCTTCACCATTGATATTAATGTGTCAGCCAAACACTCATACAGAATAATCTAGAAAAATAATCCAAGCGGTGGACTCTAAATCAGGCTGCCCACTTGTGCAGCCCTGGACAGCCAGGCCTCCCCGTACCTTCCATCCACCTTTCTCCCAGCCACTCCCTGCCCACGCTGCCCAGGCAGTGTTTTAGTTACTCTTTTAAAGCCCGAATGCACGCATCTCACTTGTGGTGATGTTTTTTGTCTTAACAGATTTCTGAGCAGTCAGGACCCACTGGCTGGTCTTTGTAGATACCCACATTGAGATCAGGATGCTTCTTGGAAAGGGCAGGGTTTGGTAGGCTGTCAGGAAGGGTGCTCCTTGTCTTCAGCTGGTGATGCGCTTTCTGGACACACGGTATAAATGCTAACCATTGTTATCTTCTCCCACCCCTTTTTCTCCTTCTTTTCAAATTACCTTGTTTGTAGTATATATTCTTCCAACTTCCATGCAGTGAAGAGGGAATCAGATGGGGCGCCTGGGGATCTCACTAGCTTGGAGAACGAGAGGCAGATTTATAAGAGTGTCTTGGAAGGTGGTGACATCCCTCTGCAGGGCCTGAGTGGGCTCAAGCGACCCTCCAGCTCAGCCTCCACGAAAGGTAATGAACAGAGTGAAGTCTGGCAAGCCTGGTCTGTCGCACACCCGTGTCAGCAGCGGGCGGACCTCCGCCCCGGGACAGGCTCTGCCTGGGAGCCCTCTTGTGTCCCCTCCACGGTATTCTCGCCGGCCATTTTTCTTTCTGGTGTTAATGGTTTCCCGTCCTTTGAACCCCGACCTTGCTCTCCCTGAAGCATCTCTCTCCTTTTTGTTCTAATTCCTTCTCTAGAAACTAGCTGAGCTTCAGCCTTTCCTAACCGGCAGGGCGGCCATTTCTTTCGTTGCATCTTTGCACCTGCTTTGCAGCACAGATTATTTTGCTTCCGGACATCAACTGGAAAAAAAATTGAACGCCCTTATGACAAATGAGCATGTTACTTCTCCTTTTTTTAATTTTTATTTATTGGCAGCTTTCAGCTTTAACCTAATGGGTCTGTTTCTTTCATTCTGCATGCTTACCAGTGGATCGTAAAGGTGGGAATGCTCACGTGATTTCATCTTCAGCCCATAGCCGAGCGGGTCACACTAGCAGTGTATTAGGCCCTGGGTGTAAACACAAGAAGCCCCTGTCGGCTGCGAAGGCCTGCATCGCAGAGATCCTTCCTTCCAAATTCAAACCCAGGCTCTCTGCTCCCAGCGCTCTTTTGCAGGAACAGAAGAGTGTCCTGTTGCCCTCAGAGAAGGCTCAGAGCTGTGAGAACCTTTGTGTTTCTGTTTCTTTGAATGATTCCAAACGAAGCCTCCCCCTCCAGGTTGGGGGGGGCATTGAGAACCTGCTAATGCGCTCCCGGCGGGACTACGACAGCAAATCCAGCAGCACCATGAGCCTCCAGGAGTACAGCACCAGCGCCAGGAGGCCCTGCGCCCTTTCCCGGAAGGCCGGGCTGCATTTTTCCATGTTCTACCGGGACATGCACCAGATCAACAGAGCCGGCCTCTCCCTGGGGTCCCTCTCCTCCTCCAGTGTGCGGGATCTTGCCTCCCACTTCGAAAGGAGCAGCCTGGCGCTGGCCAGGGCTGAGCTGGGGCCCAGCCAGGAGGGCTCAGAGCATGTCCCCAAGCACACCGTCTCTTCCCGCATCAGTGCTTTTGAGCAGCTCATTCAGCGGTCCCGATCCATGCCATCCCTGGACCTGTCTGGGAGGCTGAGCAAGTCCCCCACTCCCGTGCTGGCCAGGAGCGGACTGACCTCAGCCCGCTCGGCCGAGTCCCTCCTCGAGTCCACGAAGCTCCGACCCCGGGAGGTGGCTGGGATGAGCCCCGGTGGGGTCTACGCTTCCCCCCCGTGTAGCACCATCGCAGACCACACCCTGGGCTTCAGGGGCCTCGGGCCTGCGGAGCCCCTCTCTGCCTGCTCAGATGAGCTGGACCGCTGTTCCAACGTCTCCAGTGACAGCAGGGAGGGCAGCAGCAGCAGTGTCCACGGAGACTTCCCCAAGCATCGCCTCAACAAGTGCAAGGGGACCTGCCCTGCCTCTTACACCCGCTTCACCACCATCCGGAAGCATGAGCAGCAGCAGTCCTCTGGGCAGCCAGACTGGCACTTGGATTCCAAGGGCGACAAGAGCGCCCTCCTAAGGAACATCTACCTAATGAGCCCCCTCCCTTTTCGGTTGAGAAAGCCCCTCCAGCAGCACCCCAGGCAGCCTTCCCTTGCTGACTCCTCAGGCTTCCAGGTGGGCCAGAAGCCAGATCTCCCCAGTCAGCCCCATCCGGACCAGGCTCCCTCAGCGGTGGGGAGGCCCTCGGTCCCCACCCGCCTGTCTTCCCGACACACCATGGCCAGGCTTAGCTGCAGCGCAGAACCTCCTCTGGAGAGACCTGTGGTCCTGGAGGACTGCTCCCGGGCCCTTACTAACGGGAACTCTGTGCCCTGCTCAGACCACGGCCTGGACAGGAACAACAACCCTCAAAGTGCACGGGCTGCGTCCCGCGGAGGTGGCATTCTGTGTGTCCGACCGTCTCACCTCCCCCGTCTCTCCTTTGCTTGCTTTGTCTCTCCCTGCTGTGTGCCTTCAGTGCTCATTCTCCACTCTGCCTTCTGCTTCTGTTTGTTTTGCTTGGCAATGAACCATGGCTCGTAGTGCCTGCACTTCTTTAAAAACAAAGCCCCATGTCATTCAGACCAACCACCAAACTATGTTTTGAAAGAAAAATTGGCCGTTTAGCTCATCTGAGAAATGTGTTCATTTGAACTCTCAAAACCCTTGTTGTTTGCGCCAGTCCCTGACCCACCTGTGGTTTTTTGAGAGGCAGCCTTTTTCTGTGGCCCTGTGTGTGTGCGTGTATAGTTTGTCCCTATGAAAGCCTACACACCTCTTCGTAGGGATACTTAAAGAATGTCCTCTCCTCCTGCCTTTTGGTGGATTTCTTTGTGTTTAATTAGTTGACAAGTAAATCCCAAACTCACGAGGGAAGGGTGGATTGGGTTTTTTTCTTCAGAATTTGAGTATTGATCATTTATCCACAATAACTATAAATGTTTGATATTTATAATGGAAGGCGAAATCTTTTCCTAACCTGGTGTCCCGCTAAACTTTTGTCTGCTTTAACTCTACTCTGTTGTTTTGAAGATTCAGAATCCCCAAGACATTTTATACCAGCTGATTACTTGGAGTCCACGGAAGAATTTATTCGAAGACGTCACGATGATAAAGAGGTAAATTGGAACATTTAAATCTTTTAGCTCTTGTGCAGAAACAGCGTAAAGGGAGTAATCATTTCTAGACAGGAGTCAGGGAGGTACCAAATGATGGAAGCAAAGATTGGGGTTTTTATGGTGACTTTTTCTCCTTTAATTTACTTTTTTAAAAAATGGGACTGATTTCCCTCAGGTGTTCAGCTCTCAGTGCCCAGCTGGTGCCACTGGGCTGCTGACCAGGCATGAAAAGGTTGTGCACTGCGGCACTTCGTGCCTCCTAAGCTGGGAGCCGAGGTTCGCCCATTCGTTCCTCCTCCGATCCCTCCCAGTGGTGTTGTGCGAGTCAATCTACTCAGATATTTCTCTGTTGCCGCCTGCACTTCTGTTGGCACTAATATAGTTCAAACTGGAAAGGATGCAGCAGAGAAAAATGAAAAACAGTAATGAGCACGACGCATTTTATAAAGCCATTTGAGGAAACGGCCTATAACTCTGTTACTTTTAATTAGGCAGAGAAATGTCCCCTTGTAAGTTCTGGTAAGCCCCAGGCAAGAACCTCCGAACCCGGATGGCCACAGGCAGCTGCTGAAAGGTCTGTGTGACTGGCAGAGTGGGCTGTCCTCTCATTTTCTCAGGACGAGGGTCCCGCCCATTGAGCGAGCGCAGCGCCTATCGTCCTCTAGTGAGAAACTGCATTGAGTAAGAGACGAAGAATCGCCCGGAAGTGATGGCGGGCAGGGTGCGCCTCACAGTCGCAGCTCCGTCTTTGCGCTTGCTCTGTTGGGTCATGCCAGAGTTTGGGTGGGATTTCCCTGCAGATGTAGGTCGGCTTCGAGGAAAATGATCCGATTGTAATCATCACTGCCAGAGCGTGAGAGGAAAGATGAAAAGAAGTCGGGCGCCTTCCAGTCTCCAGGCATGCACAGTTCTCTGTGACAGCACACCTGCCCAGCCAGAGACGCAAAAGGCCGTGCTTGATAGACAGAGCGTTTTCCCTAATAAGGAAATCCAAAGCTCACGCGTAATTGTTCACCAGGACACGGGACAGATTCACGTCTACTGCTGTTCCTTAAATATTTCCTGTACAACATTTCCACCAGTGTACAAGATTCCCATGTATGTCAGCCTAAGCTGCCATGACAAAGAAAGATGAAATTCAGTTTCAGTACTAAGACGCTAGGATCTGCACGGATGGTATCGTGGTAGGAGTTCTACCTACATAGATGGCCCATTCTACTTGACTTAACCATTGATGTATTAGAAATTGCATGCAGGCTGTGAGCCGTGTGTGGCCTGAGTGGTGCTGGATTGTAAATCCTAACAGTTTTTGTGTCCTTACTGAGCGTTTTGGGCTCATGTGGTTAAACCACAGGCCTGAAGGATCAGGGAGGTCAGACTTACGCACTGGGTCAGCGCTCGCGCGGGCGGCACCTCCCTGAGCAGTGGGGTGGGCTCTCGCCCCCTTGATGCTGCTTCTGATGGGGGTACTTAACTTTGGCCCAAGCCTGGGGACTTTGAGCAAGGACAAGTCCACTCTCACGGTACAGGGAAGACTGGCTTCTGAGCTGAGCGGGTGTTGATCTGAACTTTTTATGCAAATGTCTTATTAATGCTGATTAGAACGGCTTTTAAGAAAGTGAGAACATATCAGTCCCAGAAGGGTCATTCCTGGTGATTTAGCCCCCTCCCTTGTTTTACCCAGAGAGGGCCACAGCTTGACCAGAGCCACCTACCTAGCACGTTGGCCTATGCCAGAGGCAGGAGCGGAACTAAGGTTTCCCAGTTTCTGGGCTCTGTGCTTTGCAAAGCACTTGCCTGTCTTTTCTCATTTAATCTTTTGTTTTTGTTGTTAATGCTTTTTTATTTTTTATTTTTTATCTTTGTTTAGTACAGAGTCTAAAGGGTCTCACTACACAAATCAGACTCGTAGTGATCCTCCTGCTTTCAGCCTCCCAATGGCTGGGATTATAGGTGTGTGCCACCACACCCAGTCTCAGTGCACCCTGGGGACTGGGCTGGCACGGCTGTTTAGATTTTTTTTGAGACCATACAGGCTGGCCTTGAACTCCTAATGCTTCTCCTGCCTCAGCCTCCTGAGTGCTTGGACCACACCTGGCTGTCATTTAATCTTTACATTTTGCTGAGTGTCAGAAATCTCAGATCCTGGAGAAAAATTGAGACCACCGACCGTGGGACTAGATAATCCCATGAGGCATTTAATTGCCTACTGGAAAAAGATTGATGTTTTATTGAGAATTCTGAGAATGGGTAGTTCTAATTAATGTTTTTCTATAAGGAACATTAGTTCCAGGGATGTAAGCTTTAGTATAAGGAAACACTAAGAAGTCTATAGGGTGCTTCAGTAGCCATTGAGACATTTGATACGAAACAGCATTATTTGATTATACCAAAAGGTCTTTAAAAATACAACTAGACAACTGTTTTATCAGTTCATTCCAGGCAACATTTTTCTTAGTTTAGATTTATGCCATTCCCTTAAACTTGGCTTCCTTTTGCCTAGTGGAGAGCAGTTCCCTGTGACAGTGAGCTGCTCTGTCAGCTAGGAGTGCAGGCTTCCGTGTACTTCCTGAAGCCTGAGGGTAGGAATGCTGGCTGCTCAAGGGGCAGAGTACCCCCGCTTCTGAGAAAGCAGCTCCGCTCTGAAGACTTAGCAACAGAGAGGGAAGCGCAGAGGGACCTGGGTGTCGGCGAAGGCCCACGCTGACTGCCTAGGCATGATACTGGCCGGAGGGCTCAGCCCTGCGCCGCCCGGGGGACTACCGTGGGGTGTGTGGTGCCTGGGCCTGG
>NW_004524586.1:2782225-2788911 GCF_000260255.1 Octodon degus | reverse complement strand
GTTACTTTGGTGGCAGCTTTCCCGTGCCCTCGATCCAATGATTCACTGCCCATTGTGTGCGATTTTATGGCAGAAACTTTTAGCGGACCAGAGACGACTAAAGCGCGAGCAGGAAGAGGCCGACATTGCAGCGCGACGCCACGCGGGCGTCGTCCCGACGCACCATCAGTTTATCACTAATGAGCGCTTTGGGGACCTGCTCAATATAGACGACACCGCAAAAAGGAAATCTGGGTCAGAGGTCTGTTTTGGTCGCCTCGAACTGCTGCTTGACCCAAAGCAATGTCCGCCTCCCTCACGTTGCCGCCCGCCCGTAGGCCTGCGTAGTTCTCCGCGGCGCCTGTCATCCTGGCTTCCCTCAGCGCGCTTTGGCCCCTCTGGCGGGGGGACAGACACGAGCCCGTTGCGCCCTGCGCTCTGTGCGTTCCCGCATGCCTGGCTGTGGGACGGGGCCTGTGGCACCCCCTCATGCATGCTTAGAGCGCATCCGCTGCCTCCGTGAGTCGGCCCCACCCTGCATCTTCCATGACCCTTCTTGCCTGCGCATCTGCTTAGAACCCATGTGCCTCAGGCTGTGTGCATCGATGGCTGCGGCATGTACAATCATGAGACTTATAGAGACGGTTAATGAAACATTATAAACGTTAGCTACTGATACTTTATACCATTTACAAGGGCCTCAACATTTAATGCCTTTGCTATGGAATTATCAGTGAATAGTACTGCTCAGCGTGTGTGGATGGAGTGTGTGAATTACTTACTCGATAGTACCGCAGGAATTTTGAAAACCAAATACTTACCCTGAGGATAAACTCACGGAGAGTAAGCTAGCTCTCTGAGAGACATTTCATTTGTACCTCTAATGTGGGCATTTCTAAGCTTAGTTTACAAAAAGTTAACATCATAAAGGAATTTTTAAAAATCCTGAAGTGATTTTTTACCCAGGTCTTAGCCAACAAGTTGCAATCCTTACACTGTCCAAAGTCTGCCTTTTGGGGCAGAGTTTATGGTTTGCTGAGCAGGCCTTCCGTGGCCTGCCACTCAGGGTCTCTGCTTGGGAAGTGAACGTGTCTGGGACTTAGAGTGTGACACCACGGTGTGTCGTTTACTGCATAATCCTTCAGTGTGGTAGGTTACTATTCCTGTTTCTGTCCTTTGAGTGACAGAAATGACTTTACTTCCTTTAAAAGAAAAAAAAAAAAAAAGGAGGAGGAAACGGGGATAAAGAAAAGAAGCTGAGAAAGGGAGATCCTGAAGTGTGGAGGAAAAAAAAGGTAACAGGAAGGAGCAGAAGTCAGCAAGGGCTGCTCAGCTGCCAGCTCCTCAGCCTTCAGCGTTGCAGCTGCCTCTCAGCACGGCCCTGTCCTGAAGGCTGGGGTGCTGGGTACCCCTCATTTCCTGTCTGTGAGTGAGGAAGGAGATGGCAGGAGGCAGAGGCACCCTAGGGATACGAGTGGATGAAGACATCCCGGATGGGGTAGAGGCAGCCGCTCTCCTTGCAGAGCCTCTCCTAGAGTGGCAGTTCCTTCCTTTGATTGCTCCTGGAAGCTTGTTTAAAAAAAAAAAAAAAAAAAAAAAAATTCCTTGTGCCCTCCCCCGCCATTTGCCAAGCTTCTGATTCTCTGGGGCTAGAATTTGCAGGTTCCTCCTAGGTGATCACAGTAAAGGGACCACGCTTGGAGGATCACTGCCCTAGACACTGACTGGTGGAAAGCAGCGATCAGCGTGCACCGGGTGGGCGGGCCTGTGTGCATGGGCTGCGTGCTTGCTCCTTTGCCCTGGCAAGGCTGCCGATGGTGTGTGAGGCCCCGTGGCAGGCAGAAGCAGGACCCCTAGGCCCCGGAAGACCTGTCAGTGACAGGACCTCCTTTATGTGTAGTTTTTTCTGTCCCGGAGTAAGAATCGCAGTGCTGTGAGAGGCAGAGGCAAAGAAGAATTTGGTCCCAAGAGCTGTAGAAGAAAAGGCGGGAACGGCCCTTCTTTGTGTAGCCATACATGTGTCTGAAGAGGCCAGTGCAGTCAGTTTCCCAGTTTTGAGTAATGTATGCATTCCTTTTATTTATTTATTTTTTTGGTGGAACCGGGGATTGAACTCAGATCCTGGCGTTTGCCAGTCAAGCGCTTGTCCTACTGAGCCATCTCCCCAGCCTATGCATTCCTTTTAATGGAAAAAAATCGCCTCCATTGCTAACTTAAGCCAGTTTATAAATTAGTGTGGCTGATGGGTGACATCGTTTTGGCAGAACTCAGTCACCACCCCACGTTTAGATATATGTGCTGCTTTGGTGTTACTGTCTCAGTGGTCACCCAGCTGTGCAGCGGGATGGCGCAGGGTGAGCTACCAGCCCCGCACTCTCGCCGCACACGCTTTGTTCAGTTAGAATCTGTAGAATTGTTCCTTGCAGTTGTGGTCACGGGGTCCTGTCTTCTGCACTTGCCGTTTATCATTAGTACCACATCTTTTCTCTTCTTGTCTAAGCACAACTGGGTTTTGGCTTCATAGCACTAGAGACTGAGCCCAGGAGCCCAGGCGTGCTGCAAGCTCACCAGTACTGCGCGGCACCGCAGCCCTTTGTTCTTCTTTTCCCTTTATTTTGAGGCTAGGTTTCATTAAGTTGCCCAGCACTGGCCTTCAAACTGTGACCCTCTTACCTCAGCTCTCTGAATAGCTGGTATCGTAGATGTGCGCCAGCACACCTGGCTCCTACGACTGTCCCAATTCCTGGTTACACACAGATGCAAATATTGAAACTGTAGCATTAACTTGAATATAAGATGGTCATTCAGTTGGCCCCCAGTACAGACAGAAACAGCAACAAGAAACTACAAAATTAAACATTTCTGTAGAGGGGCGAGTGAGATAGCTCAGCGTACAGGGACCATGGTTTGGTCCCTGGTACCACATGCCATGCCAGCCCCGCCCCAGGGTGGGCTGAGTCGGCCACCAAAAAAAAAAAAAAAAATTTGTAGCGCATTCATGAGAAGACTGATGTCTGCAGACCCTAGCACGAGGAGCCTGGAAATGCGGTGCTTATTAGGGAAAGGGCTGAACTCTAAGACCACACATGGCGAAGCTTTTAAATACCATTTTTCTCTCAGCCAAAGCGTCCCTTTTTTCTTTCCATTCTGCTCATATCTTCTAATTTGGAAGAGAACATGTGATTTCATTTTCATCACATTGTTTCTCTAATTCCCCCCCCAACCCCCCCCCAACCGGGGATTGAACTCAGGCCCTTGCATTTGCCAGGAAAGTGTTTATTCCACTGAGCCATCTCCCCAGCTCCTGTTTCTCAAGTTTAGAAGGTCATAGAAGTTAAAGAACCTGGAGCTGCTCCTGGCTAGGGGCAGAATAATGCTGATAGCCAAAAAACAGCTTGCTCTTGTACAGGATCTCTAACCCCTATTTCCTTTTAAATATTATTGCTTTTAAAAGGTGAGGAAGAGCACTATGCAAAGAAATAGGATAAACTAAGGTGAGCTTTCTAGAATTGGAGCTGAAGAAAGTGTCAATAGCGAAGGGGTTTTAGCGGAGACGTAGCAAATAGATCCTCCTGACTGCTTTCTCAGAGAGAGAAGGCAGTCAGGTCAGAGTGGGGGGTGACCCAAAGGCCTCACCTGAGCAGGGGTTCTAGCAGCTGGATCTGAAGGACAGTTAAGAGCCTGAGCCAACATGAAAGCAGATGGCAGGCGAGAGACCTCCAGGGATGTTGGGCTTGTAGCGACAGAAGCATAGCGTGACAGGAAGGTGGAGTCAAAGGCAGCTTTGTGCTTGTGGGAACCGGAAGTGGGAGCTGAGCGACGGAGCTGTGGATGGTGGGCCGGCAGGCCTGACTTAGAGGCACCCTTGATGAGAAGGTGGAAATGTGACAGAGGCTGACCTCCAGCTGGGCAGCTGGGAGGACAGGGCTGCCCCGTCAGGAGTGGTGGCTTGACCAGGATGATCTCACAGATCCTAAAAAAATAGCAGAGCGGCATAGGATACTAGAGATATATTAGCTTCATCCTGTAGCTCGTAATTCAAGCCAGACAAGTAACTGCCCCTGAGGAACGAGACAGTAGGTGAGGAGCACCTTCGGCCTCCTGGCTGACTGGTGGTTTTTAATAGCCATGGTCATGTTTTAGGGAATCAGTATTTTTTTAAGCATAAATTCTTGCTCTCTTTTGGTGAATTCTTGTGCATGACTCACTGGCCAAACCTCTGTCTAGTGGTCTGCAGAGATTAGACCCTGGAATTCGTCCCAGATTTCTGTATCAGAATGAACTTGTTAGTGTGAAGGTTTCTACTTTGCTTTTTAGAAACTTGTAAAAATGCATTCCTTTTATTGTTCATAAATCATGATTTTAATTTATTTCTTGTGTTTAGATGAGACCTGCCCGAGCCAAATTTGACTTTAAAGCTCAGACACTAAAGTAAGTGCCACCAGTCACATTTATTTGTCCTCTTAGCTGTCCTATGAGGTACAGCAGTGTGCTTGGAGAAATCACAATGGGGATTAAAAATTGAGGGTAATTGATGTGCAAGCACCGATTAGAGTGTGTCCCATACAACTCATGCATCCTGGGGAGCCAGGACCGGATCCTGTGGCGTAGGTACGGCTATTATCCCCATCGAACAAATGAGGACGCGGAGAGACTTCAGCATGAGGGGATTTTGGTCCACAAAATTAACCGTCTTTCCCTGGGACTTCTCAGATAGCGTGTTGTGCTCACGTATATAGTAATATTCCAGAAAAGACCTCAAGTCTGTCGCGCTGTGTTGCCCAAGCTTCGTGCCACCAGCCTGCTCCTGTTGTTCTCTGGCAGCTGAGAAAGATGGGAGCCCCAGAGACGCGGTGGTGGATTTCCAGTGGCTGCAGCTACCGACATCTCCAGCTTCCTTCTGTCCTATGAGTTGTCCTCCACTCAGGGCAGCAGACGTAGGAGCCTGCTCATCGCCAGCAGGGGTGGATGTGCAGGGGGTCTTGCTTCTCCGTGTACCCACAGCTGGAGATAAAGAGAGGAAATTTGGAACACCCCAGGGAAGAGATGTGGCAAAAAACGTGGCTAGGGACATCCCTTCTCACAGGGACAAATACCACAGGCCCTCTTCACCCTCCTTTTGGGATTGGAATCCTGTCTCTACTACAAGACCCACAAAGTGGCCTGTGCTTTTTATTTAGCACAGGGTTGACTGTAAAGTTTTCCAGATGTGCCCTGTTGTTTAGCCGGCATCTCTCCTGTCCTTTGGGACCTCCTGACACACTGCAGAGGCCACACCCCCTCCAAAGTACACTCAGACCTTTCTTCCTGTGCTGTTGCTTTGATACTCATGAAAACTGTCTCTCTTTTTTTTTTATTCAAGAACTTTTTTTTTTTTCCTGCCTCAGCCCACCCTGCAGGCAGGGCTGGAGCAGCATGTGGTGCCGGAGATCAAACTGTCCCAACCTAACCCTGCCTAAGCAGGAGCTTTGGACCGCTGCGCTATCTGGCTGGCCCTCAAAAAATTTCAAGTTACAATTTTTATTCTCCTCTTAAGCTTTTATTTTCTTTTTAGTTTTTCTTTGTCTCATTGTGAGGAGGCATAAAACAGGGTCTCCTTATATACTTAGGTTCCTTGTGCTGACTGTGTAGCCCGATTTGGCCTCAAACTCAGCAATCCTGCCTCAGCCTCCCAAGGCTGCGCTTGTAGCCCTGTGCCGCCACACTGGGCCTAAGGATAATTTAAAACAGTTCAGGCATGTCTTGCTGGACAGAGAAGAAGTACAGGGATCTAAAAGAAGGAGACATTTTTTCTTCATTTTTTACTAAGAAGACAGTTGGGTGCATTGCTGTGTGGTGTGTCCGTATTCTAAGCTTCAAGACAGCACTCACAAAAATGCCCTGAGAAAATGAGGACAAGCTAGTGAGGCTTCAGAGCACCGTCGGTGCCCCTCAGCTTGTGTGGTACCGCCCCTCGTGCAAAAGACGGGGCAAGATGTGCTGCGCGGGGGGTTTCCTGAGTAGCGGTGTGCTTTCAGCCTGGGAGCTCCCTCTTGTGTGATTTGGCCCCCGAATCTGCTTCCAGTCTAATGAACTCTTGCTAACAAACCTGTTTGCCTCAGCCTTTGCCTGTATTAAAGCATCTTCCAACATGTTCTGGCCCTGTCACAGGGAGCTTCCTCTGCAGAAGGGAGACGTGGTTTACATTTACAAGCAGATCGATCAGAACTGGTATGAAGGAGAGCACCACGGCCGAGTGGGAATCTTCCCGTGTACCTACATCGAGGTACTGCAGCCCTTGCAGCCCTTGTCATTGTGGGGAAAAGCCCCGTCTCGCCTGGAGGCGCCATACTTACCAAGTACTTGTGTTTTATTTCCTGCTGTTCCTTCCGCTTTTGCCTCTTTTTCTCAGCTGCTTCCTCCTGCTGAGAAGGCTCAGCCCAAAAAGTTGCCGCCTGTGCAGGTTTTAGAATATGGAGAAGCTGTTGCTAAGTTTAACTTCAGTGGTGATACGCAAGTAGAAATGTCTTTCAGAAAGGTAAGCCACCTTCCCATGCTGTGCTTGGGGCCTTTAACATGGGGAGTGACACTGGCATTATCCGGCAGCCTGCGCCCTGGAGAGACGCACCCCGACCCCAGCGGGCAGGACGGCGGCGGAGAGCTCCCTGAGGTCACAGAGCTTACAGGCGAACTCTGGGCTCAGTGAGGCGCCGCCGCCGCCGCCTTGA
>NW_004524586.1:2767602-2781870 GCF_000260255.1 Octodon degus | reverse complement strand
GGGACGCGCTGTGCGGAGGGGCGCTGCTGCTGCGCGGGGACTGCGGAGCCCTCTGCTTGTCAGAATTCTGTGGAAGCATCCTAATTGCCCAGCAGCAGGGAATCGGTAATTAAATCATTCATGTGTGTGGGATTCCCTGTGCTGGTCCATTGAGCCTTGTAGCACTGTTACAAATTTAGAATTAGGATTCTTGATAAAGAAACAGGCTCAGTGTTTATTGTCAGCCTAACAAGAAAGCATAGGAAGCAGGAAAGTACATCCTACTTAATCTGCGTAGGAAAAATGTGGGCAAGTCTAATTCACATGCGTAGCGTTGCATGTGGAAAGTAAATGTGTCGCCATAGTGTTTTCTCCAAAAGGCAGCGCCCTCCCTTATCGCGGAGGTGACGTTCCCCCACGATAGGCGAGAATCGGTGAAGTAGCGACGTCGTATTGATTTCAGTATTTATATGTATTTTAAGGCTTTATAAACCCTACACTCTTATAAATCCTTCCCACACTTTTAAAAACTTCTAATGTTTTTAACCATTTTGTAAACTCATAAACCTATGTAATTTTAACAACATACACTGTACAGTACTGCAAAACCCTGCAATACAGCGAAAAATCCGTGACAAATAACTTAGATTAATATTTTTTGAAAACCTGCAGAACAGTGAGTCCAGGAAATCAAGCCACAAAATAGTGAGGGACTGCTGCACTTCCCTTCTAACTTTGCTGTAATAATACATGAAAAATAAAGTTATAAAAAGTTGGGGATTTTTTTCGGAACCAGGGATTGAACTCAGGCCCTTGCCAGGGAAGCGCTTATTCTACTGAGCCATCACCCCAGCCCTAAAGTTATAAAAAGTCAGAAAAAGTGAACCATCCACAGTCTTTGCTTACAGGGTATCTATTTTGCTTTAAAAGAGTCAGGGACAGGGAGATAGATTGGTGGCCAAAGGACCTGCCTGGCAAGCAGAAGGATCCCGGTACTGCATGCTGTGCTGACCCTGTGAGGAGCCGACCACCGCAGCCAGGCATGGTGGCGCGCACCTATAATCCTAGTGCTGGGGAGGCTAAAACAGGAGGATCACCGTGAGTCTGACTTGCGTAGAAAGACCCTATACCGAATAAAAATAAATAGATGAGTCAAAACCACTACCTTTGCCTTCTACCTTGTTAGCATGAATTTGATTTTTTTACTGAAATACTTGAAGATCCCAGTAACATTAAGTCTGTCAGCAGAGCAGATTTCTCCTGACCAAAAGCTGTGATAAGTGACGCAGGGCAGTCCGGGTGCAGCCAGGGCGCTCATTCGCGAGGAATGGCGGGACGAGGACCTTCGTGTTGCTGTGTCTTTCAGGGTGAAAGGATCACACTGCTCCGGCAGGTGGATGAGAACTGGTATGAAGGGCGGATTCCAGGGACATCCCGCCAGGGAATCTTCCCCATTACCTATGTGGATGTGCTCAAGCGGCCGCTGGTGAAGAACCCCGTGGATTACATCGACCTGCCTTACTCCTCTCCGAGTCGCAGCGCCACTGCGAGTCCTCAGGTACGTAAGCTCCTTGTCACTGCTTGTCACTAGGACATGCGCTCAGCAGTGCCAGTGGCCCACCGCGCCCCCAGGTGGTTCTAGAACAGTGCAGGCTGTGTGCTAGAGTTGATCTTTGCATGTACACGTAGCATTTGTCCAGCACTTGGTAGAAGAAAAATCTCAGGGGAAAAGGAAGAACTTAAGGTGGGGTGAATAGGGAAACAGAAGCACGGTCCCTTATTAGTGACTTAGTGGTACAAGTTGGTGGCATTGACGCATTGCTGTATCATGACTCCTACAGCTCAGGGTGGGTCTGGGCCATGTTGTCAGTCAACCCTGGCTCACAGAAGCCTAATGTGGAACAAGAATATTGTGGTTTCTTCCTTAGACTTATAGACTAAATCCAAAGTATTTGTATATAAGCTTCACTTGATCCAGGTTAGAAAAGGCACTTAAGAGGTATGATTAAAAACCATGATGAAGGGCTGGCCAAATAGCTCAGTGGATTAAAGCACCTGCAAGCAGGCGCAGGGGCTAGGGGTTCGATCCCCGGGCCTGCCCTGTTGGCCCTGCCCCTGGGGCATGCTGAGATGGCAATTGAGATTGGGAGTGGTGGCACGTGCCTGTAATCCCATCACTTGGGAGGCTATAAACAGGAGAATCACTATGAGTCCAATCCAGTAGTGAGACCCTGAACACTCTGTAGAGACCTCCTCCCTGCAAATCAAACCCCCCCAAAAAATATGATGAATATTTAATTTTAAAATTTTATTACAGTGCATGACACATGGCAATGAAAGCCTCTCCAAATACACCTTCCATTTTGAGCACACTGGTCCAGTCATGCTGACCACTTTCTGAAGCAGTTCTGAGATTTGTTTTAGTTACAGTATCATGACAATCTTGATGTCCAGAACTGGTTCAAAACATTGGCCTTTCATGGTCATTTCCACTTTGGGGAAGGGCCTGATGTTACGTGGCGGCAGATCCAGGGAGTGAGGTGACAAGGACACATTGATGTCTCTGTGAGTGCGCCTTTTCCTTGGGTGGCATGTCACAGCATCATTTACCATATTTTTGATCATGCCGCATAAAAACACAAAAGAGGACTTTCGGAACTTCTGAATGTGGCGTAGGCATAAGTCTGAGGTGAGGTGAGGGTGGGTGGGAGTACTGTGAGAGGGATTGATGGTGATGTGTCTTTTGCTGAAATTTTTACATTTGAAAAACCATATTTAAGCTGTGCTTATACACATAGAAAGCTGTTTGTTTTTCTAGACATTGATTATGGAGAATTTGCTTTAAAATATAAATTACTCCAATCCTGTGTCCACAAAGCATAAACTCGAACTTTAAGTTCAGGAGAGCTACAGTTGAGGTGGCATCCTGTGGAATAAACTGACCGTGTTGCTGTGCACACTGTGGGGCGTGTGGACAGAGGACCCAGGGCCTCTGCAGCTCTGAAATGGGCCTCTTTTGCTCCTATCCTGCAGTCACTTCCTCTTCTCCCCCTGTTCAATCACTGACCCTAGTCGAGGGCTCTTGACATGAAGCGTTCACCAGACTTCCTCACGGGGAGACCCATGTCCTGCTGTCCCGGGAGGGGCTGGGAGGTGGAGCAGGGCATCTGCTTTGTGGCCGTGTGGACCACTCAAATGGTGCTTCCACAGGACTGGAGCCAGGGGTGATTGTAAAACAAATTGCTACCAATACTCAGGCTCCTTTCTTGAAGCCGCTGAGCCCTTTAAAGAGAATAAAAGCCCAGAAGAGCAGTGTGCCCCAGCTCTGGCTCGGGGCTCCAGTTGTAGGGATGATTGGGTGGGCTGGCGTGTGGCCTCCCAGTGTCTCCCTTTGGAATATAAGTGTGCAAAGCCACGTGTCACTGTCTGATGGGAACATGCCCTGTCTCCATGCCACTGACCTGCGCTGGGCTCCCTGCATGTACTGGTACACACACACACACACACACACACACACACACTCACACACTCACTCACTCTCACACACTTCACCCACACCTTGGTTTCTTTCCAAACCTCGCCAGGTGACTTCCCTGTTGGACACCAGAGTGCCCTGCTCATCCTCACCTTTCCATTCCTCTTTGGGCTTCCTGTGGTTATTTTCTTCCTTTTTCCTTTATGCTGACACTTGTTCCTTTTACCTCTTCCTTTTGTTTTCTTTTTCTGATTTTCTTCTTAAGTGCCCCAGTCACAGCAAGATCATCATGCCAGCCCCCTCATCTCTGCTCCATCCCCGTAGAGCCCTGTCCCCTGAGATGCACGCTGTCACCTCCGAGTGGATCTCGCTGACCGTAGGGCTCCCAAGCAGGCGCTCTCTGGCCCTCACCCCACCCCTGCCTCCTCTGCCCGAGGCATCTGTCTACGATACGGGCCACTTCACCTTAGCAGCGAGGGCCTGTGCCTCCCTACCCGTCAGCCCCCCTCGTGGGAGCTGGTCAGATCACTCTGCTCCACACTCAGTGGTGTCTCCATTGGCTCTGCCTGCTCCTCAGAAAGCCTCCTCCCTGGTCCCCAGCTCCCAAGCCTCTCTGCATGTCAATGGAGACGGTGGCTTCCACGTGCCATCTTGGGGCATTCACCAAGGTAGCTGCTCCCGGCCACTCTTTGGGAGCTCTGATAGGGTCATCTCAGAGCTTAGTGGTGCCTTTAGCAGCCAGGGCAAAGTGCAGCCCTGGCAAGAAGAGAATGAACAGTATGACAGAAGAGCAGAGAGCAAGGCAGGTGAGAGATGCCCTGGTGGACCCAAGATCTCTGAGAAGAGCTGCTTGAAGCCTTCAGATGTGGTCAGGGGCCTGAGTACTGAACAGAGACTCCCAGAGCTCCGCACTCCTGAGGAGAGCCGGCCCAGCAAGCCTCTGGGCAGCACTTTTCCAGGAAGGGAGGCGGGGCACACAGAGCTGCATAGAGGTGGCGAGGCTGAGAGGAGAGCTGCTCAGAGTGGTATGAGCCAGGTAGGCCTCAGCATGACGGGGTGTACTTGGCGTCTCACTTGGCAGGGTGGGCTGGATGGCTTGCCAATCAAGGCCAAGTGGATGCCTGTGAGACCTGTTTGCTTGCATTGGGAGTGAAGAAATATCCCAGGAGGGGCGTGGAGGGGACATTGATTCAAGAGATAGGGCTGGGAAAGTTGGAGGCAGAAGTCAGGCTGTGTCTGGCCCCTTGGGGTGATTCAGAAGTGTCCTCCTATTGGCTGTTCCTAGCCTGATACACAGCCCATGAAAGGAAGGCCTCCCTTGTGTCTCATTCATGCTTTAGAGATTGCCTTTGGTTTGCTCTGACTAACATGGCTTTGAACACCAGGCTTTGGTATGATGTGCTGTGGTGTGGCTTTCTGTGATGTGCACTTCGTCCTCAGTAACTCGTGGTGCGCTGCTGGTGCTTAGTTACGTCAGTCAGGTCTTTGTCCTGTCTCTTGTTTGTGTGGAAGCACAGGTCTTGTTCACAGGGAACAGAGGCATTTGATTCTTGGGAGGAGCGTGCATGCCCCTGAGGGGCTTGGGGTTGCTAAGTGGACACACCAGGTTTTTGAGTGACTGACCCTTCTTTCTAGTTTCAGCTACAGAAATTTTAGGGTCTGGACCAAGGGAGCTTTGGGTCTTTAGAGGGCAGAAAAATTTTAAAGGAGAATGAACGTGGCCTCTGGACAGACCACGATTCTAATTTTGGTTGTGTTGTTCACTACCTAGAAAGCCAAAGACTTTGGGCAACTTCTCCGAAGTAGGCAGGGTTGAGTGCCTGCTCAGTCTCTTCCTGTGTGGTGAGGCGAATTATTCACCTGCTCTGGGACTTGGTTTATTCATCCATCAAATGAGGATGTCCTCTACCTTGTAGAATGATGGAGAAGCTGTCTCAGTAATGTGTGTTAGGGCTAAGCACCGGCTAGAGCGGCTTAACGGACGCTGTCGAGCTACTACGCTGGTCACCTTTCTGTTGCTGGGACCAGGATGTTGGGTGCCATGACAGAAATAATTTAAAAGAGCAAATGTTCCCGCGGCCTCCCAGTTTCCGAGGCAGCAGTCCAAAGCTGTGCGGCTCTGAGGTCAAGGTGCTGGGCATCAGGGCAGAGCGAGGCTGCTGGGCTCACTGTGGCCAGAAGCAGAGAAGGAGCAGAAGAAGAGGGAGGGGAGGGAGGCAGCCGGGCCCTGCCGTCATGCCGTGACCCGTCCAGATGAGCCCAGGAGTGTGTCAGTCCAGTCGATTCACAGTCCAGATTGCCGTCTCTGCACCCACCGTGGGCGATCCAGGATAGCTTAGTCTACGAACAATAATTCAAGGCCTGCTGATGCCAGCCTCTGGGCAACAGCCAGAGGTCATCGTTCCATGATCTTGAGGAGTTTGTGTCCACCCAGACAGGCAGGCACAGCAGTGTCTTCAGGACAGTGACAGAGCACAGTGGCCAGAGACCGGCGGTACTACCTTGGTTCATGAACACTTGTGTTCACAGACAAAAGCATTCAACAAAATTGTGCTTCCATTTGCGAACTCCACACTGGGAGACAGACACAGCTACAACCACCCTCCGCACACAAACGGCTGTACCGATCTTCCCCAAAATTGTAGAACAAGTTAAGTTCATAAGCTGAGGTACCAGTGTCCTGGCCCCGACCTCCATCAGCAGGCAGTTCATAGGCTAGCGTGCCAACAGGGCAGGAGGAGGGAGAGTGACAGGGAGTGGTGCACGTGGGCTTGGGATGCTGAATAGGAAAGGAAAACGGGTTTTCAGTAGGCCTGGCAGTCGCTATGTTGCCAGCCCTTGTAGTCCTGGCCGCAGAGTGCTAGCGCCGTACGCAGGGGTGGGATCACTGTAGGTGAGCAGTGTGGGGTGGTTGTAAGGGTGTGGGCTTAGCCTTTTATTAGCACCAAGCCTCTGTGAGCTACAGTTTTCGTGTGTGTGAAGGTTTTCCCGTGTCCCCGCAGTAAAGTAGCTGTACAGCTGAAGTGAAGGTGCTCCCGTGCCGTAAAGCCGGGGCTCCTCTACTGTGGCTGCAGACTGTGGCCTCACTTGACAGTGCGGGCTTCAGGAGAGCAGCCCCGCCTGGCAGAGGCTGTGCTGGCCCCAGAACAGGTGCATCCGGAATATGTGTTCTGTGCAGAAGCAACATGTAGGTCCTGGGACTGGTGCGAAGGTGGCTAGTCGAGAAGAATTAAGTGTCTCTAACGTAAAAGTGGTTCACATGTAAGCACAAGGCACTGGGAGCCTTCTTATCTGCAGTGGTCAGTTGTCAGTGCAGCCCAGTTCCAGGACCTGGCATGCGTGGACTGGGCTGGTGAGTGAGGTTAGCTTACACTTTGTAGCGGAAGCCAGGGGTGGAATCGCTGGCACGCTGGAGACTTCCCGGCTTATTGAAATTTGGGAAGGCCAGCCAAATAGCTCAGCGGATTAAAATGCCTGCTTAGGCATACGCAGTGGTTGGGGGTTCGATCCCTGGTCCTGCCGTACTGGCCTTGCCCCTGGGGCACGCTGAGACACGACTGAGACTGGGCATGGTGGCGTGTACCTGTAATCCCAGCACTTGGGAGGCAGTAAACAGGAGGATCACTACGAGTCCGATCTGTGTAGTGAGACCCTGTAGATCCTGTACTAAATACAAAAAAGAAGAAATTTGGCTGCCCATCCACGCGGGCGTCCAGCCCCAGGGACGCCACTTCTTGTGCCCTCCCTGCTTCTGCTTTCCTGGCACAGCTTTCTCCAAGGATGTGACTGGCCCTCAGGCCCGGCTCACTTCCTGGCACGAGTTGGGAGCTTGTGTGGCGGGCACCCGCCCACACACCTCCCCCTCAGTGCTGTCACATTCCCTCCTGTGGCAGCTCTGGAGATGGGGTCCTCCTCAAGGGACTTCTGCCTCTTGGGGCCTCTTTGGGTTGGGACACCATCACACCAGGCTGTGTCATTTGTTTGAATAAATGCATTCTAGACCACCTTTTGTGTAAAGAACACTAGCAGCTACCATTCTCCTTCTAAACCAGTGGTTCAGGTTCATTGTAGATTTTGAGAAACTAGAAAGGGTTAATGCCCAGTAAGTAGAGAGAACTTTACCTAGTATCCTTAAATGAAATAATGGCCTGAAATGTTACTATTCCTTACTTCCTTTCAAGTACCTAGTAAGTTCCAGGCACTGTGTTAAATGCTCCAAGAGACTGAGGTGGGTGCGTGTCAGCAGGAGCTTCCCATTGCCGTCGGCACAGTCCCCTTGTGGCCTCCCAAGCCCACCGAGCGGGCGGGCGGGCGAGCAGCCTCAGAGTCCAGAGCCTCCTGGCGTGTTTGTGTGGATAGCTCTCACCTGTCCGTCCCCTCTCGATGGATGTTACTTCTAAGAACTGGAGGAGGCTGTCTTTCCTGATAGCCTCCTCTACCCCGTGTACTCGGTGAAGCCCCCGACCGTGTGCTGTGAGCGCCCGTCATCTGACTGACTCCAGCACGTCTCCGCTCTGTTGTCATTGCTGTTTTGCTTGCCTGTGTCCCTGTGGAACTTTAAAGGCAAGCCCTGAGGTCAGGAACTGTGATATCTGGTATATATGAAAGGTGCTCATTAATATTTGTTGAATGAAATAAAGACCAAAAACGACTAACGACTGGAAGAGTTCATGACATCTCCTGGGGAAATAAGACCTTTTCAGAATTAAATATAATGCAAGTAAAAGAGTGCCCAAGAGTCTACGCTTTAAGTTTAAAATGGGGAAAATAATAAGCCGCATGAGGAAGAAGGTGGTTCCCCTGAAATAATTCATGAGAAAAAGTAACATTTGATGTAGACCTTAAAGAATAAGGAATTTATTCTAGAGGTAAACAAGAGGACCATTTGTCAGGACCTCTGACAAATACTCTAGAGGTGGGAACTGAAAGATGTGTTTGGGGAAGGGTGTGTTCCTGGTTTAGGTGAGGCAGATGGGAACGCTGGGTGTGGAGCTGGGATCAAAGCTTTGGGGTGCTCTTTGGCACCCCAGTCCTCATCAGCACCTCCTAGTGATGGCCTGCGGTCCCTGCTGTACTGTTTTCCAACTCTTGGTGCCCCACTCTACACATGGAGACCTAAAGGGCGTGACTTTCCACTGCACGTTGCTGTCACATTGTTCAGCTGGTGAAGTGTTGAGGGCCAAGTGTCTCTTCTGAGTAGCTGAACAGGGTGAGTGAGTGCAGGAGCCTCAGGGGGAAGTGAGGGTGGGTGGGAAGAGACTGTGCTGAGTGTCTGGTCCAACTCGTGGCTCCAGCGCTGCCATTCACATGCTGAGAGCGTTAGCCTCCTGTCCATGAACAGGAGATCCAGATGAGACTGCTGAAGTCCCTTCAGTTTGGTTGTCTCTGGTTAAGGTGAAAATTTTGTGTGAATTTTAGTTAAAATGATAAAGAAAAACGCATATAAAATTTTAGGGGGAGGATTCATTATATACCTTCAGACCACTGAAAAATGAATAATTTCCTTTCAGTTTTTTTTTTTTTTTTTTTTTGAGGGACAACTTAATTGGACAACACAGACTCAAAATACATACAGAATACCTAAGAGTTCACATTACCAAACAAGTTATTGGATTTTAGTGGACATAATTTTGAACAGGAAAGCATTAACAACTGAACCAAAAAATAAAAAGGATCATCTTGGAAATTTCCGTTATTACTATCATCAAATATGTGCTAAGTTTCCCCAGGATAGAAGCATTGTTTGCTGAACAGTATCTGGCATGTATTTGGTGAGTTTCTGCAGTGTGAGCAATCCTCATCAATTTCTAAATTGGAAAGAATCTTTTTTTTTTCACCCCCAGAACCAGGGATTGAACTCATGCCCTTGCGTTTGCCAGGGAAGCGCTTATTCCACTGAGCCATCTCCCCAGCCCTGGAAAGAATCTTTAAAGACCATTTGTCCTATTGACGTAACTTTTTCTACGTCACAGAACCTCTGAGGATAAGAGACAGCTGAGGGCTCTGGCCATTGTGAGGAGGGTAACAGTGCTGCCAAGTTCTAGAGGCCTACACCTAAGTTCCTCAGGAGCTCCCATCCTGCCCAAGGACCACCAAGTCAAGAGCTTTTCACTCATTATGATGAAATGAGAGAACTGAGGCCTTGGAAGAGTGACAAAGCAGTTTGGTCTGTAAAGGGCAGAAAACCAATCAAACAATAAAATCTGAGGCCATGAAGTACATTCAGAAAAGCAGTGTCCTCAAAGCGTTGCCTGAAGAACTTAAGAAGGAACTTCTGTCTTAGAGAATAGGGAATCCACTCCTCTGAGAGGACAGCAAGCGGTGGTTTGGTGACTTCAGAAGAAATATCCCTCAGCATATGCAAAATAAGTTAGTTCCCACGGAGATTAAGGACAAAGGCACCGGAGCAGCAGCGTGCGCTCCTGAGGTGGACTGAGGAGAAGCCTCACTTATGAGTCGGTGCCCAGGCGCAGCCACAGGGTGCAGGGCAAGTCGAGCTGATGGGTCCCGCAGCAGCTTTCTTGTATGCTCCGAAATCTCCCCTGGTGGAGCCTGGAGGACCGCAGGCTAGAGAACTGTGGAGAATTCAGGGTCGGGCCGGTCTCTTCCTGTTTCCAAGCCAGCCTCCCTCTTCTCATTTTGAAGGCTAGTAAATACCGAGCACCTTCTTGAGTTAGTACGAGAATGAAGTGAGATAGAGTGAACAGTGGCGGTAAAGCATCCATTGCGGGGCAGGCAGGGGGGACTCCCCGGGAGCTGGTGGCTGATCGGGGGAGCGTGGAGCAGAAACAAAATTCTTTCGCCTGGTGTTTGTTACACTGTCCCCCTTGAGAGAGATGGGGTTGAAAGAGAAGGAAGTAGAAGATAAGCTCCTCTCTGGGGAGGTGTATAAATTAAGACTTCAGAAAGCTGGAATTCACATTCTGGCCAACGAGGGTTTCTTCTGACTTTCTCCCACCCCGAGGGTACAAGCAAGAGCTTCTCATGGAAAGCTCTTTTGGTTCTTCACCTTTTGCCACACCTGCGTTAGTTCCCTGAGTATTGTTTGGCAGAAACTAAGGAGTAAACTGCAGTCTGCAGGGAGGCAACTGGGGGCCGAGAGTCATCAGATGCAAATTACTGCAGAGTTACTGTGGTAAGTTTGTTTTTTGAGTGAACTGCGAGATTAAGTCCAGGCTGTACGCAGCTGAGCTAACTGTCGGGGAGCAGTTTTATATTTAAGCTGGGATCTTTCCCTCAGTCGACTCCATGGCAGAAGGCAGTGGAGCCAGAGGCTGTTTAGGATTCTCTGGACCTGCGACTCTGGAGGCCGAATCTGGCTTCACCAGAGTTCTGGCAGAGTGCACGCGGGGGTTCTAGGAGTCACAAACCTTCTGTCACTGTCACAGGATGAGCCCTCGCCTCCCACACTTCCAGCTGTGAGCTGTCTGTCCACATCTGGGGCTGTGATCAGAAGCTGTCCCCACCCAGTCTGCAGTAGGCCGGGTGCACAGCGCCACTTCCCTTAGGCCACACCAGCCCTGCTGATGTGACAAGCACACTCCCTCCAGTCATAAAATGTCAGAGCCAAGGAAAGATGTTTATGTGAACCATATCTCACTTTACTTATTTGACATCTTCGGAGGCAGAACAAGTTAGTGGAGCTCCAGAGTTACATAGAAGATGAATGTGTCTATCCTGTCCAAATCTCTAGTGTCTCCTGCTATTGTTTTAGCCTGATTAATTCTAGACTTTGGTACATACAAAGCTGAAAGAGGAAGCTTAGAAACTGTAGGAGCAGGAAGTGTTTTGTGGATCAAGAGGAATTAACAGCTCCTGGAAGGCTAAGATCAGATTTCAGAGGGACTTGTGGGAGCTGAGGATGAGACAGCAGAGAACCAGACCAAGAGCCAAGGTCACTGCAAGTGCAGCTTGCCTGTGAGTGAGAGGACAGGCTCTGCCTCACTGACTGTTGCATGCTTATTATGGATGAGGAGAAGGGTGGTACCCTGTGTGTGTGCATGCAAGTGTGCGTGTGTGTGTGTGTATGCGCGTGTGCAGGTGTGTGTGTGCATGTGTGTTCACCTTGTTGGACAGATTTCGACTTTTCCAAACCCATGCAAACTGGAATGCGTCCTCAGAGTGTGAAGTGTGCTTATCCTGATCTCCCACTTCCTTTATCCTCAACCTTGATGGGGTCCTGGAGAGAGCGTGGATCCGCTGGTGGATGGATGTAAGTGGGGACAGGTGCCAGGACGTAGGACAGGGGAGAGCAGAGTGCCCAGAAGAAGCATCATTGGTGCTGCGTACATGATTTAAAACCTTCTGGTAGTCATAGTAAAAAGGAACAAGTGAAGGCCGGTGAGATAGCTCAGCAGACTAGGCATCTGCTTTGGCAAGCGCAGGGACCAGGGTTCAATCCCTGCTCTCACATGCCACACCAGCCCCACCCCTTGGCGTGCTGAGCTGGAGACTCGAGTGCAGGTGTGGCGCATGCCTAATCCCAGTGCTGGAGAGGTTGAAAACAGGATCACTACGAGTCTGAGCTGCGTAGTGAGACCCTGTACCAAACACATAAATGGAAAAAAAAAAAAAAAGGAACAAGTGAAACTTCTCTTAATATTAGACTTTATTTAACCCAATATACCCAAAAAGTATTTAGTGAGATTTTTTCATGTTTTTTTTTTGTATTACATTTTTGAAATCAGTGATATTTACACTTGTTGCCTGTTTCACTTTGTATTTGCCACATCGCAAGTGCTTGGTGGCTACGTGTGGCTCCTGGCTTCCGTACTGGCTAGCACCGCTGTGCAAAGCTATTCATGGGTGGCAAGTGAAAGTGGGCATCTTTCTAAAAAATTCCAAGACATAATACACAGCCTGCACATCCCTGAGAGTTAAATCTCATAGCAGCCTCTATGACCAAGATGAATGGGTACGCGGATAAAGACAGCTGAGTGTTTGTTTGTTTGCAGTAGAGTACACTCTACCATAAAAAGGGTGCACTTGAGTCATTTACAGGAAATGGATGCACCTTGAGACCATAATGCTCAGTGAAATAAATGCTACAAAAGCTTAAATATTGCATGTTTCTCTTAAATGAGAAGCTCAAAATAAAGGACAGAATGAAAGACAAGCCAGACAGAAAGCAGTAGGGTGATCTTTTTCAAGTGGGAAGGGACCAGGAGTTGGGGGGGGCGTGGAAGAGAGGGCGAGAGAAGGGAAAAAGAGCTGAGCTTCGTCATGTGTGTGGCCAGCTCCCCACCAGGTCTGCAGGCTTTGTACAGTGCACACAGGTACTAATGAAAAAGAAACACTGGATTAAAAATGGGCCCAGGAAAAGAAAAAAATATATACATCAAAGGGGAAAAAGTCTGAGGGTTGGCAGCCTGTGAGGTGAAAGGCTGACCTTTGGGATGGGTCTGAGCAATTCCCGTCTTCCCTAAGAGGCCACCCTGTGCCACGGCCACCTCTGCCCCCCAAGAATACTTGGTTTGTCTTTTAGCTCCATGTGATGTTAACTTAAGTGCAAACAGTGAGAAATTAAATCCGGGCTAATAGGATGAGAGTTCATTTGCCTTCTTTCTTCATTATTCAACAAATGCAGTGTGAGGAACGCAGCCCTTTCACCCTGTAGGCATGGTGTTCATTGTACCATTCAGATGTTAAGATACAGCCCGAGACACAGGAAGGCATCAGCCGGGCCTCCAGCACCCTCCAACGCTGTTGTCCCTTGGGGAGTGCTTGCCTGTTGTCCTTACTACACATCACAGCGCTAGAGAAGGAGCACCTGGAGCACCTGGAGTGAGACGTGTACGGAAGTTACAGGCCCGTTTTAAGAACAAGTAGAACCTAGGTGCTGATCCTAACCCAAGACGGAGGTGATGTGTAGAGATTAGATTACTAGAGGACTACACATCTGTGCTCAGTGGCTTTGCTATCAAGTCCTCAGTCTTCTCTGAGCCTTAAAATTCTCTCTTGTGCCCTCCCCAAGTCAAAAGATTAATACAGAATTCAAGTGAAGTAATTCACTTAATGTATTTATAAAATGCCAGGTTCTTTTTACTATATTTGATTCACTGATCCACAACTATTAGCTTTTTTTTTTTTTTTTTTTTTTAACCAGATATTTATTTATTTATTTATTTTATTTTTTCCCTGTATTTTAGGGAAGGGTCTACAGGGTGTTCAGGGTCTCACTACTAGACTGGATTCATAGTGATTCTCCTGTTTACAGCCTCTCAAGTGAAGGGATTATAGGCGTGTGCCACCATGCCCAGTCTCAAGGGGCAGGGCCAGGCATGGCAGGCCTGGGGATCGAACCCCCAGCCCCTGCGCCTGCTTGCAGGCACTTTTTAATCCGCTGAGCTATTTTGCCGGCCCTTGAAGGCCAGATGTTGCTACATTATTCAACCTGGCCTTGAACTCACTACGTAGCCACAGCTGGCAGCCAGTAATCCTCCTGCCTCAGCCTCGCGAATGCTGGGGTAACAGGTTACAGTCATCATGCCTGGCTACCAACTGTTTGGTAGATGGTCAAATGCAGTAAAAATTTTAGGATTAAGCTGACCAAAGGATGTTGTCCACTTGTACAAGCTGTGAAGATCACACGTAGAGAGAGCACACATCCTGTCTTTGTATGGCTTTCACCTGAGGATATCAGGCCACCAGCTGGAATTTGGATGTGTGTGTGTGTGTGTGTGTGTGTGTGTGTGTGTGTGCGCGCACATGTGTAGACGCGCACGCTCACGCTACAGGGAGAATCAGAGACAGACACTTGTTGCATGAGGTGTGACCAGGTCTGTCTGGGCATCCTGCAGGCACGTGATGTCAGA
>NW_004524586.1:2745189-2767502 GCF_000260255.1 Octodon degus | reverse complement strand
CTTGATGTCCAGAACTGGTTCAAAACATTGGCCTTTCATGGTCATTTCCACTTTGGGGAAGGGCCTGATGTTACGTGGCGGCAGATCCAGGGAGTGAGGTGACAAGGACACATTGATGTCTCTGTGAGTGCGCCTTTTCCTTGGGTGGCATGTCACAGCATCATTTACCATATTTTTGATCATGCCGCATAAAAACACAAAAGAGGACTTTCGGAACTTCTGAATGTGGCGTAGGCATAAGTCTGAGGTGAGGTGAGGGTGGGTGGGAGTACTGTGAGAGGGATTGATGGTGATGTGTCTTTTGCTGAAATTTTTACATTTGAAAAACCATATTTAAGCTGTGCTTATACACATAGAAAGCTGTTTGTTTTTCTAGACATTGATTATGGAGAATTTGCTTTAAAATATAAATTACTCCAATCCTGTGTCCACAAAGCATAAACTCGAACTTTAAGTTCAGGAGAGCTACAGTTGAGGTGGCATCCTGTGGAATAAACTGACCGTGTTGCTGTGCACACTGTGGGGCGTGTGGACAGAGGACCCAGGGCCTCTGCAGCTCTGAAATGGGCCTCTTTTGCTCCTATCCTGCAGTCACTTCCTCTTCTCCCCCTGTTCAATCACTGACCCTAGTCGAGGGCTCTTGACATGAAGCGTTCACCAGACTTCCTCACGGGGAGACCCATGTCCTGCTGTCCCGGGAGGGGCTGGGAGGTGGAGCAGGGCATCTGCTTTGTGGCCGTGTGGACCACTCAAATGGTGCTTCCACAGGACTGGAGCCAGGGGTGATTGTAAAACAAATTGCTACCAATACTCAGGCTCCTTTCTTGAAGCCGCTGAGCCCTTTAAAGAGAATAAAAGCCCAGAAGAGCAGTGTGCCCCAGCTCTGGCTCGGGGCTCCAGTTGTAGGGATGATTGGGTGGGCTGGCGTGTGGCCTCCCAGTGTCTCCCTTTGGAATATAAGTGTGCAAAGCCACGTGTCACTGTCTGATGGGAACATGCCCTGTCTCCATGCCACTGACCTGCGCTGGGCTCCCTGCATGTACTGGTACACACACACACACACACACACACACACACACTCACACACTCACTCACTCTCACACACTTCACCCACACCTTGGTTTCTTTCCAAACCTCGCCAGGTGACTTCCCTGTTGGACACCAGAGTGCCCTGCTCATCCTCACCTTTCCATTCCTCTTTGGGCTTCCTGTGGTTATTTTCTTCCTTTTTCCTTTATGCTGACACTTGTTCCTTTTACCTCTTCCTTTTGTTTTCTTTTTCTGATTTTCTTCTTAAGTGCCCCAGTCACAGCAAGATCATCATGCCAGCCCCCTCATCTCTGCTCCATCCCCGTAGAGCCCTGTCCCCTGAGATGCACGCTGTCACCTCCGAGTGGATCTCGCTGACCGTAGGGCTCCCAAGCAGGCGCTCTCTGGCCCTCACCCCACCCCTGCCTCCTCTGCCCGAGGCATCTGTCTACGATACGGGCCACTTCACCTTAGCAGCGAGGGCCTGTGCCTCCCTACCCGTCAGCCCCCCTCGTGGGAGCTGGTCAGATCACTCTGCTCCACACTCAGTGGTGTCTCCATTGGCTCTGCCTGCTCCTCAGAAAGCCTCCTCCCTGGTCCCCAGCTCCCAAGCCTCTCTGCATGTCAATGGAGACGGTGGCTTCCACGTGCCATCTTGGGGCATTCACCAAGGTAGCTGCTCCCGGCCACTCTTTGGGAGCTCTGATAGGGTCATCTCAGAGCTTAGTGGTGCCTTTAGCAGCCAGGGCAAAGTGCAGCCCTGGCAAGAAGAGAATGAACAGTATGACAGAAGAGCAGAGAGCAAGGCAGGTGAGAGATGCCCTGGTGGACCCAAGATCTCTGAGAAGAGCTGCTTGAAGCCTTCAGATGTGGTCAGGGGCCTGAGTACTGAACAGAGACTCCCAGAGCTCCGCACTCCTGAGGAGAGCCGGCCCAGCAAGCCTCTGGGCAGCACTTTTCCAGGAAGGGAGGCGGGGCACACAGAGCTGCATAGAGGTGGCGAGGCTGAGAGGAGAGCTGCTCAGAGTGGTATGAGCCAGGTAGGCCTCAGCATGACGGGGTGTACTTGGCGTCTCACTTGGCAGGGTGGGCTGGATGGCTTGCCAATCAAGGCCAAGTGGATGCCTGTGAGACCTGTTTGCTTGCATTGGGAGTGAAGAAATATCCCAGGAGGGGCGTGGAGGGGACATTGATTCAAGAGATAGGGCTGGGAAAGTTGGAGGCAGAAGTCAGGCTGTGTCTGGCCCCTTGGGGTGATTCAGAAGTGTCCTCCTATTGGCTGTTCCTAGCCTGATACACAGCCCATGAAAGGAAGGCCTCCCTTGTGTCTCATTCATGCTTTAGAGATTGCCTTTGGTTTGCTCTGACTAACATGGCTTTGAACACCAGGCTTTGGTATGATGTGCTGTGGTGTGGCTTTCTGTGATGTGCACTTCGTCCTCAGTAACTCGTGGTGCGCTGCTGGTGCTTAGTTACGTCAGTCAGGTCTTTGTCCTGTCTCTTGTTTGTGTGGAAGCACAGGTCTTGTTCACAGGGAACAGAGGCATTTGATTCTTGGGAGGAGCGTGCATGCCCCTGAGGGGCTTGGGGTTGCTAAGTGGACACACCAGGTTTTTGAGTGACTGACCCTTCTTTCTAGTTTCAGCTACAGAAATTTTAGGGTCTGGACCAAGGGAGCTTTGGGTCTTTAGAGGGCAGAAAAATTTTAAAGGAGAATGAACGTGGCCTCTGGACAGACCACGATTCTAATTTTGGTTGTGTTGTTCACTACCTAGAAAGCCAAAGACTTTGGGCAACTTCTCCGAAGTAGGCAGGGTTGAGTGCCTGCTCAGTCTCTTCCTGTGTGGTGAGGCGAATTATTCACCTGCTCTGGGACTTGGTTTATTCATCCATCAAATGAGGATGTCCTCTACCTTGTAGAATGATGGAGAAGCTGTCTCAGTAATGTGTGTTAGGGCTAAGCACCGGCTAGAGCGGCTTAACGGACGCTGTCGAGCTACTACGCTGGTCACCTTTCTGTTGCTGGGACCAGGATGTTGGGTGCCATGACAGAAATAATTTAAAAGAGCAAATGTTCCCGCGGCCTCCCAGTTTCCGAGGCAGCAGTCCAAAGCTGTGCGGCTCTGAGGTCAAGGTGCTGGGCATCAGGGCAGAGCGAGGCTGCTGGGCTCACTGTGGCCAGAAGCAGAGAAGGAGCAGAAGAAGAGGGAGGGGAGGGAGGCAGCCGGGCCCTGCCGTCATGCCGTGACCCGTCCAGATGAGCCCAGGAGTGTGTCAGTCCAGTCGATTCACAGTCCAGATTGCCGTCTCTGCACCCACCGTGGGCGATCCAGGATAGCTTAGTCTACGAACAATAATTCAAGGCCTGCTGATGCCAGCCTCTGGGCAACAGCCAGAGGTCATCGTTCCATGATCTTGAGGAGTTTGTGTCCACCCAGACAGGCAGGCACAGCAGTGTCTTCAGGACAGTGACAGAGCACAGTGGCCAGAGACCGGCGGTACTACCTTGGTTCATGAACACTTGTGTTCACAGACAAAAGCATTCAACAAAATTGTGCTTCCATTTGCGAACTCCACACTGGGAGACAGACACAGCTACAACCACCCTCCGCACACAAACGGCTGTACCGATCTTCCCCAAAATTGTAGAACAAGTTAAGTTCATAAGCTGAGGTACCAGTGTCCTGGCCCCGACCTCCATCAGCAGGCAGTTCATAGGCTAGCGTGCCAACAGGGCAGGAGGAGGGAGAGTGACAGGGAGTGGTGCACGTGGGCTTGGGATGCTGAATAGGAAAGGAAAACGGGTTTTCAGTAGGCCTGGCAGTCGCTATGTTGCCAGCCCTTGTAGTCCTGGCCGCAGAGTGCTAGCGCCGTACGCAGGGGTGGGATCACTGTAGGTGAGCAGTGTGGGGTGGTTGTAAGGGTGTGGGCTTAGCCTTTTATTAGCACCAAGCCTCTGTGAGCTACAGTTTTCGTGTGTGTGAAGGTTTTCCCGTGTCCCCGCAGTAAAGTAGCTGTACAGCTGAAGTGAAGGTGCTCCCGTGCCGTAAAGCCGGGGCTCCTCTACTGTGGCTGCAGACTGTGGCCTCACTTGACAGTGCGGGCTTCAGGAGAGCAGCCCCGCCTGGCAGAGGCTGTGCTGGCCCCAGAACAGGTGCATCCGGAATATGTGTTCTGTGCAGAAGCAACATGTAGGTCCTGGGACTGGTGCGAAGGTGGCTAGTCGAGAAGAATTAAGTGTCTCTAACGTAAAAGTGGTTCACATGTAAGCACAAGGCACTGGGAGCCTTCTTATCTGCAGTGGTCAGTTGTCAGTGCAGCCCAGTTCCAGGACCTGGCATGCGTGGACTGGGCTGGTGAGTGAGGTTAGCTTACACTTTGTAGCGGAAGCCAGGGGTGGAATCGCTGGCACGCTGGAGACTTCCCGGCTTATTGAAATTTGGGAAGGCCAGCCAAATAGCTCAGCGGATTAAAATGCCTGCTTAGGCATACGCAGTGGTTGGGGGTTCGATCCCTGGTCCTGCCGTACTGGCCTTGCCCCTGGGGCACGCTGAGACACGACTGAGACTGGGCATGGTGGCGTGTACCTGTAATCCCAGCACTTGGGAGGCAGTAAACAGGAGGATCACTACGAGTCCGATCTGTGTAGTGAGACCCTGTAGATCCTGTACTAAATACAAAAAAGAAGAAATTTGGCTGCCCATCCACGCGGGCGTCCAGCCCCAGGGACGCCACTTCTTGTGCCCTCCCTGCTTCTGCTTTCCTGGCACAGCTTTCTCCAAGGATGTGACTGGCCCTCAGGCCCGGCTCACTTCCTGGCACGAGTTGGGAGCTTGTGTGGCGGGCACCCGCCCACACACCTCCCCCTCAGTGCTGTCACATTCCCTCCTGTGGCAGCTCTGGAGATGGGGTCCTCCTCAAGGGACTTCTGCCTCTTGGGGCCTCTTTGGGTTGGGACACCATCACACCAGGCTGTGTCATTTGTTTGAATAAATGCATTCTAGACCACCTTTTGTGTAAAGAACACTAGCAGCTACCATTCTCCTTCTAAACCAGTGGTTCAGGTTCATTGTAGATTTTGAGAAACTAGAAAGGGTTAATGCCCAGTAAGTAGAGAGAACTTTACCTAGTATCCTTAAATGAAATAATGGCCTGAAATGTTACTATTCCTTACTTCCTTTCAAGTACCTAGTAAGTTCCAGGCACTGTGTTAAATGCTCCAAGAGACTGAGGTGGGTGCGTGTCAGCAGGAGCTTCCCATTGCCGTCGGCACAGTCCCCTTGTGGCCTCCCAAGCCCACCGAGCGGGCGGGCGGGCGAGCAGCCTCAGAGTCCAGAGCCTCCTGGCGTGTTTGTGTGGATAGCTCTCACCTGTCCGTCCCCTCTCGATGGATGTTACTTCTAAGAACTGGAGGAGGCTGTCTTTCCTGATAGCCTCCTCTACCCCGTGTACTCGGTGAAGCCCCCGACCGTGTGCTGTGAGCGCCCGTCATCTGACTGACTCCAGCACGTCTCCGCTCTGTTGTCATTGCTGTTTTGCTTGCCTGTGTCCCTGTGGAACTTTAAAGGCAAGCCCTGAGGTCAGGAACTGTGATATCTGGTATATATGAAAGGTGCTCATTAATATTTGTTGAATGAAATAAAGACCAAAAACGACTAACGACTGGAAGAGTTCATGACATCTCCTGGGGAAATAAGACCTTTTCAGAATTAAATATAATGCAAGTAAAAGAGTGCCCAAGAGTCTACGCTTTAAGTTTAAAATGGGGAAAATAATAAGCCGCATGAGGAAGAAGGTGGTTCCCCTGAAATAATTCATGAGAAAAAGTAACATTTGATGTAGACCTTAAAGAATAAGGAATTTATTCTAGAGGTAAACAAGAGGACCATTTGTCAGGACCTCTGACAAATACTCTAGAGGTGGGAACTGAAAGATGTGTTTGGGGAAGGGTGTGTTCCTGGTTTAGGTGAGGCAGATGGGAACGCTGGGTGTGGAGCTGGGATCAAAGCTTTGGGGTGCTCTTTGGCACCCCAGTCCTCATCAGCACCTCCTAGTGATGGCCTGCGGTCCCTGCTGTACTGTTTTCCAACTCTTGGTGCCCCACTCTACACATGGAGACCTAAAGGGCGTGACTTTCCACTGCACGTTGCTGTCACATTGTTCAGCTGGTGAAGTGTTGAGGGCCAAGTGTCTCTTCTGAGTAGCTGAACAGGGTGAGTGAGTGCAGGAGCCTCAGGGGGAAGTGAGGGTGGGTGGGAAGAGACTGTGCTGAGTGTCTGGTCCAACTCGTGGCTCCAGCGCTGCCATTCACATGCTGAGAGCGTTAGCCTCCTGTCCATGAACAGGAGATCCAGATGAGACTGCTGAAGTCCCTTCAGTTTGGTTGTCTCTGGTTAAGGTGAAAATTTTGTGTGAATTTTAGTTAAAATGATAAAGAAAAACGCATATAAAATTTTAGGGGGAGGATTCATTATATACCTTCAGACCACTGAAAAATGAATAATTTCCTTTCAGTTTTTTTTTTTTTTTTTTTTTGAGGGACAACTTAATTGGACAACACAGACTCAAAATACATACAGAATACCTAAGAGTTCACATTACCAAACAAGTTATTGGATTTTAGTGGACATAATTTTGAACAGGAAAGCATTAACAACTGAACCAAAAAATAAAAAGGATCATCTTGGAAATTTCCGTTATTACTATCATCAAATATGTGCTAAGTTTCCCCAGGATAGAAGCATTGTTTGCTGAACAGTATCTGGCATGTATTTGGTGAGTTTCTGCAGTGTGAGCAATCCTCATCAATTTCTAAATTGGAAAGAATCTTTTTTTTTTCACCCCCAGAACCAGGGATTGAACTCATGCCCTTGCGTTTGCCAGGGAAGCGCTTATTCCACTGAGCCATCTCCCCAGCCCTGGAAAGAATCTTTAAAGACCATTTGTCCTATTGACGTAACTTTTTCTACGTCACAGAACCTCTGAGGATAAGAGACAGCTGAGGGCTCTGGCCATTGTGAGGAGGGTAACAGTGCTGCCAAGTTCTAGAGGCCTACACCTAAGTTCCTCAGGAGCTCCCATCCTGCCCAAGGACCACCAAGTCAAGAGCTTTTCACTCATTATGATGAAATGAGAGAACTGAGGCCTTGGAAGAGTGACAAAGCAGTTTGGTCTGTAAAGGGCAGAAAACCAATCAAACAATAAAATCTGAGGCCATGAAGTACATTCAGAAAAGCAGTGTCCTCAAAGCGTTGCCTGAAGAACTTAAGAAGGAACTTCTGTCTTAGAGAATAGGGAATCCACTCCTCTGAGAGGACAGCAAGCGGTGGTTTGGTGACTTCAGAAGAAATATCCCTCAGCATATGCAAAATAAGTTAGTTCCCACGGAGATTAAGGACAAAGGCACCGGAGCAGCAGCGTGCGCTCCTGAGGTGGACTGAGGAGAAGCCTCACTTATGAGTCGGTGCCCAGGCGCAGCCACAGGGTGCAGGGCAAGTCGAGCTGATGGGTCCCGCAGCAGCTTTCTTGTATGCTCCGAAATCTCCCCTGGTGGAGCCTGGAGGACCGCAGGCTAGAGAACTGTGGAGAATTCAGGGTCGGGCCGGTCTCTTCCTGTTTCCAAGCCAGCCTCCCTCTTCTCATTTTGAAGGCTAGTAAATACCGAGCACCTTCTTGAGTTAGTACGAGAATGAAGTGAGATAGAGTGAACAGTGGCGGTAAAGCATCCATTGCGGGGCAGGCAGGGGGGACTCCCCGGGAGCTGGTGGCTGATCGGGGGAGCGTGGAGCAGAAACAAAATTCTTTCGCCTGGTGTTTGTTACACTGTCCCCCTTGAGAGAGATGGGGTTGAAAGAGAAGGAAGTAGAAGATAAGCTCCTCTCTGGGGAGGTGTATAAATTAAGACTTCAGAAAGCTGGAATTCACATTCTGGCCAACGAGGGTTTCTTCTGACTTTCTCCCACCCCGAGGGTACAAGCAAGAGCTTCTCATGGAAAGCTCTTTTGGTTCTTCACCTTTTGCCACACCTGCGTTAGTTCCCTGAGTATTGTTTGGCAGAAACTAAGGAGTAAACTGCAGTCTGCAGGGAGGCAACTGGGGGCCGAGAGTCATCAGATGCAAATTACTGCAGAGTTACTGTGGTAAGTTTGTTTTTTGAGTGAACTGCGAGATTAAGTCCAGGCTGTACGCAGCTGAGCTAACTGTCGGGGAGCAGTTTTATATTTAAGCTGGGATCTTTCCCTCAGTCGACTCCATGGCAGAAGGCAGTGGAGCCAGAGGCTGTTTAGGATTCTCTGGACCTGCGACTCTGGAGGCCGAATCTGGCTTCACCAGAGTTCTGGCAGAGTGCACGCGGGGGTTCTAGGAGTCACAAACCTTCTGTCACTGTCACAGGATGAGCCCTCGCCTCCCACACTTCCAGCTGTGAGCTGTCTGTCCACATCTGGGGCTGTGATCAGAAGCTGTCCCCACC
Organism: Octodon degus; assembly: GCF_000260255.1. Lineage (NCBI taxonomy): Eukaryota > Metazoa > Chordata > Mammalia > Rodentia > Octodontidae > Octodon > Octodon degus. The sequence goes on along the minus strand of NW_004524586.1, from coordinate 2,759,002 downwards.
CAGTCTGCAGTAGGCCGGGTGCACAGCGCCACTTCCCTTAGGCCACACCAGCCCTGCTGATGTGACAAGCACACTCCCTCCAGTCATAAAATGTCAGAGCCAAGGAAAGATGTTTATGTGAACCATATCTCACTTTACTTATTTGACATCTTCGGAGGCAGAACAAGTTAGTGGAGCTCCAGAGTTACATAGAAGATGAATGTGTCTATCCTGTCCAAATCTCTAGTGTCTCCTGCTATTGTTTTAGCCTGATTAATTCTAGACTTTGGTACATACAAAGCTGAAAGAGGAAGCTTAGAAACTGTAGGAGCAGGAAGTGTTTTGTGGATCAAGAGGAATTAACAGCTCCTGGAAGGCTAAGATCAGATTTCAGAGGGACTTGTGGGAGCTGAGGATGAGACAGCAGAGAACCAGACCAAGAGCCAAGGTCACTGCAAGTGCAGCTTGCCTGTGAGTGAGAGGACAGGCTCTGCCTCACTGACTGTTGCATGCTTATTATGGATGAGGAGAAGGGTGGTACCCTGTGTGTGTGCATGCAAGTGTGCGTGTGTGTGTGTGTATGCGCGTGTGCAGGTGTGTGTGTGCATGTGTGTTCACCTTGTTGGACAGATTTCGACTTTTCCAAACCCATGCAAACTGGAATGCGTCCTCAGAGTGTGAAGTGTGCTTATCCTGATCTCCCACTTCCTTTATCCTCAACCTTGATGGGGTCCTGGAGAGAGCGTGGATCCGCTGGTGGATGGATGTAAGTGGGGACAGGTGCCAGGACGTAGGACAGGGGAGAGCAGAGTGCCCAGAAGAAGCATCATTGGTGCTGCGTACATGATTTAAAACCTTCTGGTAGTCATAGTAAAAAGGAACAAGTGAAGGCCGGTGAGATAGCTCAGCAGACTAGGCATCTGCTTTGGCAAGCGCAGGGACCAGGGTTCAATCCCTGCTCTCACATGCCACACCAGCCCCACCCCTTGGCGTGCTGAGCTGGAGACTCGAGTGCAGGTGTGGCGCATGCCTAATCCCAGTGCTGGAGAGGTTGAAAACAGGATCACTACGAGTCTGAGCTGCGTAGTGAGACCCTGTACCAAACACATAAATGGAAAAAAAAAAAAAAAGGAACAAGTGAAACTTCTCTTAATATTAGACTTTATTTAACCCAATATACCCAAAAAGTATTTAGTGAGATTTTTTCATGTTTTTTTTTTGTATTACATTTTTGAAATCAGTGATATTTACACTTGTTGCCTGTTTCACTTTGTATTTGCCACATCGCAAGTGCTTGGTGGCTACGTGTGGCTCCTGGCTTCCGTACTGGCTAGCACCGCTGTGCAAAGCTATTCATGGGTGGCAAGTGAAAGTGGGCATCTTTCTAAAAAATTCCAAGACATAATACACAGCCTGCACATCCCTGAGAGTTAAATCTCATAGCAGCCTCTATGACCAAGATGAATGGGTACGCGGATAAAGACAGCTGAGTGTTTGTTTGTTTGCAGTAGAGTACACTCTACCATAAAAAGGGTGCACTTGAGTCATTTACAGGAAATGGATGCACCTTGAGACCATAATGCTCAGTGAAATAAATGCTACAAAAGCTTAAATATTGCATGTTTCTCTTAAATGAGAAGCTCAAAATAAAGGACAGAATGAAAGACAAGCCAGACAGAAAGCAGTAGGGTGATCTTTTTCAAGTGGGAAGGGACCAGGAGTTGGGGGGGGCGTGGAAGAGAGGGCGAGAGAAGGGAAAAAGAGCTGAGCTTCGTCATGTGTGTGGCCAGCTCCCCACCAGGTCTGCAGGCTTTGTACAGTGCACACAGGTACTAATGAAAAAGAAACACTGGATTAAAAATGGGCCCAGGAAAAGAAAAAAATATATACATCAAAGGGGAAAAAGTCTGAGGGTTGGCAGCCTGTGAGGTGAAAGGCTGACCTTTGGGATGGGTCTGAGCAATTCCCGTCTTCCCTAAGAGGCCACCCTGTGCCACGGCCACCTCTGCCCCCCAAGAATACTTGGTTTGTCTTTTAGCTCCATGTGATGTTAACTTAAGTGCAAACAGTGAGAAATTAAATCCGGGCTAATAGGATGAGAGTTCATTTGCCTTCTTTCTTCATTATTCAACAAATGCAGTGTGAGGAACGCAGCCCTTTCACCCTGTAGGCATGGTGTTCATTGTACCATTCAGATGTTAAGATACAGCCCGAGACACAGGAAGGCATCAGCCGGGCCTCCAGCACCCTCCAACGCTGTTGTCCCTTGGGGAGTGCTTGCCTGTTGTCCTTACTACACATCACAGCGCTAGAGAAGGAGCACCTGGAGCACCTGGAGTGAGACGTGTACGGAAGTTACAGGCCCGTTTTAAGAACAAGTAGAACCTAGGTGCTGATCCTAACCCAAGACGGAGGTGATGTGTAGAGATTAGATTACTAGAGGACTACACATCTGTGCTCAGTGGCTTTGCTATCAAGTCCTCAGTCTTCTCTGAGCCTTAAAATTCTCTCTTGTGCCCTCCCCAAGTCAAAAGATTAATACAGAATTCAAGTGAAGTAATTCACTTAATGTATTTATAAAATGCCAGGTTCTTTTTACTATATTTGATTCACTGATCCACAACTATTAGCTTTTTTTTTTTTTTTTTTTTTTAACCAGATATTTATTTATTTATTTATTTTATTTTTTCCCTGTATTTTAGGGAAGGGTCTACAGGGTGTTCAGGGTCTCACTACTAGACTGGATTCATAGTGATTCTCCTGTTTACAGCCTCTCAAGTGAAGGGATTATAGGCGTGTGCCACCATGCCCAGTCTCAAGGGGCAGGGCCAGGCATGGCAGGCCTGGGGATCGAACCCCCAGCCCCTGCGCCTGCTTGCAGGCACTTTTTAATCCGCTGAGCTATTTTGCCGGCCCTTGAAGGCCAGATGTTGCTACATTATTCAACCTGGCCTTGAACTCACTACGTAGCCACAGCTGGCAGCCAGTAATCCTCCTGCCTCAGCCTCGCGAATGCTGGGGTAACAGGTTACAGTCATCATGCCTGGCTACCAACTGTTTGGTAGATGGTCAAATGCAGTAAAAATTTTAGGATTAAGCTGACCAAAGGATGTTGTCCACTTGTACAAGCTGTGAAGATCACACGTAGAGAGAGCACACATCCTGTCTTTGTATGGCTTTCACCTGAGGATATCAGGCCACCAGCTGGAATTTGGATGTGTGTGTGTGTGTGTGTGTGTGTGTGTGTGTGTGTGCGCGCACATGTGTAGACGCGCACGCTCACGCTACAGGGAGAATCAGAGACAGACACTTGTTGCATGAGGTGTGACCAGGTCTGTCTGGGCATCCTGCAGGCACGTGATGTCAGACTGAGATAAGTGAGGTCCTCTGCAACCTGGATCCCAAAGTTGACTTGAGAATTAGCAGTGGCCGCGCCACCAAGTGGAAGCCCACACTCTGCTTTCCGGCAAGTTCTCACAGGTTCAGGCGCGAGCCGCTGTGAAGGAGCGTGAAATGGCCTTCGCCTCTGTCTTTTCCTTCACTCTTGCCGGAGTTCCGGGGGATGGATTTGAGTGGCCACAGTTTGGAGGAGACTTCGGAGAAGCAGAGACTTCCTGAGGCGAGCACGCAGTGACGCCTGCGTAGAGCTGGGCTGTGCAGAGCAGGCTGGAAAGGAGGCAGCGTGCCCAGGAGGAGTGAATACGTGCTGCCGTGCTCCCTTCCCACGGCCTGTGTGACAGCGAGGAAGGCACTCAGCCCCTCCGGGCAGCAGGGCTCTGGCTCTTTGAAGAAGACAGGATGACCCATCTGTTGCGCTCTTCTGCATTTCTGGGCCACTCGGTGAGCCCCCCGAGAAGGCGGGAGACGGACTGAGGCTGAAAGTCGTGAGGCAGGACGGTAGTGGAACCCAGGAGGCACATCGTGCTTCCTCGCTGTGTACTTCAGGGGAGCCCCTCACTCTGGGCATCTCTAGGGAACCAGTGGCTCCTACACGAGTGTTTCTGAGGCCATGGAGTGGCTGTGGCCCGTTGCAGTTCTTGCGTGGTACCTGGAGGTTTTGAAATGTTTATTCAAAAAGAATTCCTAGCACTTGGCTCTGGGGGCAATTATTTCAGTCTTTCAGTGGAGGCCGGCCCTCGCCTTGAGAGACCTACTCAAAGGCCGACCTGCAGGGCGTGACTGCTCCTATTTCCATGTCAACATGTGGCGTTTGGGCAGAGTGACAGTCTCCTCTCTGTGTCTGTGTGAGGACATGCCTTCCTCCGCCCTGGGGACAAGCTCCGCCCTCTGGGCCTCTGACCTCCATTTAGAGCTATAGTGTGTGTCATATGCAGCTTTTTCCAAGGAAGTGGTCTTGTTTGCTACTTTGACTATTAACCAGTAATGCTTCAAAGGGATTCTGTTGCAGTTTTGGTAAGCATCCAGTTACGGCAGACCTAATAGTTTTATAAGTGTCCTCCCAGTCAACAGAAACTTAAACTGGCTTTGGGCTAGCAGCGCTCCCGAGATGCTTCTCAGCTGAGAGTGAGGGGAACAGCTGCGTGTGGCTCCTGGAGGGACATCTGTGTTCCACACGACACCCCTTGTATGTCTGTCTCCTGCGAGTCTGGGGACCGTGTGTTGCCTACTGTCACCTGTGGCGGCCATGTTTTCAATCCCATTTCATTGCTGGAAGCTTGCTTCTAACTCTGTACTTCTGCATTTTCTCCTCCGCATCCACCCTGTTGTCACGGAGGCTCAGTGGCCACAGGTGCCACGGGTGTCCCGTGTCATCTGAGTGTGATGGTGTAGTACGTGTACTTGCTCACTCTTTTATTTTGAATCCTCCACAATGTGACATCTGCTAAAATGTCTCCCTTATGATTTGCTTGGTGATCACAGCCGTCTCATCATTCATTGAGAGCAGGACCTGACCTCACAGAATCTGAAAAGAGCTATGTGGTAAGACGCCTATTGAATGAGACTGCGGTAGCCTTTCTCCAGAGAACCCTGCTGACCCCCAAGCTTAGAGCAAGGCCTGGTCAACTCCCAGAGCCATTGTGTCCCAGAGTCTGTAGTGTCGCAGTGGAACCAAATGTTAGGTCACCCCTTTAAAAGAGCAGAGAAATGTAGAGATTATTTTTTCACTCTGCCCATATGTGAGATTAAGTTAATGTATTAGTGCATGACTGGGGATACATTATTGCATTTTTGTCCTGAGATAATTCCATTTGTAACGTTACTCACTAATTAGAGTCTTTTATGCTACTGCCCATCTGTTTTTTTAATATTCATACTAAATCCCGAATTCTTCTGTATCTTGCCTGTCTTTCCATGCTTACGCCTGGATTCCTCCCGTACTCCACTACTGGAATATCTATTTTTTTAACCTGGATCTTCAACTCTGTTTTTCCCTGGACTCACATGCTTCGTCTGGAATGTTACATCTCTTCTCTCTCTCTCTTTTTTTTGTTGGTCCCCAATGACTGTTCTCTGGGGGTTTCTGGATATGTCGGGGCCACCTCACAGGAAGCAGTTTGCAATGAGATCATAAACATTGCCGAGAAATCTGTCCATTACTGCAGCACTGTCTCTCATCCCCTTGACTTGCGTCACAAGGTTTCCCCTTCTGACAATAAACCATCTTTAATCATTTCTCAGCAACCTCAAGCCCAGCAGCGAAGAGTCACCCCAGACAGGAGTCACACTTCACAAGATTTGTAAGTACACGTGGTGGATTTTGGTTCTCCTGTTCTTGGTGTGCTTTGGGCCTCAGAAAGCGGATCATTGGCAGGTTGTGGGTGTCGACATTTGGAGAAATGAGCAAATCATTCTTTCCTTCCCGAGGGTTTCTGACAAAGGCCATGTGAATACAGGTGGTGGGTAAATAAAGGTGGTCACGGACTACTGTAAGGCAGAGCCTGGTAAAGAACTAACTGGCAAAGGAGAGCACTCCTGCTGGTGTTCCGTGCTAGGTTTTTGGAGAACATAGGAAAAAGAATAGTTGATTCTGACCAGAAATGAGTAAGTTTGATTCTTTGCTTCATTCAAAAATTTATTGGATATTTGCTGTGCTTTATGTATGTAGGAAATTCTGTTCACAGATAAAGGGGAATTTGAACCAAGCTTTGAGAGAAAACTGGATCTGAGAACTAAAATAGGAAAGAAAAAGTCTTTCTAGATGAGACCGCGTATGCAAAAGCATGGGTGGGCAGTGTCAGCGAACCCCAGGAAGCCTGTGTGATGCAGTTATGGTTCACAAGCAGGTAGAGCTGAAGCTCAGGAGGATGGGGCCAGATGGTGGGGTCCACGGTGCAGCTACAAGGAGGCCACTGAAGGTTTTTGAAGTGAGCAACATATTGATCATATTTTTGTTTTAGAGAGTTAAATTCTGACCACAGCATAGAATTGCATTTCAAAGGACAAAAATCATTGTTCAGAAGATGCAAATCTGATCAAGAAGTGAGGAGGGCCTCAGCTAGGACAGAATAGTCTCTTGTACCTGTGGAAGTAGATGAGATAACCCACAGGGACATGGGCTAGCAGGAGGTGCAGGTGATGTTCTAGGAGTGCTCACTTTCACAGACCAGGGCAAGTGACAGCTGGTCAGCAGTGCCACCTACCTGGGAGAGGCCAGGGGAAGAAACAGGAAATGTCCAGCAGATACCTGTTCTTCTTATCCACTGGAAAATTCACTGTTGAACGCTGATGATAGCAGTGTTACTAGAGAGGTGGATGCAGATGTTGTTTTGGGAAGTGTTGACGTAAGACTGGTGTTTGACTGCGGTGGGAGAGATACGGGAAGAGCCCAGACCTGCACACCTGCGATAGCGGAGGGCCTGGCAGAGCTGGGCAGTGCGAAGGAGAAGGCGTAACATTCATTAAAGGTTGATAAAACGGAAACGAGGTTTGGGGGCTGGGGAGATGGCTCAGTAGAATAAGTGCTTGCCTGGCAAGCACAAGGGCCTGAGTTCAATCCCCAGTTCTGCCCCAAAAAAAGAAAGAAACGGGGTTTAAAACCACCCTGCTCTTGTCAGCATTTTTTTCAGTCACTTACTCTTCTTTTCTCATTTGTAGATTTAGCTACCAAGCATTGTATAGCTACACACCTCAAAATGATGATGAGTTGGAACTCCGAGATGGAGATATCGTTGATGTCATGGAAAAATGTGACGATGGGTGGTTTGTCGGTAAGGATGTCGTCATGCCTCTTCCTAATTGTGTAGTAAGGAAGAACTAGGAGTGGCAAGCCAGGCGACAGCCAGGCTTCTCTGCACAGAGCAAAGAGCCTTCTCAGTCTCTGTAGCAGCCAGTCTGTCTGTGCCAGACATGGTCTCCATGTTGCTAAAGTTGGGGCTAGAAGCCAACAATGGCAGTGTCTGCTGGATGGAAGGAAGGACAGTCATCAGATTCATTATTGTGAATTAATTGATTTTCTCTAGTTATATTTTCACTTGTATTTTATTGTGTTTGTATCTGCTTTAAGTTGAGAAAATTTATTTTTAAAGGTTTTATGAAACAACACAAGAAAATTCTGATAAAGGCTAAGTCTGTACTATGAAACCCAAATATATGTGTTGCTATCCCAAGGACCTTATTTACTCTAGACTTCTAATGACCTTGTTCAAAGAGTAACCTACTTAATTAACACAAAGGAGGGCTAGAGCTCCAGATCAGTGGTGGTGTGTTTGCTTGGCAGGCACAAGACCCTGGGCTCCATCTCTTCAGCACTGCAAAACGGTAACAAAGAATTCATCTTTATAGGAAGGGAAGGAAAAAAAATCAACATTTATTCAAATTTTATTACAAAGCCAACCCCTGTGCTTGACACATTTTTTAAAATAACATTCTCTCAGCAAACATCCCTGCAAACCAAGATTTATCTTCATTTAGTGATTCAAAAAATGAGGACCAGAGATGTTAAGTAAGTACCTAAAGATCACGCAAGTAGGGAACTGTGGGGTTAAACCGCGCTCAGGCTGCCGTCTCCCCCCGGGCCTCCCCTCCTTCGCCTCCTTTCTGAGCATAATGCGAGGAGCTTGGCCTCCTCTTTGCTTTAATTTCCCTTTTCCAGAGAGCTGCTCTTCCCCATCTCTCTGGGAAAGACGTCTAAGGCAATGTCAGACTGCAGTTGAGAACAGCAAGTGCTCAGCATGCACAGGGAGGCAGAGCTTGTGCTGGCCTCCTCGGCGTCTTGGGACATGAGCCAGTGTTCCCCAAGCTCCCAGAGACCGAGGCTCTCGTGACGCTGAGTTCTCTTCAGAAGAGAGTCAGGTCTGCGAAGTCAGCAGCCCCTACAGTGCAGTGCAGTTCAATAGAAATGTAGGTAAGCTGTGTTGGAGATTTAAATTTTTCCAGAAGCAATATTGAAAAGAAATCAGTGAAATTCTACATATTTTATAAACCTGCTGTATTTAATACACCATTTGATCGTGTAATCAATGTAGAATTATTGTTTACGTTCTTTTCATACCAGGCTTTCAGAATCCAGTATGCTTTGTAGTTACAGCTCGGCTCCTTGACGTCACGAAAGGCTCCTTTCCACCCAACCGTATTTCAGGAACTGTCACCACGTGTGGCTGTGATATTTGAGAGTTTAGTGCTCATGTGTGTCAGCTATCAAGCTCTTCCAAGAGCATTTCCACTTTTGAGTAGGGAGAGGGACACCCCAGGTCACCGGAGAAGGAAATGTCTGGGGATGATGAGCTTGTTTGCGCACCTCTGTTACTTCAAAAAGTATCTTAGTATTCAAAATGTAAGCAGAGTAGCCCAAAACAACTTACTTTTCTCATCCATGAGGAGAGGCACTAACCTGGTACTTTCCTCATCTGGAGTGAGCATGTGCGAGTTTCTCACCAGCTCTGGGTACCACCATCCCAGTCCTCCGCACCTTCTTGATCATCTTCCTTCGGGATCCGACTAGACGTCTTCCATGACTTCAGCCACACCATGCTCTTTTGCTTAGAAGTTGCACTGTGTGGAGGATCCGAACCTGCCAAATGTCACTGCTTGAGCTGCTGCCCTGCTGCTCTAAAGTGAAATCCAAGCCAGCTGGGAAAAGGCAGCGTGCACATCACGATTCATAACATGAGAGATTAATGCAGATACAACGTAGGCTGGCACCTCCTGCTGGAGGGAAGGGACAAGATTGGGGACCTAATACCTGTGCTCAAGGAGCAACCCAGCAAGGGCTTTGTCCAGGGGGTTCAGTGCTCCTGCCTTGCTGGGACCAGAACACGGTTGGTGGCAAAAGCAAGGAGCCAGGCTTTGGTCTGGGCTTTGAGAGCAATGTCTTGTGCGCTGTCGTCATTGTCGGGGACCTGTCGGAAAATCCTACCCTTTAGAAGTTCTAAATCCTAGGTGTCTTTCATGTTGGATAAATGTGCTGAGTCCTTCAAAAAGGAGAAATGTTTGAAAAAGCAGTGAGCTGGGAGTGAAGAGGCCTGGATTCAGATTTTACCTCCAACACTTATTAAATTAAGGGACCTCAAAAGTGTTGCATAAGGTCTTTGGACCTGGGTTTCTTTTTTTTTTTGAAAAATAGGAATGTTAATACACCTATTTTACTTACCACACAGCAAAAATGAGATGAGATAGGGGAAAGTGCTTTGGAAACCATAATCTCTTTTATAACCTGCAGGACTTTTATAAGGGACTTGGGCAGAAATCTATCTGTACAGTGCTGTCCCTGAACTTGGTGGGTGGGTCTCTCATTTTGTGTATGTGGTTTTTTTATAGGTACTTCAAGAAGGACCAGGCAGTTTGGCACTTTTCCAGGCAACTATGTAAAGCCTTTATATCTATAAGAAGATGGAAAAACCACAGAAATTCTTATTGGAGAATGAAGCAAAATTCACACACCAGTCTGTTTATTTAAATATTGAACCAGTAGGAAAACGAATGCAGTGGATAAAGTAAGAAATAAAGAAAAGGAACAGAGAATGTTGTATTTAAAAGCTAAGCTGTGTGTCAAGGCTGAGCCATGTGCTGGGCAAAAATAATGAAGGTAAATCTCTATGTACGTATTTGTTTCTGGAAGCTTCTCCAAACCTCCATGCCCCTGCCCCTCTTGGGTAACCTGACCTAAGCAAAGCCCAGGAGTAGAGGTAGGCAGAAATGCTTTCTGCTAGCCCAGCCTTAACAAACCCCACATCGAAGGGGTCCCTGAGCCTAAAGCAACCTTTGGGACACCACACAGGTCCCTGGCCATGTCCTAGAGGTGCTGAACTTGAGCATCTACTGATGATTTCATCCTCCATCCCTGCCTGCCTTGAAGAAAGCTGACCCCCCAGGAGTGGCTCGGGCATAGGGTAGGCTGCCGCTTAGGCTTTCCCTCTGCAGGGGTGCGAGCCCCCAGCCTGCCCAAGGTCCAGTCTCTCTGCCCATCTCTTGAGGTCCAGGGGAGGAGCTGGAGGCAGACGAGGAGCCCTGTGCATAGTGGCTGTTGTGCAGCGTTGCTGTTGGTGGCTGTGTTCAGACAGAAAAGCACAAAAGACTCATCCTGAGAACTGAGGAACAGGCAACCAGGCAGAAGTATTATATTGTTATTTTCATGTGATCATGTCAGGAAGCCCTGCAGATCTAGAGACCACTTACAATATGTCCCTGTCCCTGGCTTTTATAAGCAGTCAACTTGGGGGCAGTGCAGCTGGATCTATCAGGCCGCCGTCGCTAGCCTTTCCTTTCTGACTTGTGTTGCCTGGAACAGTGTGGGCTTGGTAGACTTCCTCTCATAGGAACTCCAGAGCAGTGCGTTCATCTAGAATGCGGCAACGTGCGTTGGCTTCTGGGGTTCCCATGAGAAGGGCACAGCCAGGCCCAGAAGGACTCCCTGTCTCCAGTTTTACTGCCGTTCAGAATGTAGACCTTAAGGCTGTGAATCCTGAGACTCCTGACGAGGCGCCCCTCAGGGCGGAGCGCGGAGCAGCTCTTCTGCCATGCTGGAGCCTCCTGGAGGTCTGTCTGTGGCGGTGCGGATGTGAGGAGGAGCCCTGGGACACCCAGAGCTCTTAGCTGCGACTGTGTCCAAGGTGTGATAAGGCTGGCTGTCAGCTTCTCAGTTAGAACCTTAGTGACCCAAACATAGAAGTGAAGTGCTTCCTGCCTGCCAGAAACTCAGAAGTGACTGGGGAGACAGACACGGAAAAGGACCTTAAGACAGACTGGGATAAGTGCTAGGAACGTGTGCGAGAAAGAGACGAGTTTCTCCTAGAAGGATCCTAGAAAGCACCGCCATGTTTCTGTCTGTTAGTTCATTTCTGAGAACTTTAGTCCCTGGTAGTTGGTGGCTGAAAATACTGGGAAGTTTTTCCACGGCCTTCATACTCTCCTCAGCCCCAAAATACACCTTCAAGGTCACAAAGAGGCATAGCAATTCTGTCATCGGTGTATGTACTGGAAACCCTGGATCACCGCATCCCTAAGAATTGCCCCAGAACAGTGTCCCACAGCCTGGAGTCTTCACAAGTAGGCAGAATGTGTCTTCAGCACCCTCACTCCGCTGCTGTCCCAGATGCCCGTCCTGGGATCCCCCCACCGCCCACACGGCCGCCGCAACGCCTCCACCTCTGCGTGTACTTTTTTCAAGGAGGCTTTCAGGAAGAACCCAAAATATCAGTGACTCACGAGGGGAATGAATGTGTTACCTCTTCCCAGAGACATTTGCTTTTCACTAAGATGGACCAGAGCCTTAAACCCAAGGAAAAAGACTGTGAAATTGTGGGGCGGGGATTTCTGGGGAGAAAGCCTTCGCGATTTTCTTTAGGTCTCAGTGACAATAGACATATGCTTTGGAGAATCTGCTCCACCATTCAAGAGCACGGTTGTTTCACTTTCTCGCGCGCTCTGAGGGAATAGATAAAATGCATATGCACGCGCATCTTGCACAACGGCGCTACACCTGTTTTGGAATGTAACCCATGTACTGGCTAATGTGTTTCCTGGTCTTTCTTAGATGCAAACCATTAACAATGTGATCTAATCTACTAGTCTTTTGAGGGGTGCTTCTTGATTAAGTAATTTTGAACACCTCTTTAAATACAGCTAGAAAATAAAACCAATTTGTAAAGCCACATTTGCATATAATGCCAGCCTCACATCTTTGTATAGTGCCCAAAACCCAGGTATGCCTCATCAACTGGCCCATCTTTAATAAAATATGTTAAAATACATTACTTTTGCTTCCTATGTATCACATGATGAAGAACAAGTGTTTCCAATTCCTTTTTTGTCTTCAGACATTTAGTAACATAAAATACCTATTTTTATGCTCAGATGTTTCTACAGGTTTATTACAGCAAGTGCAACTCACTGGCGCATGTCTTGGGACACGTTTTGATATACTAGCCATGCTTTTCAGGCGAAGGCAAGCCCACACTACTTACCTATTGCAGTCTCTCTGGGATCAGTCAAAGAAAATAAAAATCATGTGCTTGAGAAGTGGGACTGTAAATATGTATATTTAACTTTGTATAGCCAGTGTACCTAACTTGTATAAAAAATAATTTTAAAAATTTGAGTGAAAGTGGGGAGAGATAAGGAAGTCATGAAGTTTTTTGCCTTTTTATTTAAATGAAAAAAGTCCAAGTAACTCACCTGCAGACTTCTAGCACAAAAATAGCCGTCACACACTGTTAAAACTTACAGTAATTATTCTCTAGGGAGGAGAGAGTATAATCTTAGTTATAATTTTTTTAAATTTCATTTCATTGATGGGATTTTTTTGCAGCCCTGTTTATCTGCAGTAGCATTAAGTTCTATTGCTAGAATAGGTTACTACAAAAAGATTATGCTCTGAAAAAAAAGCAACTGACGTATGTAACCAATTAATTTAAAGTGTTCCACGTGAATTACACACCGAGGACATGTACTACGCAGGCACAGACTTTTTTGTTCATTTATTTTTCTTTATTGCGGTGGATTTAATAAATAGATGTGTTGAATTACTACCTTTATTGTACATATTATTTAATAAACTTTATTCAGAATTGTGTGGCATATGTTTGTTCTTGGAATTCTTTGGTTCTTTTCTTCCCTTGATTCACCTTCCATACTGTTCCTACCATTTTTAGCCTTGGTACAGGGGGAAACAATCCAAGGCCTACATACTGAATTACAGCCTTTATCTATTTGTTAATTTTTAATTTTATTTTAAAACAGAGTCTTGTGAATCATCGAATATCCTGGGCCGGGTGTAAACTTGCGATCCTCCTGTCCCAGCCCCCCAGAGCGCTGGGATTACGGGTGTGCACCACAAGGCCCGATTCTGAATTGCTTCCTGTCTGGCCTCAACAGCTGTTTGAAGATGCCACTTGTTTTGTCTCTCTAAATTGATTGACATTAACCATTTCTAAAAATTTGTTCTGATAACAAATATAGTGTACATTGTAGTGTTTTTCAAAGCAAAACTGAAGCATTATAAGCTATATACAGTGTCTTCTGTTAGGTTTTTCAGCACTGCAGTAAAGAAAGGAAAGATTTTGAAAGAGGCCTTGAATGACTGAAGACACAGGATCAACAGCAGGGAGGTGGGGGCCCTCTGGCCTGAGACAAAGGGTTCTGGATTTTTGCCAGGGTTGGAGCTTGAGGGGCAAGTTTAGTGACACCTAAGGAGATGATTGGGGTCTCCCTTGTGGTGCAGGAAAGGTGGAAGGAAACAGCATCCAGGACTGGGCTGGGGAAGGGGAAGTGGTCGCTGGAAAGACCAGCTGCTGTGTTTGAGCTTCAACCGTGTTAGACGACCACCATACTAACGCAGCAATTTATACTCGGGCCGGAACCTAGCGCCTTCATTTTCTCAAACTGTAGGAGGAAGACGGCACTTGGTTTTCCTAGATGTGAATCTCCGCTTACATGC
>NW_004524586.1:2732964-2744544 GCF_000260255.1 Octodon degus | reverse complement strand
GTTGCCTGGCTTTTTCCAAGATACAGTGTGTGACAATGTGGACTTACATAAAAAAAATTAAAATGACAAAAGCATAAAATGTGTCAAAGTAGAAAGAAAGAGCAAGGGCATCAGATAGAAAACAGGAACAATTGAGAGATACTCCAAATGTTATCAATAAAGGGTTTAAATGTTACTATTATAAATATAACACTTAAAGAACAGAGATTGTCAGTTTAACAGAAAACAAAACAACTGTTTGCAGTCCATAAGAATTGCATTTGAAATTTAAAGAGACATGGATAAACTCTAGGCTTTTGTAGGTCAATGGATGCAACTAAAGACCATACTCGAAATGATTTGGACTTGCCTGTGTAAACATTGAACTGTCTCCCTAGTGTAAGAAACTGAAGGCGTAAATAAGATCCAAAAGGTATAACAGATATTGTGAAAGGGAAAAGAACTGCTCAGGAGGAAAGAACAACTGGGATGGGGGAAGGAGACAAGGGGGGTACGCAGGATATCTAAGATACTTCTAACAATCTCTGTGCATTAGATTGACCAATTTTATCTGGTAATCTGAACAACTACTTTGAAGATAGCAATATGCACTATAATAATGGTGGTTAATTTTCTATCTTGTTCTTAAATTCTGTATCTTTTTTTTATTGTTTTTTATTTTCTTTAAAAAGCAATGGAATGAAAAATGACAACAATGACCCTAATCAAAGTGTGAGTAGTTCCATTTATTTCAGGTACAGCATACTTCAGAACAAATGAAACTATCAGGATTTTTTTTAAAGGCATAACTGATGATGAGGGGCCAGTACACCAAAAAGATAAAACAGACTTAACTGCATAACTAACAACATCGTGTCAAGATATCTGAGGCAAGAGAGAGCGTGAGAATTACAGGAAGAAACAGAGCTGGCCCCAAATCTGGATCTTTAGTACTCTTTAAAGATTAGACAGTTCACCTGTTTAGGCAGAGTGCAGTGGCCGGGGTTCCATCCCTGGGTGCGCAGTGCCGGCCTCGGCCCCGGGACGTGCCCGGGTGTGACGGCGCATGCCTGTAATCCCAGCACTTGGGAGGCTGAAAACAGGAGGATTGTCACAAGTTCGATCTATGTAGTGAGACCCTGTCTTAAATACAGGAAAAAAAAAGAAAAAAGAAAAAGAAAAAAAATTAAAAAAAAGATTTAAGAATGAACAGAAATCACTAAAATTTAATACTGGGAATCAATAGAAAAAAGTCAATAAAACCTAATGCTTGTTCTTTGAATATCACAATACAATTTATCAGTCTTTAGTTCACTTAACTAGGAAAAAAAAAAAAAAAAAAGGGAAAGCTCCAAATTACTGCAGCCAGATCTGTACTCACAGAGTACAGATCTCATGGATGTTAAAAGATAAAAGCACATGGTGAACACTCGCGTGGCCTCAGGTTTCATAGCCCAGATACAATGAATCAGTTACTGGAAAGCCTGCTCTGGAAGGTTGAAAAGTATGTTATAGCTTGGAGACAGACATCCAGAGGGTGCAAAATCTGACTGAAGCACAAATAGTCGGAATACGTCTCTAGCAACTCTAGAGACTGATTTAGTAATCAAACTTTCAGAAAATAAAATCCGCATTCCAGGTGAGCTCACTGAGGACTTCTTCTAAACTTCTGAAGAAGGAACTATGCCGTCATCTACTGTCTCTTTTGGAACGTAAAAGCAGAAGGGATATTACCTATCTGAGTCCAGCATAGCTCTGAATATTTTTTTAAGGCAATGACATTTGTCTTTTCTCCTCCCTGAGACAAAATACGTGACCCCCAAGTTCGAGGTGGAAAGAGTCACTGTAGCGCAGTTTGTAGAGGTTTCGGTTCATAGTTGGCTGGCTCCAAGGCGGGGTGGCTCGGCCGCAGAGAAGGTCGCAGAGGAGGTAGCCCGTCGCAGCAGGCAGAGGGCAGCAAAGCAGAAGGCCCAGGCGGCAGCAGCCACTGCCTCTCGCTTGCGTCCCTTCCAGGCTCCCCGCTCTGTGGGTGGTGGCACCCACGCTCGGGTTGGTTGGGTCTTTTTAATACGCACACCTAGAACTATGGCAAACTAATCTGTGGACTAGTTTAGTAGTCACAGACTCTTAGTGTCAGCCTCACACACTTAACCCCAGAATCACCCTAGATCCGACCATGTGAGGCGTTGGAGGGACATCTAGACGCAAGCCAGAACAACATTACAAAAAAAAACAAAAAACAAAAAAAACCAATAACTCAGGAATATAAATATAAAAATTCTATATAAAATATCAAATCAAATGAAACAGTGCATAAAAAGGATTATACATCATGGCCACTAAGTTTTGTCCTAGTTGTGCAGGCTAGTTTAACATCTAAAAATCAATTCACATAGTCCGTGACAGCAGTTATGGTAAAAAAGAAAAAATTCTAAATAAATAGTTCAAAAAGAAGCATTTAATGGAATTCAGCCTCATTAAAAATATCCCAGTGAGCTAGAAATGGAAGTAAATTTGGTGAACTGGACAAAGAACATATTTTAACAGTTAACTATATTTTATAATTGAGATAATCTTATAATTGAGATAATAGAAATTTTTTTTATTTGATTCAGGGTCTTGCTACACAGTTCAGACTCATAGAGATCTTCCTGTCTCAGCCTCCCCAGCACTGGGATTACAAGCATACTCCACCATGCCTGGTTTGGGGCTGGCACAGCACACCTAGGGTTCCCCGACCAGCAGGCATGCAGTACTGGGAATTGAATTCAGGTCTTCGCACTTGCCAGGCTGGTGCTTATGCCACCGGGCTATCTCCCCAACCCAATAATGAGAAGCTTGAAGCTCTGTTAACAAATTCAACAAGATAAAGGTTCACTAGAGGAACTGATTTAATATGTAAGTATATATGATGCGCAAAGGATTTACAAGGTAGACTTAGAATGGCCACCTGAAGCGTAGAAGAATGCAAAAGCCCATCTGAATACTGGAGATCTGGAGTATCCAATCAAAAGTCAAAGACCTGGAGCTCACTGCAGAGTCTCCTGCAAGTTTGTATCAAGAAACCAAAGGGCCTGCGCTGGAAGGTTGAAAAGTATGTTATAGCTTGGAGACAGACATCCAGAGGGTGCCAAAATTTGAATCACTTTTGGAGGAGTAAGACATCCTTTCTCTTTATTCCATTCAGGCTAAAGGTCAGCGTTTCAGTATTAGTTGGTGCCGTGCACAGCTAGGGTGGGCCTTCTGTCCTCGGTAAGTCAACACAACTGCTAAGCCAATCTGTTGTGCATTTTTTATTCAAGTTGACAACACAATTAACTATCACAGCCATAGTTAGACTCCAGATACAAAAGCAAGCTTATACTCACACTTAATATGGTACAACTATCCTGTGTACAAAAAGAAGTGTGGTAATCCCCTTCCCAGAAGAGAAGGCAAAATTTTTCCTTATGTCTAACATTTTATAACTTAAACATTATTATACAGGTTTAACAATACTTAACTAATATTAAGCCTGCTGACATTTAATTACAAAGGAAGAAAGTGAAGATACCTTCTTAACATACATATATATATATATATATATATATATAAATTTGGAGAGAACAATTACAGTTACTATACAGTTTTCATTTGTGTAACTGGTCACATGGGCATAAATTGGTATTTACAGGTACAGTGCCTTTTATTGCCCATTCTGAATTCCCCGGACCTTCAGCAGGCACCCTGGCAGATCTTGGTTCTTTTCCTGGCAACATGACCCACACCTTCATTCCTGAAGATTCTGGATCACCTCGCATTCTGCCTGGATTGGATTGTTATAGATCTGACTGATTCTAATAACAGTGCATGATAATACTGTAGGGATCTATTGGTCTCAGTTGGACCAGAACTACCTGGCGAGAAATGGGGGCAGGAATGAGAAAAAAATAAGAAGACGAAAGCTGGGCTAGGTGGTGACTGGCCTGCCTGGTAGGTGAGATGAACCCAGCAGCACAACAAAACCTCCTTTTGTTTATACTTTTGCATAGTTCATAACATGTGACACAAGGCTGCCTAGCAACTGACAGCTAATCTTAACCAGACAGGATGTTTCTCTCAGGACTGAGGTAGCTTGTCTGCTTTAGGCGCTGAGGCCTAGTCCTGCCTACACACATATGACCAATTTTCTAACTTCCACAGCTCCCAACATTATACTAGGATTTTCTCTAAGGGCTTTTGTGCACTCCAACTCTATTCTTCCTTTCTCCCGTTGTGAAGGAATAGTCCAATTTCCCCTTGATACAGTGGGTCATCTTATCACTGGATTATTAAAGTCTTCTGCCACAGTCATCTTTTGGTGAGCATTTACATGAAACACAATTCTACTGAACTGTCTCCCTGGCCAACATGAAACACAATCATCTTTACATCTTTTGCCCATATGGACAGCTCTGTCCACACTTCTTTCCCAAATATCTTTGTCATCAATTTTCCAGGGATGATTCTTCCAAGCTCTTGGCCGTCTGGCCAGACCATAGACCACAGCCCACTAATTGGTGTTTTCTTCTAGGAAAAATGCACGACTGGTCATACTGCCTGAAGTTCTGCCCCCTGAGAAGTTTCAGGAATGTTCTGGAAAGGGTCTATGGTGCTGCAGCTGTACACTTCCAGGTGGTGCCCACACAACGGGCAGGATCATCTGTAAGCCAAGCTCTCGTCTTCCTTTCTTCTGACAGCTCACTGTGAGGTACACTTCCTGCAGCCATGGGCACATGCCTGGAGACAGAAGGCCACATAGCAGGAGTAGAATCCAAGGACATCTGGGCAACATCTTTATGTAACTTACTTGTGCCCTCCAGACCTGCTCAGACTTAAGTGTGTATAGCTTCCTTTAAGGATGGACTGTTGCTGTACACATCCAGCGTTACAAGTGGACTGGTCAGATAACACCCAGCTTCTAATTGGGAACTCTGGTTGCATGGTAATTTAAAGTATCACTGTCAAGTGCTCAGTTTCCACTAAATCCCAGTAATAGGCAAGAACTGCCTTTCAAAAGGACAGTAGTTAACTGCTGATGAGGGCAGAGCCTTCCAGCAAAATCCTAAAGGCCTGTGTTGTGCTCCACCAGTGGGAGTCTGCCAGAGATTCTGAGCAGCGCTCCTGTCTGCCCCAGGCACCTCATTACTGTAGGAGCTGCTGTATCGTATTGCCCCTGTGGCAGAGCAGCCTGCACAGCAAGATGTGGAGAGGGTTGTCCTGGACACAGCCTGATGCAACAATCAGATGCAACAAGCTATCGTGCACCTCAGAAGGCATACTCCTGCATGCCCCATACCACAGGACTCCTAGAAACCTCACTCGAAGTATCCTGAATTTTACTTGGATTTTTCCCCCACTCTCTGGGTTGCAAATGCTTTGCTAACAAGTGCAGAGTGGGTGCTGCCTCCTGCTCACTTGGGCCAATCAGCATGATAGCATCCATGTAATGGGCCAGTATGATACCTTGTGGGAGACAAAGACCATCAAGATCCGTGAGAATGAAGTTATGACCCAGGGCTGGAGAGTTAATAGAACCTGTGGTGGGACAGTGGAGGTGTACTGCTGGCCTTGCCAGCTGAAAGCAAATTGCTCCCAGCGGGCCTTCTATATAGGTATGGAGAAGAAGGCACTTGCCAAATCAAAGTCGCTCACCTGGTAACAGGAGGTGTGTCCATCTGCTTACACATATAAACCATATCTGGTGCGGAAGCTGCACATGGGGTCACCACTTGATCGAATTTGTGGTAATCCAACATCATTCTCTAAGACCCATCCAACTTCTGTGCAGGCCACATAGAATTCAGTGGGATGGAGTGCGAACTACTCTTGTATCTTTCAAGTCATGACAATGGCCCTAGTCTCTGCAATCTCAGTTTCTCCAGGGACATGATACTGTTTTTGGTTTATTATTTTCCTGAATATAGGCAACTATAATATCTTCTACTTGGTATTTCCAACCATGACAGCCCTCAGATTACAGGTGAGGGACTCAATACGAGGATTCTTCCAGTTATTAATTATATTACCTAAATTATGTATTCTAGAACTGGGGAAATAACTACAGGATGGATTTAAAGACCTTCTGAACCCTCTATGAGTCACACCTTTGCTAAAACTCCATTAATCACCTGACCTCCATAGATCCCTACTCTTAGTTGAAGACTATGACATTGTGGATTCCCTGGGCTCAGTATGAGTTCAGAACCAGTGTCCAGTAGTCTCCAAAATGTCTGATCATTTCTCTTTTGCCAGTGTACAGTTACCCTGGTAAAGGGCTACAGGTCCCTCTGGAGAAGGACGGGAGAAAGATTGACAGTATAAATTCTCAGTAGCATACTAGGTTCCTTCCTCAAGGAAATTCCCTTTTAATATAATTTTTTTTTCGGAACCGGGGATTGAACTCAGACCCTTGCACTTGCCAGGGAAGCACTTATTCCATTGAGCCATTTCCCCAGCCCCTCCTTTTACTATAATTTGAAGTGGATTTCTGTGCATTTGCCCTTACATTTTTCTGTTTATATAAATCTAGTAAAAGTTTAGTAGCCTTTTGGTCCATTTCACTTTGGGGAATACCTTGCTAACAAGCCAGTACCATATGTCTACATATTCTGATTATTACTTCACTTCTGTTGTCACAAAGACATGTGTCTTGTCTTTGGCAGTTGAGTGTTGCCGTGAGACAGACCTTTGCCATTCTAGTGTATAAGTAAACTCACTGCCCGTAAGTTGCCCATGGAGTGACCGCAGCCCCCACTGTAAGGTCTGACATTCAGAAAGGAGCAATGACAGTGCTCCTCAGCAGTGCTGGTCTTCACCCCACAGATCTGTCTCTAGGCGTTGGTGAGGGCAACATTCTCTGCATCGTCCTTGTGTGGAGGGTTAGGTTCAATGGGACAAATCCAGCCCAGCCCTCTCATCTCCTGAGCCCATCAATCCCCTCATCAACAGCAAGCCAAGGAACACAGGCATCTCTAATCGTTCACGGTAGGCCGAGATTCTACCAGCCAGCGAAATAAACTATTAACATGTTTCAACTTCATGAGCTGCAGCTTATATTAAGAATCTCTACTTAATGGACCTGGATCAATGAATTGAGTCTAATCCAGACATATGTTTTTGCCACTATTATCCCTCACCCTTAACATCCTTTGCCACAGCTGTTTATCAGACTTTTGCTTATAAGAATTAGAAAAAACTCAGATGCTTTGGAGTATAGCTGACTCCTTGGGGTCATACCATATATCGTACCCTTAGGAACTTTCTAGAATTTGAACCTTATTACATGCCTACAGGCAAACTGGTGGTGAGGTGGGGTCTTGAGGAATATCAACATTACTTAGGTTGGTAACTCAGGAAACACAGGGTCACTTTCTCAGGAATAGGAGGTGAGTCAACACCCCTGGGGGTCAGGTTGGAGTTGCCTCTGCCATTTCAGCTGGGGATAGCTCTTCCTCTGGAAAGTAGTCTCACCAGGGCTTAGGAGCCTGATGTTCCTGACCTAGTCAGTATCCTCCCAAAATACCCACGCCCCAACTTATGGGATCCCATTTTTTTCTGATCTGTGCCCTCCTTTTTACCACAGTTACACTCATATTCTGAGTGTTAAATTTAAGCTCTATTTCAGCCAATGGAATTATGAGCGTCTGGGCGTGGGTGTCCTCAATCTCAGCCCTGTGGCTGATGGAGAGAAGACTTTTCCAGGACAAACTTTGGAACATTGAGATTATTGTGTCTGGAGCTGGGAATTTGAATCTTTGAGCTTCTTATTTATGCTTACGAATTTGTCTTCATACTTAGAAGACTTTAGCTCTTTCGTGCATATTTTGAGCTCATAATTTCCTTTAGTAGTTTGTCAAAAGATGCTAAGAGCTACAGCCCGCAACACTGTATTTCCCACTCTGCCAAATCTAGTCAGAAGTACTGTATGTAGATTTATTAAATTCCTTGCCTCTCACAAGGGGTGAATTAGGATAATCAAGTGGATCTGCACAGCATATTAAACAGTCCGCACCATCCACACCACAGACTATAGTACTCATCATGTCATCAGAGAGACCAGGCAACTTTAGGTCTCATTAAATTAGATGGCCAGCTCCAGGAACCACTGACCCCAACAGAGACATTCATCTTTACCATTCTATTTCTCTAGAGCCACTTCTGGTACCAAAATTGGTATCTGTCAGGATTCACTAGAGGAACAGATTAAATATAAATATAAGCATGTATGATATATGTTCTATAAAGAATTTATAAACTCGGCTTCCAATGGCTACCTGAACAGTAAGGTGTGGAAGAGTTGGAAAGTGCTGTGTGTCCCCTGGAGACCAGGGGAGCCCATCCAAGGCAAAGGCTTGGGCCTCTCTGCAGAGTCCCTTGGGGTGCTTGTGGGAAGCCGAAGGGTCTGCACTGGAAGGCTGGAAGGTCAGTGCTCGAAGCCTGGAGACTCGCGTCTAAGGGGGAAACTGGAGCTCCTGGAAGAAGGAGAAATAAGACTTCCTTCTTTTCCATTTCATGTCATCCAGGCTACGAGCATGTTGGTTGGAGCTGCCACACCCAGGGCGGGTCTTGTATCCTCGCTGAGCCAGTGATCCGGACTCACCGAGAGCTGTGCTCAAGCTATCTGTTAGGCATTTCTTGTTCAAGGTGGCATCCCAATTAGTGATCACAGAGCCCCTACTCACCACCTCTTTTTAACAAGTACTGGAAGGTCTAGATAATATAATAAAAAAGGGAAATGAAAAATACATAATGAGAAAAAAATTGTCATGTAGAAATTCAAAAGAAGAAAGAGCATCATTAAGTTAGAAAGCAGTAATAACAAGTTAAGATAAAAAATTAGTATTTAAAGCTCAATACTTTTTCATAGAACAGCAGTGAACACATGGAGTTTGAAACAAATGACTCATGACCATTTATATTTCGAACTCACAAAGAAGTTAGCTTGATATAGCTGTAATAAATTACATATCAAGAAGTCACTAAAGACCACATACTGTGAATTCTATTTATATAAAACACAAAGAAAAGGGAAGGCAAAAGCAATTTGCTTTTTCCCTCTTCCAGTTTATTCCATATCATTGAATTTTTACCATTCATTCTTTACATGGCTCTTCATTTGAGGGTCTGGCTCAAATTGTATAAATAATTCTTAGCATCATCTCCTGCGGTATTGTTGACTCGTTGAGAATCTGGCTTAAGACTGATGTATCACATCCAGCCATTTGCTACAGAATATTTCAATGAAATCATGGTGAGCTGAGAAAAGGAATTTTTCTCCTAGAGTTGCTTTTTATGGGTGTGTTCTGGAGTCTACTCTATTTCAGTGTCCCGAACCAGTGGGTCAGTCAACGAAGGTCACCTGGGGGAGGAGCGGGGAACTGAAGAGGGGACAAAGGACAGGCGACGCGAGAAAAGGAGACAAGACAGGATTCTGATCAAGTGTCGTTTATTTAGGGGAGGTGCTGGGTATATATAGCGGAGACACAGGGAAATGACGTCAGCGGGTAAAAGGCGCGAGTAACTAGGCAACCGGGCTGTGACAGGAAGTCCCGCCTCCGGGGCATAGCGGGAGACTTATGGGAAATAGGCCGGGTAAGAGCTGGGAGCCTAGCTCAGCAGAGGTAGGGGAGGAGGAAGCCGGAAGCCCACGTGCAATAGGATTGCGGGCCTGGAGTTATTGTGCCTCCCACACTTCGGTAGGCAATTTATTTATTTATTTATTTACTTATTTATTTATTTTTATGAGGTACAAAATTTATACCCACACAAGTATCCTTGTAGTGCCTGGATTGCCATGTTAGTATAGTTTCACTGGCCGAAAAGTAAATGGGCTTTTTAAAAAATTTTCTGTACCAGAGATCGAGCTCAGGACCTTGCGCTTGCCAGGCAAGCACTTATTCCACTGAGCTGTCCCCCCGGCCCAGCACATGGGCTTACATGTCAGTCCTGTATTTGGACCTTTGGTGTCCTGTGTGCAAAATGAGGGTTTGGCCCTCTTTCCCAGGTAGTCAGTCCATGATGCTGAGGTCAGTCTGTGGTATACGTTCGCTTCACTCCTTAGTCCACTCGTGCTTTAGACGGACAAAACACGACTGCTCACTCGGCAGTGAGGATCTTGGCTTCCACCCGGCTCTATGGGGAGCTCGCAATCTTGATGTTTCCATTTCCACTTTTCTGTAAGTTTAGAAAATTCTACTCTTTATATTCAGAACAATTCTAGAGGCTACTCAAGCAGATGTTATTGTAGCAAGAATAAGGCAGGAGAAAAGTGGGAGCACGGGGGTGACCTGAGCAACCAGAACCTTAAGACATTGCCACTGGGGCGTCCACGGAAAAGCGTCTGTCGGCGAGAAAAAGGAAAAATAAGTTTAGAAACTTAAAAGTAGTATCTAGCTACATGTCCCCTCAACAGAAAAATACTCAGCATGTTTAAAATTAGCACATCACTTTTGCTTTATTTTTTTCTCTAATTTTAATAGCATATTTGCACAGTGAAAACATTCTTTGGGGAGGGGTTGGTACGTGGAGATACTGCACCTCGATCCAGTGGTCCTTCCCCCCACCCCCGGCCTCCAATCTCTGTCATCTCCAGATTCCCTTCCCATCCTTTCAAAACACACACACACACACACACACACACACCCCTCTGAATGATTGATCCTTCGTAAGTTTTTTAGTGTAACTACTCTCTGAACTAACCACTTTCAACTGCTTTCCCAGTCATGCATATACTTTGCTTTGGTGTCTTGGTGCCTGAGGCCTCCCTGTCTCTGAAGGTTTCTGTTGATGTTTTCTGCAGCACCAGGACAGCAGTCATGAATTTCTTTAGGATTTCTTTGTTACAGAAAATCTTTTTCTCTTTACTAGTGTGAAGGCTAATATTGCAGAATATGGATGTGAGTTGAGAGTTGTCTTCTTTAAGACATTGAGAACCGTCACTCCAGTTTCCCTGGAGTGCCTGGAGTGAAGTCTGAGTTTGCAATCTCAGCCGCTCTAACGTGCTCACCTTTATAAGGTGGTTGCTTTTCCCAAATGGTTTTTGTTGAATTTTAAATATTGTTGAATTTGTGGAATTTTTTTTTCTCATTTTATGTGTTTGTTACAGGGTCTCACAATGCAGCTTGGATGTGGTGATCCTCCTGTTTTCAGCCTTCCCAGTGCTGGGATGACACCACCACACCTGATGGTGGCTGGCTCAGCACGCCCGGGGCAGGGCTGGCACAGCAGGTGGTGCTGGGGGTCGAACCCCGGTCCCTGTGCTTGCCTAAGCAGGCGCTTAGTCTGCTGAGCTGTCTCACCAGCCCTCACTGAACATTTTCTTGGTGAAATCATTTACCTAGTTCATTAAATTCTCTTTGAGTTTAAGTCCTATATATGATTAAGAGGCATATATGAAGAAAAATTGGTGACATTAGATTTTTAGTATGTAATCAGTTGAAAGAATCTTATGTAAAACTAGCAGAGAGGAAAACAAAGAGGGAAACTACAGCTGAATTTGTGTATTTCCAGGAGGAAATTATTTGAAGCATAAAGCAATTATGTTTATGTTAAGGTAAATACACATAAACAATAATAATGAGA
>NW_004524586.1:2730229-2731944 GCF_000260255.1 Octodon degus | reverse complement strand
ATTAGATATTTTAAAAAATAGGATAAAGAATTCTATGCTTCTCATGTTTGCACATAAGTCCAAAAATCTCACCATACACAAAGAAAATTTTATTTCAAAATAAATCCAATACAATGCAAAAAAAAAATTTAAATTGATCAGTGGAATCTAGTTTTTCTGTTGGGAGCAGAGAAGGAGGCATGGGAAAAGAAGGAGGGAGGGAGGGAGGGAGGGGAAGAAAGGAAAGAAATGCCTACCCTAGAAGAAGAGCGCTTGGCAAAGCTGCCCTCTTGTGGGCTTTTGGGATATTGTGACCCATGCAGCCGACAGAATAATGCATTTCAATGTTGATAATTATTTTGGGCAATTTATAAAAACTCTTGTATGTAAAAAAATCTAAAGTACAACAAAGATTTTATTTTTGTATAATGTATAAAATCATGATAAAGTGATCAATAAATTTTATTTGTAGGGAACACCCAAATTCACAGCTATAATTAAATGTTAGAAATAAGTTGACAAAATCCTCAACCAAGGGATGATAAACCTCTAAAATGACAAATGCCAATTGCTAAAAAGTATTGTTACAAAGTAGAGATTTAATATAAGACCGTGAAAATACCAACATTTTTCACAGCACTAAAAGAAAACAATTGTGAAACTTATTTGGAAGCACATAAAATTTAGGATAGCCAAAGCCATCTGGAGTTAAAATAGATGAAAGATAGATGATGATGATGATGATGATGATGATGATGATGTGAGAGAGAGAGAGAGAGAGGGAGAGAGAGAGAGAGAGAGAGAGAGAGAGAGAGAGAGAGGCTGAAAGTGCCACAACAGGTGATTTCATGGCATATTACAGAATACAATCAGCATGCTACTGACCTGGCACTGGCATTAAATGACACAAATAGAATAAAGGAGTGGCATTGAGAACTTCAGAAATAAACTCATGCATCTTGCCAACTGATTCTCAACAAAAATGCCAAAAGCGTACCTTGGAGAAAGGATAGGCTCTTTAATAAATAATCCTGGGGAAATATCCACGTATACAAGGTTGAAATTTAGCTCTTGTCTCCCCATATAAAAGTTAGTCCAAATTTGATCTAGACTTTAATACAAGGACTATATCTGTTAATCTAAGCAACAGATTTGATGATAAAAATATGCAAAAGAACCAGTTAATTTTTTGTTCTTATTTTGAAATTCTGTACTGTACCTACAGTACTGTTGTAGGTTGCTGTTTGTGTCTTAGTTTTTGTTATTTGTTTTTGCCTTTTCCTTTTTACTCTTTAAAATAAAATAAAAAGATAAAAACTCTGAAATCACCAGATGAAAAAATGAGGAAGACATTAGTATATGCACTTGTGTTTTTTAGATATGATAAGTGACATACAGGAAACAAAAGCAAAAACAGGCAAATGAATTATGTCAGACTGAAAAACCCTTCAGCACAACAAAGTGAATGATAAAGGGATGACAGAATATTTGGTAACTATTTGGTTGACAGACATTTAAAGCCAGAATATATAAGAAACTCAAACTTAACGACAATCGTGTGAGTAATCCAATTACAAATGGACAAATAATCGTTTTAGCCACTTTCTAAGAGAACGAATAAAAATGGCCAACACATATAAGGCAAATACCATTATTAGCATGAGTTATATGCAAATTCAAGCCACAATGAGATTTTATCTCACAGCAGTTAGGATGGCTTTATAAATACACAAGAC
>NW_004524586.1:2715144-2729145 GCF_000260255.1 Octodon degus | reverse complement strand
ACCAGACACATTAAATCATTGTCATCATCATCATCATCGTCATCATCGTCGTCGTCGTCGTCATCATCGTCATCATCGTCATCGTCACCATCATCGTCATCGTCACCATCATCGTCATCGTCATCGTCGTCATCATCGTCATCATCGTCGTCGTCATCGTCACCATCATCGTCATCGTCATCATCGTCGTCATCGTCGTCATCATCGTCATCGTCACCATCATCGTCACCATCATCGTCATCGTCATCATCGTCGTCGTCATCGTCATCGTCATCGTCGTCATCGTCATCATCATCGTCATCATCGTCGTCATCATCGTCATCGTCACCATCATCGTCATCGTCATCGTCGTCATCATCGTCATCATCGTCGTCGTCATCGTCACCGTCATCGTCATCGTCATCATCGTCGTCGTCACCGTCATCGTCATCGTCATCCAACCACACATTCTCTCCTATATGCGGAAGCTAAAACCAGTGAGCCTGCGTGTAGGTTCGGGATCGCTAGAGGTTTAGAAGGCTGAGTGGTGAGGGGTGAATGAAGGGGGCGGGGCTTGATCTGGGTATTCTGCAGAAATATCACTTGGCTTTCCATTAACAGGTCAAGTCATTTCACATCAATCCAAAACATCAGTTCTTGTTAAATACGAAGGAAATGTTCAAGTGGTTAGGGCAGGAAAAGAGGGAGAGAGGGGAAGGAAAGAAGTGGAAAAGTAAAAAGGGAAAAGACAAGGAAAAAGTGAAAACAAAACTTTTATAACTGCGGAGGGGAGAGGCTTGAAGGGAGGGTTAGAGAACGGGCAAGAGCTAAATTCTATCATGCACACATGCAAATTCTCTATGATGACTGTGATCATTAGATATATCTAACATGTACCAGTGAAATCTGATTGAAGGGGCCGGGGAGATGGCTCAGTAGAGTAAGTGCTTGCCTGGAAAGCACAAGGGCCTGAGTTTAATCCCCAGTTCCGCCAAAAAAAAAAAAAAAAAAAAAAAAAAAAGAAAGAACTCTGATTGAAGACATAAAAGAAAAGCATTAAAACGTAAGTAGGCATGAGAAAGCCGCGTGGAGGGAGGACAGAACAATGGCTCAAACACACTCACTGAGTCATCTGTGTCTACCAAGCTCCTTTAAACACTCTAGGCTTCTCAGCTTTCAGAGAAAGGTTTATTTCAGCTAGGGAGTTGAAGGACAACTTGAGAAGCTCTTGTTGTTCTGAGTCATTCAATGGTAAAATCTGATTTTCAGTCATTGACTTCATTTGGAGGAGAAATTCAAAAGCAGAGTAACTTGTATTCCATCTGAAAGCCAGAGATGTTGTGAAAATGGGTCAGTAGAGTGGACAAGGAGTGGTAGGTAATTACTTGAAGCCCTGAAAGCAGAGGAGAAAAGAGAGCAAATCCTATTACATTAGTCACTCACTATTTTGTGGTTTAACTGTGGTAACTCACTGTTTCATGAGTTTTCAAAAAATATTAATCTAAATTATTTATCACAGATTTTTCACTATATCATGGGATTTTGCAGTACAGTATATGTATGTGGTTAAAATTATGCAGGTTTATGAGTTTAAGAAATGGTTAAGAATATTAGAAGTTTTTTTTAAAGTGTAGGAAGTGTTTATAAGAATGTGGGAAGGGTTTATAAAGTCTTAAAATATATTTAAATACTAAAATAAATATAATGTTGCTACTTTGCTGATTTTCTGTCATTGTGGGGGTGTCAGGAACATAACCTCTGCACTGAGTAAAAGACTACCGTACAGGGATAATTCAAAGTTAGGGTTGAGTTAATAGTACTTGATAGGCTGAATTTTACAACTTGGTAGTCGCTTACTTGTACAATATATTTTCAAAATATGTGACTCAATGGGATAAGCAATGTACAATACAAAATAATTCATAGCAGTAGTTTTTAATCATGAAAACAATAGTTTTCCTACTGTTATAGGAAAACTATGATTGATGAGAATTTCAAGAAGGCATGTAAAGCAATTGAAGGTCATACAATAAAATGATTACTGGTAGAAATTATAGTTGGCTGCCTTTGAAGAAAGCTTCCGAGATGTTAGTGAAGATGAACATACAAAAACATAGAGCAGGGCTGGCCAGATAGCTCAGCAGATTAACGCGCCTGCGTAGGCAGACGCAGGGTCTGGGTTTGGTCCCCCGCATGCAGCGATGGCCCTGCCCCCAGGGTGCACGGAGACAGCGACTGAAACTGGGCGCGGTGGCGCATGCCTATAATCCCAGAGGCTGAAGACAGGAGGATCACTACGAGTCCAATCTGTGCAGTGAGACCCTGTAGACCTTGTACTAAATAGTGCGAGTAAGTGAATACTAGGCCACTTGCCCTGCCCCCTCCAGCGTGCAGCTGTTACACGCACTGAACCCACTTTGCTGTGAACAGGCAATTTGCAGCTGCGCCACGGGGAGAACCGCAGCTCTTCAACTCTTAAGGAAAAGAAGGCTAAACATTCTGTCTTCATGGTGTAATGACTGCAAGCGGAAACACACCTGGACAGAACAGGATTATAGACCATTTTCACCCACACTGTTCAGACGGCACCGGTGCACAAAGACTCCCCAGGTCTCCTCTTCAAATCCAGAACAGAAGTGGAACACACCCAAACACTCCCTGGAGTTCATCAGCGAAGAAGGCAGCCAGGGTTATAAAGGGGCATCATCGTGTGTCCCTCTGAACCCTGCCACAAAACGGTGGGCTTCCTTTGAAACTCAAATTTTAACGCTCCTCTTGCCACCTCGGAATTCTGTGGGGTCCTGAGGGAAAAACACCTCATCTCTTTCCACCTGTTTCCATTGATTAAAATGAGAGGGAGCAGGAACCTGGGGAGAGAGAGCTGGAAAGGAAGAGCGAAGCCACGGCGGTAGGTGCGCACACAGCTCAGCCTAAAGATCTTCCAACTTTTGTTTTCACCACCCACCGAGCAGCGCGCACGCGCACACACACGCACACACACACACACACACACACACACACACTTGGTTACTTTTCTCATTGCTGAGATAAAATACACTCACATGTTAATAGAGCAAAGACGTACTTGGCTCCTAGTTAGTGGCGTCTCAGCCGTCGCTGGCCGTCCCCAAGCGGGGCAGCACGGCGCGTGGGCGTTGCAGGAGTGCGGACAGTCCACGCAGGCGGGCAAAATGCAGCAAGCCTGGCCTTGTTTCCGTCTCTTTGTGTTCACTCCGGGCCGCAAGCATTTTTGGTGGCAGCAGGCTGGGCCTTCTCATTATCCACACCCAGAGTTGTGATAAACCAAGCGGCGAATTAATCCAGGACCACGCCCCCTTATTTCAGCGTTGCGCCCCACCTGCGCGTGCCCGAGGCGCTGTGGAGCCTCTCGTGCAAACCCCGCGCTCTCGTGCTCACGCACGATCGCGCGCACCTGTACCTGCGCCGCCACCCCCGGGGATGGCCTGTCGCCCGCAGTCTCCTTCCCGGGTCGGGCGCAGCGGCGCGGCCGCGGCACCAGGGCGGGCGTCAGGCCGCAAGACGCGGCGCGCAGAGCCGCAGACCGCTGAGAAGCAGAAGCCGGAAGACGAACGAAAACGTTAGCAAAAGGAAACCGCGGTGTTGGCTATGAATTTTGCATGACTTTATTGTTATTCTCATGTATCTTTTGATGCTGCTATAGAAAACGGCGAATGTGCGGAGCCCTCGTCCCTGAAACGCCGCGTTGTCACGTCGAGTCCGTGGCCCGCTCGGGGGGCGCCCTGCTGTGCCAGCACGCGAGCCGAGGTCGGAGACCTCCGCGCGCACCTTCGGGGCACCCGGCAGGAAGACGGGGACCCCAGTCCACACCTTCGTTTTGGAGTTTCTGAAGTTTGAACAATCCACCGGTCCCCAGTGGCACTACCTGTGGGCCAGTAGCCAGGTAAAAAGGTCAGTAGGCAAAGCTTGTTGTTAGAGGTTATGACTTAATTCTATGATCAATTATGATTTTTTTAATCTGGTGATGAATAGAAGAAATGTATATCGATCTCTATGTTTTTAAAATAACCCCATCTTGGATTTATGTACTGTACTGTCAATAACCATTTTGAAGATAAGAAAAAAGTGTGAATCTGTGGCTTTTCTGTTATTATTTGATCATAAAATTTTGCTTTTTTAATTTTTTTATTTTTTCTGTATTTTAGGGAAGGGCCTACAGGGTGTACAGGGTCTCACTACTACATCAGACTTGTAGTGATTCTCCTGTTTACAGCCTCTCACGAGCTGGGATTACAGGCGCGTGCCACCTAGCCCAGTCTCAATTGCTGTCTCAGCGCGCTCCGGGGGCAGGGCTGGCATGGCAGGCCCGGGGATCGGCACTTTAATCCGCTGAGCTATTTGGCGGGCCCTTTAGATCTTTGTTTTCAATGTGATCTTCGGTGGTTTGAATGGATACTCTGCTGGAAAGTCGATTTCAATTCTAAGGCCCCCTTATCACATGGAGGGCTGTCAGGAACGATAGCCCGTGCCAAGTCAGTGAGTCAGCTTCATCAACCTGGATGTTACGGAAGTTGTTCATTCCACACCTGTGGATCTCTTCAAGCTCCGTCCCCAGCCCCCTGCTGGCCGCCGTCTTGCATCTGGCGCTGGGGCCTTCCCGGAATGCATAGATGCCTTACTTCGTAGTGTTAACATTTTTGTGTTTATGTATTCAGAACACTTTAGCAGATTTCAGGAGCACAATACGTTATCAATGACTGTAGTCACCATGTTGTATGTTTCTTTTTTTTTGTTTTTTTGTTGGAACCGGGGACTGAACTCAGACCCCTGTGCTTCCCCTTGCCAGGGAAGCACTTATTCCACTGAGCCATCCCCCCGGCCCCATGTTGTATGTTATACTTCAGTGTTTATTTGTGCTCTTTGACAATTGTTTCATCTTTTTTCTTACATGCTACCACATAAGAACCTTGATCCTACTCTCTTTTACTGCATTTGAGCCTTCTGATGTTCAAAGATTCCACACATAAGTGACATCATGCAGTAGTGTACATCTTTCTGTTGCATTGGGCAGAAAGTCTTCGTGGTTCATCAAGGTGTCGCAAATAATAGAACGTTGTTCTGTTTTAAGGTTGGCTAGCATTCCATTTTATCAGACAATTACAATGATTTACCATTGGCAGACACCTAAATTGGCGCATTTTATAGATTATTGCAAAATTTGTTGTAATGAACATGGAACTCAGATAGTTCTTTGATGTACTGGTTTCATTTGTAGATATACTTCATTATTTTTACTTATTTTACATTTTTGTTAGTCTCTCTTTGCCACACATAATAATCCTAGTCCTCTTGGTGAATTAGCACATGCACATCTCATGTCTTCATCTTGTTCCATCCCTCTTCCCCTCGCAGTCCTCCCTCTTTCCCCAGATGGCCTTCCCATATTTAGAGTCCACCCCCCTTTTCCCTCACCGTCTCCCTTTGGGAGGTACTCAGAGGAGGTATACCTGAGTTAAATGGAATTTCTATTTTTAATATTCTGTGGAATCCCCATACTGACTTCGATAGCGACTGTGTCGGCCACACTCCCCCAGTAATGTGGACGGGGTCCTTTTCCTGCGTCCCCTCGCCAGCTCTCGTGATGAGCTTCCTCATGCAAGCTGTTCTTTCTGGAGTAAAATGGAATCCCGATCTGCATGTTTCTAACGGCCAAAGATGCTGAACATTTTTGCACATACTCACTGGCCATTTGGACTTCTGAAAAGTATGCTTTTCAATTGCCATTTGTTTTGAGAGGCTTTAATTTCTTTAGTTTAAAAAAATATATTATAAACACTAGTGCCTTTTCCGAGGAGTCACTGGCAAAATTTTCCCTTTCTGCAGGTTATCTTTTCAGTCTGCTGTTTCTTGGCAGCGTAGAGCTATTCTCAAATTGCTGCTTAGCATTTGTTGTTCTTTTTGTAATTGTGTTTCTATTCAGAAAGTCCCAGACTACTTCAGGGTTTTACCAATTTTCTTCTTTCAGTAGATTCAATGTTTCTGTTTTTAATTTAAGTTTCTGGCCCACTTTTGTTTTATTTTAAAGCAATATGAGAGATATGGTTCTAGATTCATTGTTCTGCACATCGATAATCTGTATTCCTGGTACCATTTATTAAAGAAGTTATCTTTTTTCCATATTATGTTAAAGGCCCCTTTGTTATGAATGTGATGTGTGGATTATTGGATTATTTTTGCATTCTCTGTTCTATTGCACTGATCAGCATATCTTTTTTTCTAGTACCAGGCTGGTTTTTTTTTAGTCACAGTAGCTTTGTAGTACAACGGGAAGCCTATACTTTGTAATGCCTCCTGCTTGTTGATCAGAATTGCTTTGGATATTTTGTGTATCTTCTGGTTCCATATAAATTTACAAAATATTCTAGATCTGTGAAACATGCAGGCTATATATTTTTTTAATGTATTTAGTACAGTATCTATAGGGTCTCACTACACAGATAGGACTCATCGTGATCCTTCTGTTTTCAGCCTCCCAAGTGCTGGGATTACAGGCGTGTGCCACCACGCCCAGTCTCAGGCACTGCCTCAGCATGCCCTGGGGGTGGGCACGGCACACCAGGACCGAACCCTGGTCCCTGCATCTGCCTAAGCAGGTGCTTTAATTCACTGAGCTATCTGGTTGGCTCTTATAGGCTGTCTTTTGATTAAAATTCCTTTCAACCTATATATCACTTTTTGGCAATCTGGCCATTTTGAGGGTGTTGATTTTGCCTATCCAAGCATAAGGAATGCCTTTTTTTTTTTTGGTGGGACCAGGGATTGAACTCAGGCCCTTGCACTTGCCAGGGAAGTGCTTATTCCACTGAGCCATCTTCCCGGCAGGAATGCCTTTCTATTCTAAGGTTCTCTCAATCTCTTTTCAGAATGATAGAGTTCTCCTTATACAGTTCTTTCACTTCCTTGGTTAGGCTAATTTCTAGATATTTAAATTTTTTGGAAGGAATTGTGAATGGGGTTGTTTCTCTGATTTCTTTCTCAGTGGACTCATTGTCATATATAGGAAAGCTATTAATTTCTTTCTCTTTTTTGAAGACAACAAATTTTACAGGAAAAGTGAAATGATATATTCCTTGTAAAGTATCAAAAAAATTCAACTGTATAGTCAAAATTTTCATGAACTATTATAACCTAACAAGTTAAAGCATCAATATTACCTGAAAACAATTAACTGGAGGAAGGTTAGTATGAAAATATTCTGATACAGTAATGTCCAAGTAACTATCCTGCAGTAATGGAACCATTCCATGGCTCTGCGCTGTCCAGTACGGAGTCTATTATCCACGTGAAGTCTTGAAGTGTGGAGAAGACAATCGAGGAAATGAATGTTCCACATAATTTAAGTGGTCACGTGTGATGAGTGGCTACTTATTGAACTGTGCAGTTCTAATGTTTCATGAGTCAAAAACCGGTGGTTTCCTTCAGGAGACTTCTCCAATCACTGCCAAGGAATTGAGGGTCAAGTGTGGAAAGAGCGGAAGCCTCTAAATAGCATTATCTAGCCACTTGCACAAGACCTGAACTTCTTTATAACTTGAAGGTAAGAGCTAGTGCACTGCCCTAGAAGGCACTTAAGGGAAGGACTCGGAAAAAATGCAGTATGCTCTTTCAACTCACATTTAATGTCAGTGGTAAAAGGCATAGGGTTTTAGTAACTCAGGGAGATGCTAACGGTTGGAGAGAACCTGAGGCAATAGCGATCCCTGAGGCCATCTGTGCTGTGGGGCTGGTAGAGAGATAGGAGTGGGTGCTTATTTCCAGACAGGGTTTGCAGAGCCCTGTGACCAGACCAGTGAGACTGGCCCCCTCTGGCTTTGCACCTTTCCTCCTCTAGGCCTTCGAGAGTTGGTGCGGGCTGAGGTAGTCTTGTGATAATGTTACTCGCCATGGTGGCGTTTGGAATGACGTGCTCATCTAGTCTCACATTCCGGGTCATGTGGCATCCACCAGTCATCAGGTGAAAGTTTGTCGTATCCTCAGGCGTCTTACAGTTGTTGTTTCACTCCCATGGAGAAATCAAGTGACAGTCAGCAGGTACCTTTTCTGTGATAGTCACCTCTGTCATCTGGGGAAGATTCTGGGATGTGGGTAGTGCCCGGGGTCACTTGTCACAGCCCAACAGCAGGGTGAGCAGGGGTGATCTCTCCTTGGGGCGCCATCCCTGGTGCCTGGGGCAGGGGAAAGGGTGAGAGCAAGGGATGCGGTGGGGCCGGGGGAGATCCAGGCCTCCCCTGGGCTGTTGAGTTTGTACCCCGTTGGGAGCAGTACCTCTCCCTGCCTGAAAGCGTGATGCAGAAAGTGGTGACAGGGTTAGTCCTACAGCAGCAGCTGAACCAGGAGCCAGGAGGGCCAAGCACACCTCTGTGACCCAGCCTCTCACTGGCCATGACTAGAAAGCTATTGATTTTCGTGGCTTATTTTATATCCTGTCACTTTGCAAGTGTCATGTTAGAATTTTTGCATCTATGTTCAATAAGGAAATTGTCCTGTACCCTGCATTTTTATCAAGTCCTTGTCTAGTATTTGTGCCAATAGAATGCTAGCTTCTATTTCAATTTCATGTTTGAGGCCCATTTGCCTTAGATCTTTCCTGAAGTCTTGTAATTCAGTGATGAATCTAGGGGGTCCTGCCTCTGAGCTGGGTCTGAGGGTCCCCGAGGCTGAAGTAAGGGACCTCTACCATGCTTTCGTAGAGTGAGTATATAGTTCACTGACTTCTAAAAAAAGTTTGAAGGTTTGTGTCATAAGAAGGGTTCTTTAGACAGAGATTTTAGGATGTTCTATGTAACGGAGTACAGGTGCTCAGAGAAACGATGCACAGTACAGTTTATAATTAAGGACATTTATACTTCTCTTGGGGAGGTGGAAAGCCAAAGAAAAGGTGTTTCCTAACAAGGGTATCGGTCCATTCTGCAGGTCCAATCTTAAAAAAAAAAAAAAAAAGGTAATTTGAGTATTCTTTGGGTTTGCTCAATCGCTCTTTCTTCTTGGGATCAGCTCTTGCCCCTTTCTCACTCAGTTAAACCAATTTACAGGGTCTTAGTATTCCTAAAGAATTCTGCATGTGATGGGTCTGATAGGGAAGGAGTCTAAATTTAACCAGACGAATGCTGCTATGTATCATCTTAGGTAGCTTTCATTGGTTCTTGCAAGTTGTTGTTTCCTTAAAAGTACAATTTTAAAATTACAATTTCCTTGTCTCCTTTCTACCTTTTATCTCATCTATCTTTCCTCAGGTCCTAGGCTTGGTAGGTTAGTAGGGATTTTACTATTACCTCTAATTCATTTTTTGGCCTGTTGTTAGTCTGTGCTGGGCTCCTATATTTCTTGGTTCAGTTTTGGTAATGTATCTGTGTCTAGGATTATCTACTTTTTCCAGATTCTCCAGGTAATTGGAAAACAAGTTTTCAAAGTAGTTTCTCAAAATCCTGTAAATTTGGTGGTGGTGGTGTCCATGTGAGTTCACCTTTTTCATTTCTAATTCCATGAATGTAGGGTTTTGGTTTTTTTTTTTTTTTCATTCTTTGGTAAGCTTGACTAAGCATTTACCAATTTTGTTTATCCCTTTAAAGAACAAACTTGGATTCATTGACTTGTGTGCTTGTTAAAGTCTCAATTTTATTAACTTCTGCTAGTCTTTATAATTTCTGTAATTTTTTTTTTTTTTTTTGCGGAACCGGGGATTGAACTCAGGCCCTTGCGCTTGCCAGGGAAGCACTTATTCCACAGAGCCATCTCCCCGGCCCCTAATTTCTGTGCTCTTTATAATTTTTTTTCTCTACTAGTTCTGGATTGGAATTGCTTTTATTTTTCTAGGCCCTTGAGGTGCCTCGCCAGGTTATCCATTTGAGATTGCCCTGTTTTCTAATGTGGACATTCACACTTATAAGCGGCCTTCTCCCAACTGCTTTCATTGTAGTCTGCAGCCTGGCATGTGGTGCTACCATTGTCATTTGAATCTAGAAACTTCTAAAGTTCTTCTCTGACCAAGAGTTATTCCAGAGTACTTTTGTAATTGCTCTAGTTTCTTTTGCCAGTAACATTGCCCTATGTTCTGATAGTATATATATTATTTCAATTATTTTGTATCTATTTAAATAGCTTTATGGCATACGACAGGGTCTATTATGGAAAAAACTGTTGCAGGAAAGATTGTGCATTCTGTTGTTGCTGGATAACACACTGTAGATGTGTGAAATCCATCTGTGTAATGGTGTCAGCCGATCTCCCTCTCTCACAGTTGACCTATTCGTGGTCGTGGGTATTGGCATCTCCCGTTATAACTTCATTGACATTATTTGACCTTTTCTGTTCAGTAGTATGTATTTGTTTTAGGAAATTATGTGTACTGGCATTTAGTATTCATATATTTAAAATTTTCTTTTTCTGTTGAATTCTTTCTTTTACCAGTGAGTAGTGACTTTCTTTGTCTCTTTTGACTGGTTTTGCCTTGGAGTTCCCTTTACCTAAAAACGAGGCAGCAGCTGCTGCTCACTTTCAGGTAGCTGATGCAGAAAAGTGTCATTTTACATTCTTTCCTTTTCAGTTTATGTGCTTCTTTGTGAATGAGATGAGTCTCTTTGAGGCAAAATATGATTGACTTTTGCTTTTGATCCAACCTCCCCAGAGGTGACTTTTGACTGGGGAGTCAAGAGCGTTCCAGTGCGAATTGTTACTGAAAGGTATTTACTGCACCTGCCAATGCATCGTTTACCATCTTTATGCCTTTACGTTTTCCTTTCATTTACTTCATATCCCTGTCGGGTGCAGTCTTGGGTTCTTTGGTATTGCAGGCATTATTCTGTCTGGAATTCTTTTGAGTACAGCACTGTGCAAGGCTGATCTTATCATAATGAATTTCTCAGGGTGCTCTTTGTCATGGAAAGTTTTGTTTCTCTGTCAGTTTTGAAAGATAGTTTTGAAGGATATATGAATTTGGGTTGAAAGGTGTTTTTTTTCTTGGGGCTTGAAAATTTTCCTCCAAGCTCTCTTGACCTTCGAAGTTTGTGTTGTGAAACGCGTTGTTCTGACAGGTTTGCTTTCATGTTACTTGATGTTTTTCTCTAATAGCTTTAGTTATTCTTCCTTTGTGCTGAATTGCTGTAATTTTAACTGTGATATTTCATGGAAAAGAAGTTTTTTTTCTATTTATGGCTATTTCAGGTTTATTGTCCAGCACATTGAGTTTTTTCCCCTAGTCTTGGAAGATTTTCTTCTATACTTTCTTGATATTAACCTCATGCCAATTGTGTTTCCTTCCAATCCTCTCTTAACTCCTGTAATGCTGGAGGTGTTTTTTGTCAATTAAGAGCTCTTGGAGCCAGTTTCCGTGGTGTTCTGCTGTTTTTAGTGTAGCTCTGAGTACACATCTACTACAGGAACCTTGTCTTCTATTTCTGACTTTCTCTCTTCACATGTGTCTTTCTGCTGACCACTCTTTCTTTCTTTCCTTCTTTTTTCCATTTTTTAAAAAAATTATTTGGTACAGGGACTCACTATGCATGTTGGACTCAAAGTGATCCTCCTGTTTTCAGCCTTCCCAGCACTGGGATTATAGGCATGCACCACTACGCCTGGACTCTGTTGCTAACTCAACACATCCTGGGGGTGGGGCCAGTAGAACCCCAGTCTCTGCGCTTCCCAAAGCAGGCCCTTAGTCCGCTGAGCTATCTCACCAGCCACTGTTGCCCACACCTTCAATAAGAATTTTTAAATACATCTTGGAGTTCTGCTTTATTTCTTTTCATGATCTCTAATCCTTTACCAAAATGGTAAACTCCTTTACCAAAATATGTGTGTTCATTTACTTATTTCTTCTTTGACCTCTTCAAACACTATGATCATGTGGTTTTTTTTTAACTTCCTTCATTTCAGTGCCCATAAAATCAGCTTTTGGGGGAGTTAAGAATTTTTAGAGGCATTTATTGCCTTTTCTTCTGTTTCCATTGTGAAGGTAGAGGATCAGTGAGGTCTTTGCAGTCGGTGTATTTCTCTTTGATGAGACCTTGGCTTTGCTTATATTCATGGATTTTATACCTCTTTGATGTCACAGGAACAGTCTCAGTTGTTGCATTACAAGGAGAGGTCACTAGAATTTATGTCAGCATCTACAGAACCATTCAGACATCACTCACCTAACATAAAACTTGTTTCAGTAATTATACTTTTCCAATACCCTAGAAAGACTACAGTATCGCACTGATGACAGGCCAGCTGCGATGCAGAGGGTAAGGGAGTGAAAGAGGCAGGGAATGCCTGTGAAGAAGAAAGGAGGAAGAAGTAACAGAAAATGAAGACGAGAAAAGAGGGAGAGCTTTTCTGGCATTGTTTTATATCTAGAGAGAAGGGCTAATGGAAAGGGGGTTGAGAGAATATTTACAAGGACAGAGCAGGATAAAAAGAGGGAGAAGTATAATCAGAGATTGAGGGAAGGTGTGAGACTTCAGGGCCAGTTAATAATGCTGTTATCTTCTGCTTAATTCTCTGCACAAAATTTTTGGTGAGGTTTAATCTGATACCTCTACAAAGATACTGATTAAACCAAACTACAAATTAATTTCTATTCTCCTTTGCACATATACAAACTCCTCTTACGTCTATACTAGATAAAAGGTAAAGTAGAGAAAGGAGCTGAAAGACCCCTCGAGAATAACCCCGCATAAAAATAAGAGTTCTCTCAGTCCTGTTTATGCTGGAGTCAAGATCCAGTGTTGACAAATGGAGCAATACTTCTGTGCGTGTGTGTTGCGGGGGAGGGACAGCTGGGCGGGCGGGTGCCAGGCTCGCTGCTGGGGCCGCCTTATGCCCCCTGTAGGCACTGGAGGATCTGCTTGGTCTCAGCTGTGCTCCTGAGGCCTTGGCTAGGCAGAGGTTGTTTACCTCTGTCTTAGGCTAAAGCGTCTTCAGTGTGTGTGTGTGTGTGTGTGTGTGTGTACAATATGGCTGGGCAAGTTCACAGTTTTCCATTGATTAAAAAAAAAAATTGTCTCCTTCCCTGCACGATATTCCCTGCAGCTGCTTGCTCTGTTCTTTCCATAGGACTGCGTGTGGCAGTCACATAGTCCTCTGCAGTGCTCCCCCGGGCCTCTGCGTTCCACAAAGCGGTCATTACGCAGCTCATGGGCTCTGCGGCCCTGGGCTCGAGGGGCTCCGCAGGATTCTGTCCAGGGATGGGAGACAACGGGCACGTAAGGGTAGGTGGCGGACTGAACGGCTTGAGCGCACAGAACTAGTAGGATAAAAGAAATTGTAAAATAGGCAGAGAAGAGACAAGGAAAATTAAATTTTAGAAATGAACTTTGTCTGAGCAATGTTTGAGCCCCTGTGTCTGAGTTACTTAGCGTTACGGCCACAGGGGCGTCTGCTTTCCTACCAAGGAACCCCCCGCCTTCTCTGACCGCTCCACTGTCTCCGTTGGATGCAAACGCTGCATTTTCTTTACCGGTTCATCTATTGATGGACAGCTATGCTGCTTCCAAGAGTTAGCTATTATGAAGCGCACTGCTACAGACATGGTGTACACACATCATTGCGGTATCATGC
This sequence comes from Octodon degus, assembly GCF_000260255.1. NCBI lineage: Eukaryota > Metazoa > Chordata > Mammalia > Rodentia > Octodontidae > Octodon > Octodon degus. The sequence continues at coordinate 2,715,588 of NW_004524586.1, read as the reverse complement.
CTTTGAATCTTAGGGAAGATACCTAGAGGGATGGCCAAATGAAACTTCTATTGTTAGTTTTCAGAGGCAGCTCCATATTGAACTTTTTTCTTTTAAATGTATTTGGTACAGAGTCTCACTGCGCAGCTCAGACTCATAGTGATCCTCCTATTTTCCGCCTCCCCAGCGCTGGGGTTTCAGGTGTGCGTCACCATACCCGGTCTTGTGGCCAGCTCAGTGCACCCAGGGCAGGGCCGGCATACTGATTTTTGTAGTGGTTGTTATATCAGTTTACAGTTCTACCAAGAGAAAAGAAGGGTGCCTTTCTCCTCGTGGATTCACCAGCATTTGTTATGGGTTGATTTACTGGCGGTTGCCATTTTTTCTGGAATGACATAGACTCTCAGTGTTGTTTTAATTTGCATTTCTCAAATGAGCAGTGATGTTCAACTTTTTTTTTTTTTT
>NW_004524586.1:2708265-2713829 GCF_000260255.1 Octodon degus | reverse complement strand
GCAGCAACTGGCATGTCATGACAAGCAGCCCATATTCAGAAGACCAGAATGACAGGCACTCCAAGCATGAAACTACTATTACAGATTACCATCCCGCAGTGCAGTTGCTTAGTTCACAGGTATCAGTATATATAAAAAATATGGAACACTTCACGAATTTGCATGTCATCCTTGCACAGGGGCCATGCTAATCTTCTCTGTATCGTTCTAATTTTAGTATATGTGCTGCCGAAGCGAGCACTTTTCAACATTTTTGATGTATTAATTAGGTGTTTGTATTTCTGTATGTGAGAAATGTCTATTCCTTTAGATGCTCATTTTTTGGTCAGGTCATTAAATGTGTTAGGGGTTCTAATTTTTTGAAAAGTTTTTTATATATTCCAGATACTAGTCTTTTATCTCAGGAATAGCTGCCATTTTTTTCCATGTTCTATAGATTATCTCTTATTTTGCTGATTGTTTCCTTCACTTTGATATAATCTCGTTTGTGCTTTCTTCCTTTGTTTCTTTCTTTCTTTTTTCTGTATTTAAGGAAGAGTCTACAGGGTGTTCAGGGTCTCATTACTAGATCAGACTTGTAGTGATCTGCCTGTTTACAGCCTCCCAAGAGCTGGGATTACAGGTGCACACCACCACGCCCAATCTCAGTCCTGGGTCAGCATGCCCAGGGGGCGGGGCCAGCATGGCAGGCGTGAGGACTGAACCTCCAGCCCCTGCGCCTGCTTGCAGGCACTGCTTAGCTATTTTGCCAGCCCTCCATTTGTGTTTTATTGTGCAACTGGAGTTCTATTTAGGAAATCCGCACCTACACCTATGACATCAAGAGTTTTACCTATGTCAGGGGATGTTTTTCTGGCCTCTGTTCTGTTCCCATGGTCCACATTTCTGCTTTTGTACTAATACCACCATTTTTATCACTGTAGCTTCGCAGCATATTTGAAGTCAGGAACTGTGATGTTTCTTTCCTTGCTCTTACTGCCTGGTGTCTTTCTTGCTGTTCTGGGTCTCTCCTGGTTGCATGTGGGCTTTAAGATCATTTCCTCTAATTCTGTGAGGATTGCAGTTGGTGTTGCATTACATCTGTACAGCAATGTTGGACGTATGCTCTTTTGACAATATTGGTTCTACTTATCCAAGAACAAGCGACAGATACCTTTTTGTGTGTATATGTGTGTCCTTTTCAATCTCCCTTTTCAGAGTATTCTAGTTTTCACTCTACAGATCATTTACTTCCTTGATTAGGGTAATTCTTGGGAATTCGATTTTTCTTGCTATTGTGAGTGCATTTCTTCTTGAATTCTTTATCGTTGAGTTCAGCCTTCTGGCATAGATTCATCAGCCTTCCATGGCAGACCCACCGGCCTCCTGATACTGACTTTCACGGAGCGCTCAGTGAGCTCCAGACCCTGAGCTGAATCCTTAGTCTGCAGTGTGTGCACGCTTCCTCATCCAACTCTGTGGCTGACCTCGTAAGCCAGTCTTGTAATCCCTTATACACTTCTATATCTTGTGTTATGTCTGTTTCTCTAGTAAGACCCTGACTGATACAACCCCCTCTTAGGACTGCTTTCATTGTATTCCATAGGTCCTGGTGCTTTGTGCTAGCATTGTCATTTTCTTCCAGTGATTATTTAATTTCTTTATTTCTTTTGTGACCCACAAAGTGTTCAGGGGTGTGTTATTGAGTTTCCAGGTACTTCTAAATTTTCTGTAGTTTCTTCTGTGAATGACTTTTAGTTTCATTGTACAATGGTTTAATAGTAAATGTGGGGTCAGTCCGTTCTTTTATGTTTATTTAAGGAGGCTTTGTGGACTAGTATGTAGTATATTTTGGAGAAAATTTTGTGTGCTGCTGAGAAGAATGTGTGCCCTGCTGTAGTAGGGTTAAACGCTCAAAATCTATTAAGTCTATATGTTTAAGGGTATAGCCCACCTCTGATACTGCTTTATTAATCTTTTTGTTAAATGATCTGTCTTTTTGCAGAAGTGGTATGCTAAGATCACCCACCATGACTGTGTTAATATTTATTTGATCTTTTATGCGCAGCAGTGTTTGTTTTATGAAGATAGGTGCACCAGCATTCAGTGCCTATGTATTTACAAGTCTTATCTCTTCTTGCTGGATTATTCCTTTAGCTAGTATGTTGACCTTTGTCTCTTCTGGTCCATTTTAGCTTAAAGCTTACTTTGAGAACATAATTGTTCCTCCTGCTTGATGTCTGGGACCTGGTGCATGAAATATTGTTTTCTATCTTTTGAGTTTTAGTTTCTGCATATCTTTTTGGATTATATGAATTTCTTGAATGGAACAGATTGTTGGATTCTGATTCTAATTCCAGGATGCCAATCTGTGTCTTTTAATTGGGGAGTTAAGGTCATTAACAATGAGGATTGGACCTTCTAGATAGCTCAGTGGACTAAAGCACTTGCTTAGGCAGATGCAGGGGCCATGGATTTGACCCCGAGCCTGCCATGCTGGCTGCACCCCTTGGGCACACTGAGACAACAGTTGAGACTGGGCATGATGGCACATGACTCTAATCCCAGAGTTTGGGAGGCTGAAAAACAGGAAGGATCAGTACAAATCAGATCTGTGTAGTGAGACCCTGTAGACTCTATACGAAACACATTAAAAAATTGTTTAGTTAATTAACAGTAAAGGTTATTACTGAGAAGTATAATTATGGTTTGTGTCTAGTTGTCCCCCTAAGTCCTCATGCAGTGATAGGGTAGACTTCTAGAGGTTGTGATCAATTCATGGTCCGGTGCTGGGATTATGGTTGTGAGTGCTGCTGGGATACTGGTGTGAGGCTACACCAGCCTGGGCAGGTAGCCTGGACGCATTATAAGGGAGGAACAGGGGCTCGTTTCCTGTTCTCTGCTGCTGTTCCTCCCTTTTTGCTCTTGCTATTTTGCTGTCTTCTGCTGCTGTGAACTGCTGCCCTCTGCCATGTGCCCCTCTGCCTTGGAGCCAGCCAAGTATGGACTGAAACCTCCACAAACTGTGAGCTAAATAAACCTTCCCTTCCTTAAATCTAAGTGTTGGGTATTTTGCGCCAGTGAGGAGAGAAAAGCAACCAAGACAAGGGTTGATTACTTCCTGTCATTGTACTTTTCCTTTGATGAAGACTACCTTCTTTTTCTTTTCTTTTTTTCTTTCTTTCTTTCTTTTGCTTATCTAGTCACTCTGCTTGATGTATTCATTCCATTTGGAGTTTGGGCTTTGTTCACCTTTTTATACCTAAGATATTTTTATATATTCATTTATTCCTCAAATCAATTAAGGTCTTTTAGTGTCTCATTAAAATATCTCAGATTGGGCCAGCCAGAGAGCTCAGCAGACAAAAAAAAATTATATATATACATATATATATATAGATAGATAGATATATATACATATATATATATAGATAGATAGATAGATAGATACATACATACATACATACATAGATATAGCTATATATCAGATTGGCCTTACAATCCAGAACTTGTTTTTTTTTTTTTTTTGGCGGAACCGGGTATTGAACTCAGACCCTTGTACTTGCTAGGGAAGCGCTTATTCCACTGAGCCATCTCCGGCCCCAGAACTTGTTTTTGCAGCTGGACTAACTCTTGGATTTATTCATCTGGCTGCTGAACTGTTCCCTATTCAGAAACATAGATACCTTTTTCTTTTTTGGATGTCCTTATTTGTTTTTTTAAAATGTATTTAGTACAAGATCTTACTACGCAGATAAGACTCTTAGTGACCCTCCTGTTTTCAGCCTTCCAAGCACTGGGACTACAGGCACGCGTCACCACGTGCAGTCTCAGTTGCTGTCACAGCGTGCCCTGGAGGCCGGGCCAGCACAGCAGGCCGGGGATCGCCCCACAGGTCCTGAGTCTACCAAGCAGGCACTTTAGTCTGCGGCGCTGTCAGGCTGGCTCCTGATATCCTTGTTTTTGACTATTGTGGTGTGCTGAATCAAAGCAGCTAGATTTGCAACAAGCTTAATGTCATTTCCTTCAAGGATTAGCTCATCTTTCTGGGCTTGAGATACTGAGCAAGCATCACCTGCCCTCATAGGAACTCAGCAAATGGATTTTTCACCCAAGAAATTCCAGATTTTGACAAGAGACCCATTCTCCTGAGTGACGACATTGATGGGGGAGTGATCACACACAGACCTCATCCTGTAACGGAAGCCCCACATGACCCTCTTGGGGATCATATGGACGGTTGCCAGCTCCTTTCTGTTTCCCCAACGTTTGTGTACCCGAAGCCTCTCTTTTTCTTCCCAAAGAGCCTGAGTTTTACACTGATGTGGCTGAAGATCCTCCATAGCGTTCCTCTGGGGCCCTTCACAGTAAGCGCACGTCCTTTCAGAGTGATGTCAACATTTTCTGGAATGTCGACAGTCTGATTGCTGAGAATGGTCTTCTCTCTTGTGGGAGACGTAGCAAAGAGAAAATGTTTGTCTAATATATTTTTGAGTATTTTCTGGAGTACTGGTTTTGACATTCATAAATCTTTCTCTCTTTTTTGAATTCATAAATCTTGAGGGTTTTTTTGTGGAATATATTTTTCCCATCCATTTTTAAAGAGATTTTTGCAGGGTAGTTTAATCTAGGTTGGAAGTTATTTGCTTTCATGGCTTGAAATACTTTGCTCCAAGTTCTTGTGTCCTTTACACTGTTTGTTTTGAAGGCCGGCGTAATTTTTGTGGGTTTACCTTTATAGATTTTTTTTTTTTTGCTTTTTTATAATAACTTTTAAAATTCTATTCCTACTTAATCCTCTGCCACTTTAATGACAATGTGTCAGGGAAGCTTCATTTGTTCATCACAGCTGGTATTGTCAGCCTTGCTTACTTGTATGATGAACTCTTTGCTCATACTTGGGAAATTTAGTTAACATGAAAAAACTTGGAAGTTATACAACATACAATGTCTTGAATAAAATGTCAAAAATCACTTTCATCCACACCTAACTTCCGGCACAAAAGCTGCAAGTAATAGTGAGAAATGAAGACAGGCCAATCCAGGCATTTGTCATTTTATTATCTTGGCTAATGATCACTTACATGTCTTTCTCATCCAAAACGCGCTACCTAATTTCCCTACTTCTAGCAACAACAGAATTGAAAAAGAAACAGAATCAGCAAACGTCAGAGAGTATGTTGGGTCAATTATTGCTTCCAAACGTTTCCTTCCACAAATGTACTTGCTTTACCAGGAAGGATTAAATTACTTGCCTTTTTAAGCTTCTGCTTAGCGGAAATCATAAGAATTGCTTAAGAATTTCCTCATGTCTCAGGTATCTAAATGCTGAGTATTTTCAATAGTTGAGAAAGAAGTAGGGCAGGAGATCTAGCTTCTCAGTGAAAAAGAGAAGGAAACAAACAAGGCAGAGCATGAGGGCTGCAATGGGATTCCTCAAAACAGGTTGTTTGTTTGTTTGCTTGCTTTTGTTTTTTTACTAAGACAAGCATGAACTTGATATCCAAAGCTTTTGTGTGCTTTTTTTTTCTTTCTTTCTTTTTTCCATTTATTTATTTTTGACATGAGTATTTTTTTTTTTTTTT
>NW_004524586.1:2696586-2706095 GCF_000260255.1 Octodon degus | reverse complement strand
GGCCTGCGCTCTGGGTCTGTGCAGGATCCCGCGGCCTGGTCATCTCACTCACTCCCGGGCCTGCGCTCTGGGTCTCTAGACTTCTCTTTTCTAGGCAGCTGCTGCCAGCCTGCTCTACCACCTACTTTGTAATCCAGCCCTCAAGGTCAAACCAAAAAATGGTGACTTCAATTCAAGCATTTGTAAATGTCTCCCTAGAACTTTTAGGGTAACAATAATGTTCTCTTAGGAGACACTGTGCTACTGTTTCAGCACTTGGCATTGCTCATGAGAATGCATGCTCCACTAGTTCTCTTAACTTGATAGTCCAACTCTTTTTTGTGCTTTCTGATACGCGCTTTAGATTTGATCTCTTTGACATTGGTCTAGCTACTTTTCTCATTGCTGAGGCGAAATACTCCACACCTAAATTTAAAGGAGGAGAAGTCTGTTTCAGCTTATAGTCTGTAGAGCTTTCAGTCCAATGCTGGCTGGCTCCAAGGCAGGGTGCATGGCGCAGGGAGTCAGAGGAGAGACAGTCCGTGGCACGGCACGCAGAAGGCCACAAGAAGCAGCGGAAGTGGCAGCAGTGGTCTGCCTTCTTTCTGTCCCTTTATACTCCATTCAGACCGCCTACCCTTTGGGAAGTGCCACTCGCACCCAAAGTGGTGCACCCTTAATTTCAGCATCCTACCCTTAATCCCAGCGTCACACCCTTAATCCCAGCATTACCTCCCGCAAGCTCTGAAAAGCCTAACCTATGAGTGCATGAGGCTTTTTTTTGGAGGGGCTGCCCTGGATACAAGTGATAACAGTATTCCACACAGCAGTTCTGGGATAAGTCGCAGGAACAGGCTGTTTCAAATGAAGATACAAGCAAAAAGTCTACATTGTTCCAGTGTTTAGCCAAGATAAAGAAGCAATGACAGGGACTGGGGAGATGGCTCAGTGGAATAAGCGCTTCCCTGGCAAGTGCAAGGGCCTGAGTTCAATCCTTGGTTCCACCAAAAAAACCAGAACCAAAAACAAAAAAGAAGCAATGACAGGAATGACTTTATCCAAAAGAGTGTCCAACGTACTGGATTCCCAGACTACGGACCAGTCAGAAGGCCGGGACTTTGGGGGAGATTGGTGCATTCTATTTGCATATGTAGCTGTCTAACTTGCAATGTCTTTCGAACACTAGGATTATGTGTCTCTGAATCTGGACACCTCAAGTATTTTAAAGTATACAAGAAATACACAGCTGCAGAAAGGGAAAAACTGTTTGCCTAATGGTTACATTCTGAAAAACGAAACATAAATCAAATAGTATTTCCAATTAAAATCTCTGAAGGGGAGAGATTATTATTTTTCATCTGTCACATGAAGAAGCTTCTGGGAGAGCAGGAGACCTGTTGTGTCGCACCTTGTAAGTGGCAGAACTAGGACTTGATCAAATCGCCCACTGTGGCACACATGAACGGTGCCACGGATGGCTTGGGCGTGGTATTAGAGACATGCCGCCGCCCCCCCAAGTAAGTTACTCAGAGTGTGCGCTGCAGCGACCCACGGCGCAGCATAATCAGTATTTCACTCCCCCGGTATCTTCAACACGGAGTCTGTAGGAGACGCACACGCAGATACGGCTTTCTGCCTCTTCATCAATAAGCGACAATGCTCAGAAGAACTGGGAGAAGTGTCACACAAGCTCCCCGCCTCCCAGCCACTTTCTGGTAGGACAGGTTCTTTTGCTTTCTCGAATAACCTTGTCCAAACAGTGGCATGAAATATTGGGCCAAAAGGAAATGAGCTGGAGAGAAAACAATAGGCCTGGAAGGATGGAGGGGACGCCAGCATTTAATAAACCCCAGTACAGAGACACAGTGTGGAAATCTGAGTGGGAGACTGTTCACGGAAGTCATGAGTGAGCGCCGGGGTCCCTGGCTTCCTAGACACTGCTGGATTGCTGATGGTAATGCTTATACAAAGGTATGGCTGAAAAAGGCATCATTTTAATTGTTTCAGTTGGCAAGTACAGTTATTGATAAGCTTTTTAGTGAAGATTAAACTGTTGCCAAGGTTCTATGTACACAATGTTTCACTCTCATGTTTATATGAATTCTGTCAATGAACACAGTTATCACAATTGTTAATCATGTTTGGATTCTATCAGTTACCTTCGTGTGAAGCGATATTTTTCCATTTTAGGTCAGAGGAGGCTGCGGAGAGTTAGTGCCTTGGCTAAGTACGTGCTGACTGCCGGCAGCACTGCGTGGGAAACCCTCAGGCCCGGTCTCAGAGGCTTTCCCCAGAGGAAAAGCATCCAGTTCAGTGTTACTGGACTATAAGATTGTTCGCTATTGTGTGACTCACCCTAATCAGTGACTCTCAAAATAAACGCATGCTTGATGTTTGATCATGAATTGGTTAAAGTGGAAATCCAAAGGTTTTATATTAAAAAACCTTTATACAGTAACTTGTATAAAGCCAAGACTTGATGAATTCTATGCAAGAAGAGAACAGTAATTTTCTGCCTGACTCAGACTTCTGAACTCTAACCCAACTAAGACTCTTAAAAACTAATAGAATCAATCTCCCTTATTTTGCATCTTGTCCCCACCTGTCCCTTTTAAAAATCTTTTTTTTTTTTTTTGTACAGGGTCTCAGTATGCAGCTTGGACTCACAGTGATCCTCCTGTCTCAGCCTGCCCAGCACTGGGATTATGCCCTGTTTTGGTGGCTGGCTTGGTGCTGCCCAGGGCCAGCACGACAAGTGGTACTGGGGATAGAACCTAGGTCCTTGTGCTTGCCAGGCAGGTGCTTAGACCAACAAGCTATCTCCCCAGTCCTCCTTTTTAAAAAAATTAGTATATGTATGCAAAACATCAGATTCAATCATATAGATGCATATTTGATCATGGGAAGCGATAAATATCCCTCTCTTCCCTTAGCCCCAGGTTCCTTTCCCATTTTTGATAAAGTATATCTCACTTTTTTAATCATCTCTTTTTTTTCTATTTGAATTCTCATATAAGAGAAAACATGTGATATTTAACCCCCATGCCTGATTTATTTTACTAAACATTCTGATCTCAAGCCGCATCTATTTTCTTACAAAAAATTAAAATGTATTCATTATGGATAAGTACTACACAATGATGTATACATACCACTTTTTTTGGTTTTTTTTTTTTTTGTTTTTTTTTTGGCTGGCTCAGGCTGCCTTTAGGGCGGGTCTGGCGTGGCATGTGGAGCTGGGGATCGGCTTGGAGTCCACTGTGCCTGACCTGCAAGCCCCCTTGATAGACAGGCTCCCAGCAAGACTTGGCTATTATGGATTGTGTTACTATAAACATGAGCATGCATGTATCATTTTTTAAAAAATGAATTTAGGGCAGGGTCAGACTGGTAGTGATTCTCCTGTTTTCAGTGTCCTAAGTGCTGGGATTACAGGTATGCGCCACCACACCCAGTCTCAATTGCCATCTCAGCATGCCCTGTGGGCGGGGCCGGCATGGTTCATGGGGATCCAAAACCAGCCACTGTGCTCTGCTGAAACAAGCGCTTTAGTCTGCTGAGCTATCTGGCCGGCCTTCAAGTATCATTGTAATATGATAGATGATAGATAGATTAATTGATTAATTGATTTTGGTGTCAAGATTCGAACTCAAAACCTTGCATTTGCCAGGCAGGTACTTATGCCACTGAGCTATATTGCTGGCCCTGTAATATGATATATTTCACTCTTTTGGGAAGGTAGCCATAGGAGATGTAGCTGAGTCAAACAGAAATTTTAGTTTTTCTTTAGTTGAGGAAGATCCATGCCTATTTCCATATTTATTATTGTATTAGCTTACACTTTCCCAACACTATAGAGGCATTCCTTTTGCTCTACAAGCTTGCCAGCACTTGTTTTTAAAATTCTTGATGATAGCCTTTCCTTCTGGGGCAAGACAAAATCTCAGTGTTTTTTTAATTTGTATTTTTCTAATGACTAAAAATGTTGAAAACTTTTTCATGTACCCATTGGTCATTTATACTTTTTTTGTCTGTATTTTTTTTATTAATTTATTTATTACATTTAGTGTGTGTGTGTGTGTGTGTGTGTGTCCAGCTCAGCCCACCAGGGGGCGGGGCTGGCTGGCTGTGGTGCTGGGGGATCGAACCGCGGTCTCTGTGCTTTGCTAAGCTTGTTCCAAGTAGGTGCTTTAGACCACTGAGCCATCTCACCAGCCCTTTTTTCTGTATTTTAGGAAAGAGTCTACAAGATGTTCAGGGTCTCACTACTAGATCAGACTCATAGCGATTCCTGTTTATAGCCTCTCAAGGGCTGGGATTACAGGTGCACACCACCACGCCCAGTCTCATTTTCAGCTCAGCATGCCCCGAGGTGGGACCGGCAAGGCAGGCTGGGAAACTGAAGGACCAGCCCCTGAGCCGGCTTGCAGGTGCTGAGCTAATTGGCCGGCCCTCACTTGTACTTCTGAGGATTGTCTAATCATTTCAATTACCCTTTCTTGATTTGGTCATTTATTTGGAAATGGTCTAATTTTTGTGTTTGTTTTACGTTATAGATGTCAGTCTTCTATCCAAGGAGTAGATGGGTGGGTCATCTCTTCACTCTGTCGGTTGTTTCCTTTGCTCTGTAGAAGCCTTTAATTTGGCATCATCCCTTTTATTGATTGTTACTTTTATTTCTTTTGTAACCTGTGTTCTGTTCAGACAGCCCAAGCCTAGGCTTAAATGAGAGTTTTACCTATTCTATTTGCTGTAGACTCAGTGTTTCTGTTTTTATATTTAAATTTATTAATCCATTTTTTTATTAATCCATTTTTGACTTGATTTAGGTACAGGTTAAAGATATGGATCTAGATTCATTTTTTCTATATTTGTATATCCAGTTTTCTCAGCATTACTTATTAAAGGAACTACAGTAGGCCCTCGCTATTTTGTGGTTCAACTTTTACGGACTCACTGTTTTGTGGGTTTTCAAAAAATATTAATCTAAATTACTTTTTATTTTATTTATTTATTTTTGTATTTTAGGAAAGGGTCTACAAGGTGTTCAGGGTCTCACTAGTAGATCGAACTCGTAGTGATCTTCCTGTTTACAGCCTCCCAAGAGCTGGGATTACAGGTGTGCACCACCACACCCAGTCTCAATTGCAGTCTCAGCGCACCCCAGGGGCAGGCCGGCATGCAGGCCCAGGGATGGGACCCGCCACCCCTGCACCGGCTTGCCTGTGCTTTAATCTGCTGACCTATTTGCCTGGCCCTGTATGTTGTTAAAATTATGTAGGTTTATGAGTGTAGAAAATGGTTGAGAACATTGTAAGCACTTTTTAAAGTGTGAGACAGGTTTATGAGTGTGGGAAGGGTTTATGCAGCCTTAAAATATATGTAAATACTAAAATAAATATAATGTTGCTACTTTGCTGATTTTCACTTATCGCAGGGACATCTGGAACGTTACCTCCGCGATAAGTGAAGGACCCCTGTATTTTTTTCTCCAGCATATATTTTTATCCCTTTTGTCAAAGAACAGATGGGTAAAGATTTTCTTTGATGTTTCTACACACCCAGTTCTTCGCCGCTAGTCAACATACCTGTTTTTACCAGAATCACGCTGCTTTTATTACTGTAGTTTTGTAATATAATTTGAAGCCTGATTCTGTGACCCTTCCAGCTTCGCTCTTGTTTCCCAGAACAGCTGTTGCTCAGCTTCTCTGTCAATCTGGATCTCTTCTGTTTCCATATAAATGTTGATTTGGTTTCCTACTTCTGTGACGAAAGTGGTTGGCATTTTCATTGTGATTACATCAAATATACTTATCACTTGTGTAAAATGCCATTTTGACAATATTTGTTCTCCCGATCAAGAAACAGGAGATGTGTTTCATTTTCTGATTTAGTCTTTGTGTTTGCTACTCTTCTCTCACTGCCGGGACAAATACCCGACACTCAATATGAAGGAAGGAAAGGTTTATTTAGCTCACAGTCTGTGGAGGTTTCAGTCCATGCTCCGCGGGCTGCAAGGCAGACAACAGCGGTTCGTGCGGCAGGACACAGAGAGCAGAGGAGCGGCGGCGGCGGCCGAGTCCATCCGGCCTCTCTTCCTTCTGCGCTGACTGTGAAGCCCAGCGCTCCGCCGCGAGATCTAGCTCCTCCCAAGCCTGGGCTTCTCCAGGGAAGTCGGCAGGGCGGCACGAAGCCTTCCTGGACTCCTTTATACACTTTTGTGCTGAGTCACTCTGGGGTGGCCCATGGCCTGAGGGTGGCACAGTGGCACCCCAGCTTGGGCCTTGCCCGCCTGCAGGGCAGGGGAGGCCCCTATGCCCGGAATTGCCCAGCTGGATTCAGCCAAGTTGACACCATGTATCAGCTACCCCAGTCTTCATTCTATTTATTCAGAGTAGTTTTCCTTATGAAGAACTTTCGCTTTCTTGGTGAGATTAATTCCCAGGTATTTAATATATTTTACTCCATTGTCAGTGGGTTGGAAGTTTTTTGATACTTTAAAAAAACATGCTGGAAGGGCCAGCAAAATAGGTCACCGAATTAAATCACCTGCAAGCAGGCGCAGGGGCTGGGGTTTGATCCCTGCGCCTGCTGTGCAGGCTCCACCCCCAGGAGGCACTGAGACAGCGAATGAGACTAGGTGTGGTGGCCTGCGCCTGTAATCCCAGCTCTTGGGTGGTTGTAAACAGGCGGATGGCTACAAGTCTGATCTAGTAGTGGGAACCTGAACACCCTGCAGACCCTTCACTAAAATTAAAAAAAAAAAAAAAAAAAAAGAGAGAGAAAATGCTTTGAATTTTTTCCATTTAACGTTATGATTGGCATGTGTTTATCATAAATGGTTTTTTTAAAAAAAACCATTTTGTAATAAGATCCTTCTATATCTTTTTAAAAGATTTTGTTTGTCCTGAGTGAAAGCTGAATTCTGTCGAAGACTTTCTCTGTGTCTATTAAGGTCATAATATGATCTTTGTCCTTGATTCTATCTCTGCAGTGTTTAACATTATTGATTTATATATGCTAAAGCATTTTGCATCCCTGGAATAAAGATGACTTGGTCCTGACGTATGAATTTTAAAATCACTTGTTGCGTTTTGCTTGCCAGCGTCTTGTTGAGGAGTTTTGCGACTGCCTTCCAAGGAGGTTGGCCTGTAGTTTTCCTTTTTGTTAAATCTTCGCTCAGCTTTGGAGTCATGGTAATACTTCCTTCTGGGAATGAGTTTGGCAGTGCTCCTTCCCTTTCAGTTTGTTTCTTTCAGAACTGAGGATTGAACTCAGGCACTTGTGCTTGCCAGGCAAGCGCTTATTCTACTGCGCCGTCTCCCTGGTCCCCCTTTCAGTTTTATTCATGAACTTGAGGACTGTTGTTGCTAAATATTTCATGAGGTGCTGGTAGTTTGCTGTGGTGAATGCCTTGGGTCCTGAGCTTCTTTTAGTTGGTATTCATTCATTGCATATTACTGGTCTGGAGGGATTTTACATTGTGTTGGTTAAATTTTGGTAATTTGTGTGTATCTGAGAATGTGTCCATTTCTTCTGGGTTCTCTGATTTTTTGGAATGTACATTTCCTAAAGAGGTTCTTATAATCCTCTAGATTTTGGTGATGTCTGTTTTAATTTCAATTTCAATGATGTCTTTTCCATTTCTGATTGTATTGATAAGTATGTTTTCTTTCCTTTTTTTGGTAAGATTGGCTATGTGTTTAGCAATCTTATTTATTCTGTCAAAAGACCCACTATTTGGTTCATTTTTAAAGTTTTGGTGTCATTAATTTTGCTATGATTGTTGTAATTTCTTTTCTTCTGAGAGTTTTGGATTGGGATTTTTCATGTTTATCCAGGGTCTCATGATATATTATTAGGTTATTTATTTGGGATCAATTTACTTGGGACCTGTTTTTGTGTGTGCACTCACAGCCACAAGCTTCCCTCTTGGAAGCACTTTCATTGTGTCCTATGGGGTTTCGGGTGGTGCACTTCCACTGTGATGGTGAGGCCTTTTTAATTTCTTCCATGATTTGTTCATTGTTCAATAGTGTATTGTTTAATTTCAATATGCTTGCATAGTTTCTGTGGTTTCTTTTGCTGTTGATTTCTAATTTCTTCTCATTATTATCTGATAGCATGCAGGCCATACTATTTCCATTGTTTTGTATTTATATAAGCATGCTTTATGGCCTAAGATACAGTATCCATTATGGAAAAAAAGTGCTGCTGAAAAAACTGTGTATTCTGTTTTAGCTGATAAGACACTGTGTAGAGATTTGCAAATCTATTTGCTTAATGTTGTGGCTTAACTGTTGATTTTTTATTGTTTTTTTTTTCTTTTTGTCTAGTATGCGTGTCTACTTGTGAGACTCAGGTATTGAAGACCTTCATTATGGTTGCATTACTACCTGCCTTTTCTATGTCCGGCAGTTTCTGTTTTATGAAGTTGAGTGTGCCAACATTTGGCTCACATATATTTATAACTGATATCTCTTCCTGTTGAGTTGCTCTCTACACCAGTATGCAATGGCTGTCTCTGCATTTTTTGATCGGTATCAGCTTAGAATCTTCTGATTTTGAATCTTCTGTTTGAAAACAGACACCTACTGCTTGATTTCTCGCTCAAGGTGCAGAGCATCATTTCCACCCTTGTACTGTCTCTGAGTAGCTATGTGGACCCTGGGATTGTGAGGTGCTCCTTTCCTCCGGGGACACGTTTGTCAGTGCCCTCCATTCCGTGGCAATCATCCAAGCCCAGGTAGCACGTGGCAGACGGGGGAGCCACGCAGTCTACCAGGCTTAGCGTCAGCATCTTCTGACCCAGTCCCCTCAGTGAGCCATGCTCCCGGGCTTGGCTTCTCACCACAGGGACAGGACTACCCTGTTCTTCCCTGTCCGAGCTCGCCACTGCTTACACATCTCAGAAGGTCTGTGACTAGCTTCTCCGTAACTGTCTCTGGTGGCCATCTTCCACCCAGTCACTACAAAAGGGTGACCCTAGAAGCCCTGTAGAGTACTTGTTCTGTGACTTCTGATTCCTGGAGTTGCTCGGTTGTAAACAACAAACACCTACCGAAAATGTCTCCTGATTCCGTTACTCCTATTTATGGCGCACACTGCAGTAGATGTCCTCTTAAGGAGCCGGGAGATGGCTCAGTAGAATAAGCGCTTTCCTGGCAAGTGCAAGGGCCTGAGTTCAATCCCTGGTTCCGCCAATAAATAAATAAATAAATAAATAAATAAACAAACAAACAAACTACGCAGTAGCTGTCCTCTTCAGCTCTGGCTAGCTGTGTGGAACAAGGCACTTTCCAAATAACGACATGTAGCATTTGCACGGCTTACAACAACGGCAGAATTTTCCTGGACTTGGAGCTTCTGGCGATTTGTTTCTCCCTGGGCCTGTCAGTCTTTCCTAGGCTCACCTTGTGCTCATGGTGGCAGGCCCCACTTCCTTGAGAGCCTGGCCTGGTGCGCCAGCCTGCTTTGTTATAGTCTCTGCACTGCCTTCATTTGTGTCCCTTTGTGGGCTTTTTTTTTTT
>NW_004524586.1:2693367-2695456 GCF_000260255.1 Octodon degus | reverse complement strand
CATATTGTTGTCTTAGTGGTTATTCATTGTACAAGATGCAGACATGATATCCTGTCCACAAACACTATTAGAACAAATCTTTCTATTCATTGAATTAAGAGAATGTAGCTGTATATCTATCCTAACTATTTTGAATATACAGATACAAAGTGGTTGTTCATTTGTATCCCCTTTTTTGTTTAGTTTTGTTAGAGAAGGTATTCCATTGTCATTTAAATATAGGTGCTTGAATTCAGCAAAATATTCCAATATAGTGCAGCAGGTCTGAAGTTCTCTTCAGTGTCTTTAGATGCCCTGTTGTTACTACCTCAGCTTCCTTGCTTGGGTCAAGATTTTTACCTTTCGTGGTCATCATGACTTTGGGGAAGCACCAGAAGTTGGGTGGTGTCAGGAACAGTGACATGCACTTGCCAGTAAGTAGCACTTGGTAAAATACATCTACTGTATTTTTTTTATCTTGTGAAAACACTCATTAAGAAGACTTTCAGTCTTTTCTTTGAGCTCACCAAACTTGCAAGCTGTGTGACAATCCAGTACATGGGCACAGCCGGCCCTGACCTCGCCGGGACGGTTCAGAATAATCACCTGGGCAGTGAAACCAGCTGCTTCCATTGGTGCCACTTACGTTCAACAGTGAAAGACTGGTTGATGGGAACAATGCATTGTTAAGCCTTCACAAGGAAAGGACAATGTGGACTTTTTTTTTTTTTGGTGTGGCAATTTTCAAGTTATTAGTTTTTAAAATCAATACTTTTTAATGGAAACAACTTGACCAAAAATCTGCCACAGAATTTTGAGACCCATTGAAACAAAGTTTACTGAGAAAGAGAGAGAGAAAAAAACTTTCATAACTTATCCGGCAAAGGGCAAGAGCGCAGAGACAAGCGCGCTCCAAGGGCAGGGAAGTGCTCTGAGCGAGGTCAATGGCAACATGTCTTTTTCATAACACATTTTAAAAAACTTAAACATGCATCGTATATTTTTATCAGTTCTTGTATGAGGATATAAATATATCAAAAATAATTTGAGGGCAATGTAAAGTAATGCAGGCAGGTATTGCTGGGCGGCTGAGAGATACAGAACACGAGGGGAGGCTCTAGTAGGAGACTTGTTCACCACGCAGTAAGGATAAATGAAGGGCGCTGGGCGCATCGCTGCGTGCTGTCACCGTCCTAAGCATTAAGACAGCTTCTCAAAGACGCGTTAGGAGACCGCAGTCATCCTTTCATGCTGAGGCTTCTGAGCAAGTGCTAGACAGGCTGTGCGCCAACCTCCCTCCCGCGAAAGGCTCGCAAAATGCTCCGTATGATGTCATTTCCTGAATGGTGGGTTTCTTGCTTCCAAAAATGGAGCCCCCTGTGTTGTAATTCGTTTCCTTTCTGCTCAAAGTTTCCTTTTCATGCTAAATGTGTTTTGGTTTTGCATTTCTTGATACAGCTGCGGAGACGCCGTTAGTCTCAATCAATCGGAGCTTCCTCTGCAGAAGGGAGAAAGCTTTCACCTTCCTAAGCGGGTGGTCGGGCGCTGCAGGAAGGGCGCACGGCCCAGGGCGGCGATCTGCTCCGCTCTCCAGGCGCAGCAGCAGCACCGCGGTCCTTTATCTGTACGGGAAACTCAGAAAGCCCGAGGTATCGCTTACTTCTTTACAGAGTGCTTGTGTTTCCTTCTCTTCTCCTCTTCTCTTTCCCTTCTTTCTTCCCCTTTCCCCTTTGTTTCTTTCCCCTTATCAGCTTCTTCCTTTTTCTGAGAAGTCCCGGCCCCAAAAGTTGCTGTCACGCAGGCTTGCAGTGTGCAAATGTTGCTGACAAGTTCAGCTTGGTTGCTGAGAGGCCTGTGGAACCGCGGGAGGTCAGCGCCCCTCTGCTGACCTTCTTTTGGCCCCCTGCTTTTGGATTTCTTCAGTGCTAGCACCGTGGTAGGGATGGTGGCATCGGCGTCGTCCGGCAGCCTGCGCCCTGGAGAGACGCACCCCGACCCCAGCGGGCAGGACGGCGGCGGAGAGCTCCCTGAGGTCACAGAGCTTACAGGCGAACTCTGGGCTCAGTGAGGCGCCGCCGCCGCCGCCTTGAGTTCTCTGGCCCGGGGCGGC
>NW_004524586.1:2688448-2693081 GCF_000260255.1 Octodon degus | reverse complement strand
GCGGCGTGCGGCTGCTGGTCGGTGCGCAGCGCGCAGGGCAGGCGGGCGCTGTCCCCACGCTGTGGGGTGGCGGAGCTGGGCGGCTGCGGGTGGGACGCGCTGTGCGGAGGGGCGCTGCTGCTGCGCGGGGACTGCGGAGCCCTCTGCTTGTCAGAATTCTCTGTCTTGCTGACCTTATTAAAAGTACTGATTATACTAGGGGCTGAGGAAAGTGAGCACGTACGCTGCAAACAGCTGAGCTGCGGCTAACAGAGGAGGGACCCTGGGAGCCACCGCCTCTCCCTCAGCCGGGACTCTAGTGAAATCGCCGTGACGTCCGCTCTGATCCGGTGAGCCGTGCAATGCCAGCCGACGTTTAGATTACGCTCCTTGGTGACGCAGCAGGTTCAGCTTTTGTTGTTGTCTGAAAGTGGCAAGTAGAGAAAAGGGAATGTGAAGGCCACTCGCCTCACACAGCACAGACGTGCACAAGCGCAGTTCACACGCGTAGAGTTACACCCGGAAGACGCCTGTGTCAAAATACGAACCGTGGCTGTCTCGAAGCCACAGGATAATGAGTGAGGATTATTTTCTGCTTTATGTTTACTTAACTTGTGGTTTTCTTGTGATAATGCATGAAAAATAAAATTATAAAAAGGCAGAAAAAGGGAACCATCCAAAATCTGTGCCTTAGATTAGGTATGGTGGCGCATGCGTGTAATCCCAGCGCTGGGGAGGCTGAGAACAGGAGGACCACTACCAGTCGGAGCTGTGTAGTCAGACCCTGTAACGAGCACATAAGAAGTGTTTGTCTTATAAACATTGGATATTCTGCCTCATGTAAGTTAAGGCCACTGCATTTGACTTTCAGCTTGGAAACATGACTACCATCTTTTTGGGCTGAAAGACTGGTAGTTCAGTTGCTGTTAGCAAACTCATCTAACTGATGCCAGTTTTATCTGGATCCAGCAGGGCATCCTCCCAAGCAAGGGATGTGCTAATGAGCCGGGACAGGGGCCTTGGGCGTGTGACGCATGGCAGGACAAAGACCCTTGCCTTTTAACAAGAACATTCTGAAGGAGATGACTTTATTTTTAAGCTTTTTATTGATCCATATTTGCAGTACACAATGATCACGCTCCTCCTGGGGAGCTGGTACATCTGTGTCGCCAATGTGCAGTCTCTTATCTCCGTCCCTTTCCTCCCCCTTGTGGCTCTTCCTCTGTCTGCAGACCCTCTGCCTACTTCCAAAAGGCCTATTTCCCTATTTCCTATTAGCTATCTCTTGTTTTGATCTTTCTTTGTGTTTGGGGTTCTCATATCAGAGAAACCATGTGACAACGAAGCTTCTGTGTCTGCGTTACTTCACTTCACTCTGCGGCCTCAAGATGCCTCCATTTTCCTACAAATGACTCGAGTTTACCCTGCTTTGGGCAAGAGTAGTGCTCCAGGCCTTGGTCTTGCTGTGGCTTTCAAAGTCAGAGGATTACACTACTGCAGCAGGTAGATGACAGCTGTAGGGACATGACTCCCTGGCCACTCTGACAAGGCGTCCGGCCCATTAGCCATGTGGCCATCCTCTGTGGCCACGTGAGAGCGCCCACAGATCACATGTAGCTGCCTCAGTCCTCTCCAAGTTGCAGTGCCAAGTCTTTAGCTACCTAAGTGTGTCAGCACAGATTTTCAGACGCAGAGCAACGCGCAGCAGGGTCATCATCGCAGAGCCCCTCTGGGGTGGCTCTGGAGCTCTGTGATTAGGAACTGCCTGTCGCAAGCAGACTGTGCACTGGAGTTTGTCTTGTGTGTGCATGTGGCATTTGTCCAGCTCTTGGTAGGAGAAAACTCTCAGGGGAAAAGGAAGGATATTGCCTTGGGGATGAGGTGAGCAGGGAAAGAGAAACAAGGACCGTTATCAGCTCGTGTCGTGGGTGGGGAGGGTTGGAGGGTTGGCGCTGGGAGTGCGGTCATTACATCATGCTACGCAGCTCTGGGGGATTTCTTACCATCTTGACATTCAAGATCAGCTTGTGGAAGACAAAAGTAGAAAGAGAATTTCATGGTCTCACCCTTAGACCAGATCCAAAGTATTCTGTAAGCATTCACCAGAACAAGGTTGCAAAGGAACATATATAATATGATAAAAAAATACTGTGTTAAAATATTTTTTAAAAGTTATCACAGTAGAAGACACATTGTCATCCAACCTCAAAATACTCTGATACAACTTGAACACATTTATCCTCTCATTCCTGCCCTAGGTCTTGCAATATATTTTTGTGTGTATATTGTCATCTTTTTTTTTTTTTTTTTGTGGTACCAGTGATTGAACTCAGGACCCTTGCCAGGCAGGTGCTTGTTTTACTGAGCTATCTCCCCGGCCCTTCATTGTCATCTTGAGCTTGGAGAAGAGCCAGGAATCTTGTGGTACCAGATCAAGTGAACAAGGTAGATGAGGAGTTATGGATTAGATCTAGACTATCCCCCGCCCCAGTTCTCATGCTCAGAAGTAGGGCTTTTGGAAGGAATTGAATCATGGGGTGCTCTACTCATCCATGGATTAATGCACAGGTGCATAGCTGAATGAGCTGGTAGGCGGTGAGGCCGGGCTGGAAGAAGCAGTGTGGAGGCTGTTACTTGGGAAGCCATGTCCCCATCCCTGGCCCCCCCACTCCCTCTGCTTCCTGGCCACCCTGATGTGAGCAGCTTGCTGTCCACCATGTTCCTCTGCCATAAAGTTCCTGTCTCAGTTACTCTTCTCCCATTGCTGGGACAAAATACTGACACCTAAAATTAAGAAGAGGAAGATTTATTTAGCTCACAGTTTGTGGAGGTTTCAGTCTATGCTCGCCTGGCTCCCAGGCAGAGTGGCACACAGTAGAGAGCAGCAGTTCATGGTAGCAGAAAGCAGCCATGAGCCAAGGGAAGGACAGTGGCTGCGGCTCTACCCAGCCTCTCTCCCCTCCTTACATTATCAGCAAGCTCCCCTGGGTCTGGGGGTGTAGAATTGCACAATGTCCACACCCTCCTCTTGCAGAGGATGAGGATGTCTACAAACTAAGAATCCTGGCTCTCTGCTGAGTCACTTAATTAAACTTCTAAACTTCTCAAGTTGACACAGTGCGTCAGCCAGTACAGTTTGTGCCTTGGACCAGTTGACCATGGACTAACCACACGAGTAAAAGGTCCAGGGGCTGGTCTTAGGTGCCTTTCTTGCTGCTGAGAAAAAATGCCTGACACCCAAAGTTGAAGGAAGAAAGGTTTATGTGTCATCTGTAGAGGTTTCAGTCTGTAGTTGGCTGCTCCGAGGCAGGGTGCTGCAGTAGTTCATGGAAGGCAGATGGCAGGAAGGCAGCCAGGCAGAGAGGTAGCCAGGAAGCAGCAGCGGCGGCAGCCTGCCTCTCCCTTTTGCCCCCACCAGGCTGCCTTGCACTTCGGTGGTGCCACCGGCACCTGGGGTGGGCATTCCCACTATCCACACCCAGAACTGTGCCAAACAAGTAGGTGGACAAATTTAGTGTACACTCTCATTCCCAGCATCCCACACCCTTGATCCGGCTGCCTCCAAGAAGCCCCAGCTATGAGTCCTTGAGGCTTTGGGGGACATCTAGACACCAGCCATGACATGGACCAGGAACCTGAGGGTGGGAGAGGATAAGAAGGGAAGGGTGTACAAATGGGTTTAAGACAAATCAAGTATGTGTATTAGTGAATACAGTCTTTGTATGGTGCAGACATGAAGAAAAATGAATTTAATATTTAGTGTCACAAGCATCAACTAAAATAATGATAATAATGAAAATATGGGAAAGGGGAGCTAGAGCGGGAAGGAGAGAAGTGGATGAAAGGAAAGGAGAATAAGAGAATCCAGTACATGTCCTCCGTTCCCTAAGATGAATGTAAACATAACATGCTCCAAACTCGTTGTCGCCATTACTCTTCTCGTCGCTGGGACAAACACCCAACACTCAAGGTTAAGGAAGGGAAGGTTTATTTGGCTCACAGTTACTGGAGGTTTCAGTCCATACTCGGCTGGCTCCAAGGCAGAGTGGCACATGGCAGAGGGCAGCTGTTCATGGTGGCAGACAAGAACAAAACAGCAAAGCAGATGGGAAGAGCAGCAGCAACCACAGCCACAGAGAGCAAGTCTATCTCCCTTAAGTTGCATTCAGGCCATCCGAATCACACCCATAATCCCAGCAGCACTCACACCCATAATCCCAGCAGCATTCACACCCATAATCTCAGTGGATTATGAGCTAATCACAAACTTTAGAAGTCTGCCCCATGACTGTTTGAGGCTTTGGGGGGACAACTAGACACAAAGCATAACACATGTACTAACAAAAAAGTGAGCAAAAATGAACTTCTCCTTTAAATGGTGGATGTGGAGCATTGTGTCCCAGCAAGGAGAAGGCGACTAAGGCCTGAGCACATGCCACAAGGTTTTTGCAGCCTCCTTTCACTGGATAACACTTGTTAGAAAAATTCAGGTACTCTTCATCATGCCCCACTAGAGCTAAGGCTTTTAGAACTGCTTCAGAAAGTGGTAAGACCTTGGCTTTCCGTGCCCCACGTGAGGGGAAGGATCAGGGAAATTAAAGTCCGTGTGTCTTTTACAGTAATAAATTTTTTTCAAAGTTTTATTGATAAACAG
>NW_004524586.1:2678849-2681659 GCF_000260255.1 Octodon degus | reverse complement strand
GGGGGTTCCCAGAACACCGCAGAATTCCTACTCGGCAGGCGGCGTGGGGAGGTGCTGCGGAGTGATGGGGGGCGGCCTGAGGGGCAGGGTAGCAGGAAGCTCTCCACACACTCACTGGACCTGGGCTAGGACTGGGTCCACAGTAATAAATTTTTAAACGTAATCATCATAGTTTCAAATTCCCATTTGCATAGACTGTCAGTCGACACTAACCAGTGTTTATAGGCACAGTAAAAACATTCGCTTTTCTAAACACGAACTGTGAACAAATTAATGTATGTTAGTCCAAATTCACTTCCAGTTTCCCAAAGCCATGAAAAACATGAGAACAGTACTTTCAGGAGAAGCGTAGTGGAGGTGTAATCCTGTAAAATAAGTGGTCTGCACTCCCACTTAAGGTGTGGGGACTCAGAAGAACCTAACACACTGTCTCTTTTTCCCCTATGCTCTTGTCGGGTCCTCCTCTCCTGTCCACTCATCACTGGCCCCGTTACAGGGCTCCTGGCATAAGGCACTTGACAGACTTCCTGCACAGTGAGACGCGTGTCCTGCCATCCTGGGGGAGGGTGTGAGGTTGGCGTAGGGCGTCTGCTTTTTAATGATGTTGACAACTCATCTAGGGTTTTCACGTGACTATACTCAAGGGTGTTTGCAGAACGAAGTGACCACAAACTCAAGCTCCTGTGTAGAAGCCGCTTCTAAGACCCTAGACAGAGTAACAGCCTAAGAGACAGTCAGGATGTCGGTGGCCCCCTTTCCCTCCAGCTCTGGGTCAGAGCTCCAACTGCAGTGGACTGGATGAACTGGGGTGTGACCTTCTACTGTGTCCCTTTCAAATCTGATTCTACAAAGCAGGTCAGAACTACCCATCTCTGCTTGGTCAGAATCTCCAATCTCCGTGCCACTCGCTGCTCCCTCCCACTTTTTATACTTGTACACACACACACACGTGCACACGCGCGCACGCACACACACACCCATGCACACACGCACACATGTACACATGCCGCTTCTAACCTTCATTTTGGGTTTTTTTCAAAGTTCCTTGGGTGATTTCCTTTCTGGACACCAGGCAGTCCTCTCCGGTTTCTGCCTCTTTATGCCCCTGTGATTGCTTTCTTCCATCCTCCTTTATTTTTAATTTTTTTCCATAATTTTATTGAGAAACAAATAGCAATGAGACAGTTTCAAATCAAATTAGTAGGACAGTTTCAGTAATTAACACATTGCATACTGTCTTCCTAGTGGTTATTTGTTGTACAAGATGCGGATATGATAGCCTATTTACAAACACTATTAGAACAAATCCCTCTATTCATTAAATTAAAAGAATGTAGCTATGTATTTATCATAACCATTTTGAATACACAGATACAAAAAGGTCATTCATCTGTATCTGCTTTTTTTGTTTAGTTCCGTCATTTAAATATTATGGGTGTGTGAACTCAGCAAAATATTCCAAAATAGTCCAGTAGTCCATAATAGTATTGGGTCTTCCACTTGACTGGCAATGTCAGAACTTGTTGACCTGAGTCCCGACAAGAATTGTAGCTTTTGTATCTGATAAGGTCAGTCAAATCCCTTCAGGATTTATCCTGAGACCTTGTACCTCAGTTTGTACATCCTTTGTCAGTGTCAGCCATGTGGATGAGTCACGGCCATTGCTTGGCCAATTTGCTCTCCGTGAAAGCCTGAGAAAATGCTTCTCTCCATGTGACTCTCCTTAGGAACACTCTACATCATCGATCACTTTCCTCTTTGGCCCCATAATCTCCTTGATCAGAAAATTTGGGACACAACTGAGTTACAGGATGTTACAGTACAGCTTCTCATTTGTCCTGAGTCTTAATTGAACTTGAAACTCTAGGGCCAAAATGTTGGCTCTCCTCGCAGCCCTCCTTTTTCTCTAATTTTGGTCTGCAAACTTAGGTTGTTAACTCTCCAGAAGAGAAGCTTATTGTTATTACCATACAACCTAGGCTGTTGAGCTTAACTTCACTATCTGTCTGAATATCAAACATCTTAGGCATAACATGGAACATGTATTTTTCATAAAGTATTGATATGTTAAACTTTAAGTCCCTACAGAATATGATGAAAAAATTTTAAAAATTAAAATATATTTTAAAAATAGGAATAATTATATATGTTTACACATAAGTCCAGAAATCTAACCATATACAGCATTGTAGCAGGACAGTCCCACAACACTCCTTTTCTTGTCTCCTGCCTTCATTCACCACTCCCTTCCTTTCTAAACAATCATCTACCTGAGAGACAGCACTGCAACAACTGGCATGTCATGACAAGCAGCACGTATTCAGAAGACCAGAATGACCAGCACTCCAAGCATGAACCTACTATTACAAATTGCCATCTTTAGTGCAGCTGCTTAGTTCTCAGGTGTCAGTATATATAGTTAGTCAGGGTGAGAATCCTTCCAATCAACTGCTAGATTCAAAAATCTTCTGGAGATTCTCCGGATCGTTGCCTTACCCATCTTCTACAAATAACTATATGGCTTATCTCGGTCATATTTCCTAGCTCTTCTCCTTGCTGTCTCTTCATTGTCTAGTCCTCAAGTTCTTGCTTTCCTTTTAGTTGTATTACACCTTTCTATTTGTATTTCTTCTTTTGAGATCTTATACTAGGGAAACTATACGATATTTACACATGTGTGTCTGATTTATTTCACTTATGAATATATCTTTAAGTGGCATCCACTTAAACATAAAGGATTTGAGTTTATCATTTTTTATAGCTGAGTAATACTCCATTGTATAAAAATACCACATCTTTTTCATCCATTC